>NW_028270159.1:20807760-21113177 GCF_037043375.1 Chiloscyllium plagiosum
GTTTTACAATTCTCGGCAACACTGGCCCAATATCTAATGGCCCCTGTGAGTTTAACTATCTGTAGGTAGTGTGGTATTGACCTAATTATTGGATGAATTCATTGATGTGCACAATGCATCATTTTACCTGTATAGCAGAGCAGAACCTTCCTACGCTGACCTGAATTAACTCACGGAACAGTTCTCTGTTGCCACCATGCTGCAAATGCAATGTTACAAATGCCACATCTGGAACTCTTGGACAATTTGCGTCTCCATCTTTAATCCCTCTCTTACTGACAGCCAGGCGAGTCTTGTGGCTCAGTGGGTAATGCTCCTGCCTCTGAATAGGAAGGTCTGAGTTGAGGTCTGGGCTGGTTGGCTAGTGAAAGAGTTGCTCATGATGCAGCCAAAAAGATTGATCATCAACCTGTTAATCCTTCTAGCAAGTTTGTAACAGGCCCTAAGAGGAGAGATTCTTGGTCAGCCAAGCTCGATGAGATATGGTCCACCTCCAACTTGAAGCCTTTTGCCTTTCTCTGGAACAAAGATCCTTGTGGATGATAGTGAACCGTGATGGATGGATCACTGGCAGCTAGGCCACATTCTGGAATTCCCTCCCTCAACCCGGCTCCCTTTTTTGAAGTTGCTCCTCAAAATTTATGTCTTCGATCAAACATCCTTATATCTACATCAAATGTTTTTTACTGAGAAAATCTCTCAAAGTGCTTATAAATGTGAAATGTGCTAAACAAAATGTTAGCTGCTGTTGTTATTGGAAGATATGTGTTTTCAAATGTGGTCACTCACTCGACAGACATCTGCTTTCTTCTCATAAGCAATGTTTAACTGGGAGAATGGTCTTTGGAAACTGGTCGATGAAGGGCATATTCCTGATGAAGGGCTCCTGCCCGAAAAGTCGATTTTCCTGCTCCTCGGAGACTGCCTGACCTGCTGTGCTTTTCCAACACCACACTCATGACAGCATACACACAAGGTCCATCTTCATTTGTAAAATGTAAAATTTACTACTGGAATAAGTGAATGTATGCCTAAAATTCCTCATCATAGTTATAAGCTTAGTCAACACATGGCTGAAATGTTTATCACAGTAATGATTACAATATGATACAGGTCTCTTGAGTTTCAGCTGGTGCTGATATATATGCAGCAATGTGTGTCATCACAGCTACAATGGATGAAACAAATACTGAATTCTGTGGGTTTTCCTATGAAGGAACTGGTAAGGCATTTATTAACATTTCGATGTTATGATTTCTGTATGTTTGGTCTCCGCTGAATTTAAAATTGTGACTGTATTGTATGTGTCATACAAGTTTTATATCTTGATTAGCAAGCTGTCTAAGTTCACTCTCCAGCAAGGTTGTAAGGTAGAAATTAAGCAAGAAGTTGCAAATATTCCGTCAGATTGTGGTTTAACTGCACAATGTACTTATTTTGTGTTTCATATTGAAATATAGCAGTTATGGAGCTGTGTTTGCTAGGTTGGTACTGTTTTAGATTGATAGTGAGTGCATGTTCTCATAAACACACACACACAGAAGCTATTGGATTGCTCATCCTTTGCTCATTCTGAAGTATGCTGTCCCTTGGTGCCCATCTCTGGAGTGCATGAAGTCATAAAATAGGGAATACTACTTCGTATTCAGTTTGGAGATCTTACTGGCATTTGAAACCGGAGGAAATTTTAGTCCCATGTTATTGTTTGAGTAGCTTTTAGGAACTGGTGCAGACTCCTTTAACCTCCTTTTATTTAGTGCCACAATGGATGTACTTTTCCAATGGAGCCGAGATGAGGAGTGCATCTGAATTGGGGAACAGGTGGTTGTGGGGCTGGAAGATGTACCTGGCCTGGGGTACCAACAGACCTAGAGGGAATGGTATCTTGGTTGATGTTTTGGGGAATGGAATGCAGACTCTACTTGACCTCAGGTGTCAGACTGGACTTGGAACAATGACCTAAAAAAAGTAGGCAATGTATTTTTGCTGGCTTGGGACAGTAAATATAAACTCTAGAACTTACTAATGCAGTGAAATCTACATAAATTGAGTTTTGAGGAGCAAGTATATCTAAAAAAGCATCTCGCTTGTGTTTGACCTCTGCTCTGTGTGTCGCCGTGTAGCATTTCTGGTGGTAGCTTTGCACAAGTGCAAAGACCTACCACTTTGTGACTGAGTGCAGTGGAAAAGAAAATTAATTACCGTTGACAGGCGTAAGTAGACATAAGCTACTAGGGAAAGCAAATGAATGTTAAAGCAGAGAGGAAACGGTTTTGTGGCTGGCTGGCTATATAGCATGGTTCCTTTTCTGTAGTTTCTGGCTTTTAAAAAAATATTTGTGACAAAATGAATTATCACTTGTACACATTCATGGCACAGTCCTCTGCACCACACCTGGGATATTTGTACAGCTGGATGTAATATTTCTCAGTGAATTCATCCCTCCCTTGCCCTTCATATATTCTAAACTTCATATTAGCTTAGAAATATTGCACTTGATGTTGTGCATGGCAGCGATAGACCACAGCATCTGAACATTCGAAAGAAGGCAAAGCTCTGAGTGGACTGCAGTGGCTTTCGATGCTTTCCCGTTGTGGTATTATTGAGTTTGTGGCTTCTTTTTTGTTTGCAATGCACAGGAAGGAACTGTGTTTTGATTCTAACACAAGGATTGCAAAGTGCCATTGTTCAGCAGCTGAATCATCTCACATGATAGCCATGGTTTCTCTTTCATTTCTGTTCCATTATTTTTGGAACTCGCTCTTATCATGCAGCGCTGTTGTTAACAGCTATGGCCAACACAGCAGTCATTCAAAGCAGCAGCACTAAGTGAATTGTGTTGCAGTGGTGTTAGAAATGGTGGCTTCATAGACGTTGAAAGAAGGTGGTGGTGATGTTCAACAGAACCCTGCATTTTCTCGCAGCTGATTTCAGCTGCAGACCGGTCACTGAATTTTAATGTTGCACTGTCAGAAGATAGGGATAAATGCTTATGACTTAGGTTGACTAAAAAAAATTCATCATCTTACTTCCACATACTTTTTAAGGGAGTTTTGTTAATATGGTTTTTTTCTGCAAGTTTGAACAACCATAGAGTACATGGTATTGTAAAAAGGGATTTGGATGATATGTCTAAGGGTGACCCCTGTTGAATTTTCGAATAGGTCCCTATTGAGTATTTACAAAAGGTGTGGTAGTTGTCCTGAAATGTTGGATTTTATTTATTATGACCAGTATTAAGAAACATGCCTGCCTGAAAAGTGCAAGGCATTGATCATCTTCAGTGAAAGAAAATCAAAGCAATTCTTCTAGATGTTCATCGGCATTACCTGAAGGCCCAATGATCTCAACGCACTAAGGCTTATAAACTTAATGGAATGGGTCAAAGGCTGGAAATACTGTAGCAAGCCTGTCCACCATCGAAAGGCAGGAGCCAGGAGCGATGTGGAGGTGCTGGAGTTTGACTGGAGTCGACAAAATTAAAGATCTCACAAAGCCAGGTTATAGGCCAGGACTATTACTTGGTTTTGTGTGATTTTTAACTCAAGCCAGGAGTGTGATGGAATACTCTCCACTTGCAGGAATGGTGCAACTCCAACAACACTGACACAGTTTGACACCATTCATGACAAAACAACACATTTTGTTGGCATATCATCCATGACCTTATAGGAGCCGGAGTAGAATAGACCATTTGAGCCATCGAGTCTGTGTTGATAGTCCAACAGGCCATAGCTGATCTATGACCTCTATGTCATGTTTTCCCACTATTCAGATATGTATTCCTGTCATTAGTATCCAAACGTCTATCATTTTCTGTCTTGAACATGCTCAATGATTAAGCTTCCACACCTCTTTGTGATAAAAAAAATCCAGAGAATCATCAGCTTCTAAGTGAAGTTATTCCTTTTCCTCTCAGTGTTCAGTGGACTGCCTCCTATCCTGGGACTATAGTTCTGGAATTCTGGTTCTAGACTCAGCAGTAAGGGGAAACATCCTTGACCCAGTTATGTACTGTAAGGATTTTGAGAGTTTTAATGAGATCACAGCTCATTCTTCAAAACTCTATCGAGAATGCAGTCCCAATCTCTTCAGTCTCTCTTCATAAGACAATTCCATCATCCTTGAGATTAATCTGGTGTGCTTCAGTTACACTCCTTGTAAAGGAAGAACATCCCTCCTTAGATAAGAAAGGTTTGTGTTATTAAAAAAGACTGGATAGCCTGGCACTTCTCTGATTGGAGCGTAGGAAGTTGAGAGGCGACCTTATAGAAGTTTATAAAATAATGAAAGGTATAGATAGAGTTAATAGTAGTTATCTTTCAAGACTTGGGAGGCACATTATTAGGGTTAGAGGAGAGAGATTTAAAAAAGGCATGAGGGGCAAATGTTTTACACATAGGGTGATTTATAAATGGAATGAACTTCCTGAGGAAGTAATGGATGTGCGTGCAATTACAGTGTTTAAAATACATTTGGATAAGTACATGAATAGAAAGGGTTTGGAGGGATATGGGCCAGGAGCAGGCAGGTGGGATGAGTTTAGTTTTGGATTATGTTCAGCATGGATTGATTGGAATTGGAGGAAAAAAGAAATGAAAGAACAGTGGATGATGCAAACTGGAAACTGAAAGGTCTGTTTCTGTGCTGTATGACTCTCTGACTCTATAAGACTACATGCAACACCCTACATGCATTCCCATCAAGGTTTTATGAAATGACAGCAAGCCCTTTTTCCCTGTCCTCAAATCCTCTTTTGCTGAAGGCCAAAATACCATTTGCCTTCTGAACGGCTTGCTGTACCTGCATGCTCACTTTCAATGCCTCATGAAGAAGGACTCCCTGGTCTCTTTGGATGTCAAGACTTCCCAATCTCTTTTTACATAAAGAAATTGCCTGCCTTACTATAGTTTTTCTATCAAAGTGGATAACTTTGCTCACATTTACATTATATTCCCACACATTTAAACATTTACTCAATCCACCACTGATGCACAGGAGAAGCAGTCTGTACCATTTACAGATGGACTTCAGCAACTCAAAAGGTTCCTACAGCACCATCTTTCAACTCACCATTTCTACCACCCTAGTGTTATAGCCTAGAAAATAACTGTATTTAAACACAGTCCAAGTCTACAGTTTTAGTGAGAGCTTTTCAGTTAGCAACAACTGTTTCTTAGAACTTGCTGCTTTCTTTATTAAGCAATCAGATAATTGACTGCTGCTATCCACCTATTTATATTTGCATAATTCTCCATTCTCCAGCATTTGTTTAAACCAGTAACATCGATCCTTGGTATCTTTTCATTCACATATTTCATTGAATATACATTGTCCCATAATGACTTATTAATAATGTAGCATTCAATGGATAATTGCTACTGAATCCCTTTTCAGAAGAGCTTCCAATATTTTCATATTGGAAATGAGAGTGAGCAGTGACCGAGCTGAAACTGAGGAAAAATGGCAATACTTACCCCGTCACTAAGAGAGAGAGTTTCTGCAGCTGAGGTACTTTCCAACTATTCTTTTGATGTTTTTGGTTTCCCAAGCTAAAGGACAATATTTCCTCTTCCCACAAGAAAAACTATAACCCCTCATGTATTTAAGAATCCATCATAGAGAGTTGGATAAGAAACATCACAAAGAACAATAAGTTTCATGTTCCTGGCATTTCCCAATGATGAAAGTTTCAAAATACAGGGATCCATTTTTGATTTCTTCAATTTTATTCATCCAAATAGTATCTTCCACGTTGGGTTTAAGCATCCTCTACTATCATTGTTATAGAAGAGAAGCTGGCTCTATTTAAACTTCCAGTGAGAGCCTTATTTCAGTTATCTCTACAAAACTCATCCTAAGAGGAGGTGATGGCCTAGAGGTATAATCACTAAACTATTAAACCAGATGTCCAGGTAATAATCTGGGAGCCCAGGTTCGAATCCTCATTGACCCTTCTTTCTAGCTACCAACTGGATTCATTCCTCCCATTGACCAACCAGGTCATACCCTTCTACCTGTGTTCACCTATCCCACCTCGCCACTCCACTCCCTTTATCTGCAGCTCCCCTTCTGCCCACCCCCAGCCCTGAAGAAGGGTTATACCTGAAATGTTGACTTTGCCACCTCCTGATGCTGCTTGGTTTGTTGTGTTCTTCCAGGCTCCTGCTCGTCTACTTTGGAATCGAACATCTGCATTTTTTTTTGTCTCTAACAAGGTTTGAATCCTGCCATGCAATTGGTGGAATTTGAATTCTATCGAATTTTTTAAAAATCTGGAATTAAGAATCTAATGGTGACCATGAAATAACTGTCAGGGAAGAAATTCATCTGGTTCTCTGATGTTCTTTAGGGCATGAAACCTCTCCTCTGGCCCAGTCTGGCCTATATGTGACTCCAGACCCACAGCTATGTGGTTTACTCTTAACCGTCCTCCAGGTGATTAGGAATGAGCAATAAATGTTAGATTAGCCAGTAGTGCCCTCGTCCTGTGAATGATAAAGAAAGCTGCACGCATTATTAGTTCCGTCTGTTTACGCAGCCTGATAACCCTATTTAATGTATTCATCATTTGATCCTTTGTTCCATGATATCTTGGCCGTCCTTTCAATCCATTTTTGATTAAAACAAGAAGGACAATGGCAGCAGATGCCTGGGAATACCTCCCCACCTTAGCCCCTGCCTGCTTGTTCCCCTCCAGGTCATACATTGTCCTCCCTATCAACTATAAAGCCATTCCTTCACCATTGTTTCTCTGCCACAATCCTGGAGCTCGGTGCTTGGTGTGTATCTACTGACAATGGACAGCATCAGTTTAATAAGGCAGCTCAACGACCCTCACAAGGGCAGTTCAGAATGGGCAATAAAAGCTGGTCCCACCAGTGATATTAGCATCCTGTCCAAGAATGGAAGAGAAAAATTGTAACCCTGACAGGCCTTCCAACTTTGGGTGTCTTGACATTTCAATATAACTAACTCAAGGGAAGGTGGTAGCCCATTGTATTATCGCTGGGCTGATAATTCAACAATCCAGGTGATGTTCTGGTGATTAGGGTTCAAATCCTGCAATAGCAGATGGTGGAATTTGAATTGGATGGAAAGAAGTCTGGAATTAAGAGTCTGATAATGACCATGAATTGATTGTTGGGAAAGCCATCTGATTCACTAATGTCCTTTTCAGGCAAGGATACTGCCTATCTTTACCTGGTCTGGCCTACATGTAACTCCAGATCCACAGCAATGTGGTTAACTTTTAACAGCTCTCTGGGCAATTAGGGATGGGCAATAAATGCTGGCCTAGCCAGTGACATCCTCATCCAATGAACGAATAAAGAAAAAACACAGCCTGGTACTTACTGCTGGAGCATCCTGTCATTAGCTGTCCTTATTGATTTTTCAAAAAAGATTTTGACTGAGTTCCTAAAGGTGAATTGCCAGTCTGCTTTGATTTATGATTGCCCACACACAGTCTCACTTCTGAACAACACTTTTCTTCTTATCCTTTCAGCCAATGAAGGATGTCCTGTGTGTGATCTCTCCTAGTTGGCAGAGGGACTGCTTTACATTGAGATGATATGTACTTGTGATTAAAATGAGAGGGAGCTGAGCAGATTTTGACAGGTTTTCTTTGTTTAATAATACATTGTCTTGTCCTATGCCTTTCAGTTGTAAAAGTAAAAAAAAAAAGTTTATCCAAGACATTGTGATTGCAGCATGGGAAATAAACCTGAACTGACACAGTAATTACTCAACAAATGGCATTGAATGGAGATACTCTGGGAAACAGCATTAAATATAACTAAAATGATTCCATTGTTCCCTAGACTGACAACAGATAGTTGCGCTCATATCTATGCTGTCCCACTTTGACCCAATATGAGTGGTTGAAGCAGAAAGAACAAGAAAAAACTTGCATTTGGATAGCACCTTTCAACACCTTAGTACATCCCAAAAGGGCTTCATACATTTCTGGAGTATTTCTGAAGTGTCATCAGTGTCGCAGAGTAGTGTGTCTCGAATGGCAACAAGAATAGAACCAGGTAATCGATTTGGTGGTGGGATGACCTGATGGAAAACGTTGCAGCCCATTTACACACAGCAAGCTCCGAAAACCCACAACAGCAGGACCTGAGAGCTGTGTGGCACCCTGTGCTGTATGAAGTAGTTCTTCCTGGGAGTTACAGAGCTATCCCGGTGACCAACATTGTCTTATTTTCCTTTGGAGTGAGGCTGTTGAGCTACTGTGCAACTCACTCATTTACGTGGCTGTGGGGTTTGGGGTTGGTGCTGGGTAGGTAATGGGATAGAAGTGTTCATTTTGATGGCGCAGCCATGAGGAGACAGGCAGGATTGGCAGATTAGGAGAAAGTGAGGTCTGCAGATGCTGGAGATCAGAGTCGAGAGTGTGTTGCTGGAAAAGGTCAGGCAGCATCCGAGGAGCAGGAGAATCGACGTTTCGGGCCGGAGCCCTTCATCAGAATTGGCAGATTAGTTAATCCTGCCTCCTCTGTGATTTCACCTTCATCATTGTATTGTCTGTTCTACAGCATGTATCAGCTATACCCAGGCAACCCGTAAAGGAAGTCGCTCTACTGGGAGCATTGAACTATGGTTAGAGAAGCTTTAATCATTATGAAGCATTCCGATGTATTTCGTTGTTGAAGCTTTGACTAAAAAAAATGCCCAAAAAGACTTAATTCTTTACAAATTTTGCTAGTGTTTTGTTACTAAGAAGAGTGGACACTGTACTGATATGATACCTTTGTACTGTTTCTTTTAGCATTTAACCGACTTCGTGTTAAACCCTGCATTGGCTACGTGGTTCCCAGTTTATAGGTGTGTGACTGAAGCAGCAGTTTAAGGATGTGAACTGAGAGAGTGTGTATTTGTCATTCAAAATGCATTTAAATTGCAAAGTGGCTTTTAGAATTACATCAGCTTGTCACTGCTCCATCAGGACATGGAAGCTAAGGAGAGTGAGCAAGTCGCAGAGAGAACAGCCCTGTTCTACGACTGCATTTTACTCGTTGAGTGGCAGAAACAGAAAGAAAAGAAACAATTCTTATGTATACAGTGTCTTTCCTATGTTCAGGAAGACTCATAATGCTGTACGAGTGAATGAAAGTGTAGTTACAGCAATAAATTTGCAGACTGCAAAGTCACAAAAGAGCAGTGAGATGAAGAACTGGGTAATCTGTTTTGGTGGTGTTTGTTGAGAGATAAATGCTCCAATGTAGCCAATTTGCACACAGCAAGCTCCCACAAACAGATACCAGCTCTGTGAATCATGTGCTTGCTGCTGTTCTTTTTCATAGTTTGTTTGAGGACTAGTAGATTTGATCAAGGTAAGGATACGATTTATTGAGGCGTTTTAACATTTAGGAAACTGCAGTGTTTTGCAGTCTTTGAAACCGTGGAAAATGACTGCTGCTTCAACTGATGAAGGGTGCCACTGCTAAGTAACATTAATGTCTGATTCCACTTGCTAATATTTTGAGCAATCATTCACAGGCTGTGCAGTCCGTTTCTTTCGACCACAACGTGAAGATCTTTGCAAAGAGATAGCATTTCATTGAAGTGTGCGTTTATCCTTTTTTTAATCCCCCTTTTCTTTGGAAGACAAACAAAGAGAGGTTAATGAATGAACTGGAAAAAGATGGAGGGCTGGAATGATTTGTATGAGATCGGTATCACTGTATATAGTTATTTTACATGCAGCAAGTGGAGTGTGCTGGTAGCAAACCTATAATTTGTATGGAGAAAATTGATGTGACGATAACGCGAGAATCTTGATGCAAGGAGCTGCCTTCTTGCTGCTTGATAGTGGGCCTGAGGTGGTGTGCAGCCCCCAAGGATGTATTTCTAAGGCAAAGGTTAACTCCTGCATCCTTGACTGCACTGGCCTGTGCAGCTCTCCAACTCAATGATGTCACTTCGTTGGAAACCTTTGAATAAGTGTCCTTTTAGGGTATTTGGGCTTCATTGGCTGGGCCAGTATTTATTACCCATTCCGAATTCTCCTTGAAGGTCATGGTGAACTGTCTGCTAGAATCACTACAGCCCATTTGTTGTGGGTACAGTACCAAGTAGAGCTACTGCATTGAAAGAGTAGCCGCAGAAACAGCAATTTGTCACAGAAAAGGAGCTGTTGCCTGGAGAAACACACTCCCGGCAATGGAAAAGTAACTGTTGGAAGTATTTCAGTGCTGTGGTCACATCATGCTGGCAGGACACTGCCCCAGGTACTTGGGAACTTTGAAGCTTGGCTTGTGTAGTGAAGATTAGATACAAATCAAAGATTGCAGTGACGCTACTGATTTCAATAGATTGACCATCCGCCTGCCCCAGAGATGACACTGTTCTCTACAAAAAGGATTACAGAGTCATAATTATAAACTTGATACAATTTGTCCCTGGTTATGCTGGAGATTAACACATGCCCACTTAGGACTCATTTCACATCTCCCTAACACAATGCTCCCTAACTGGTAATGGTCAAGTTGATCCACACTGATTAAAGCTTCAGTGTTTTTACAATCTCAGAGTGGCAAATTCAAAATCAAACTCACATCTTTTTTTTTCTCAATGTGTTGTCACCTGTGTTCTTGGTGATCTTTTAAAGCTTCAGGACCAATGATCATGCCCCAGGACATTTGAGGGTGCCCTAGGCAACTGAAGGAGGCCCTAGCCAATGGGATCAGGCCTTATTCCTGAGCTTTACATAATAATACCAAAGCTGCACATTCAAGATGTGACCTCACCAAAACTCTGTATAACTGAAGCAAAATGACCTTACTTTTATATTCAATCCCTTTCATAATAAAGGATAAAGTGGGCGGCACAGTGGCAGTGGGCAGCACGGTGGCACAGTGGTTAACACTGCTGCCTCACAGCGCCAGAGACCTGGGTTCAATTCCCGCCTCAGGCGACTGACTGTGTGGAGTTTGCACATTCTCCCAGTGTCTGCGTGGGTTTCCTCCGGGTGCTCCGGTTTCCTCCCACAGTCCAAAGATGTGCAGGTTAGGTGAATTAGCCATGCTAAATTGCCTGTAGTGTTAGGTGAAAGGGTAAATGTAGGGGAATGGGTCTGGGTGGGTTGTGCTTCGGTGTGGACTTGTTGGACTGAAGGGCCTGTTTCCACACTGTAAGTAATCTAAGCATGGCAGTCATCTTAATTACCTATATTCTGACTGTTGGTGTTTCATCCCCTAGAACACCTAGATCCCTCAGCATTTCAGAAATCTGCAGTCATTCTTCATTTAAGTAGTTTCCTTTTTGTTGTGCTCCCTGATGAGGTGAACTTCACATTTCCCCACATTAAACTCCAGAGGTTCGCACACCCACTCAGTCTGTTGAGACCAATCTCCTTATGCCCTCTTTGCCACATGCTTTCCTGTTTATCTATGGGTCATGCACACATTTAGCCTCTACAATGTTATTCCTCTTGTCTAAATCATTGATATAAATCACAAAAAGCTGAGCTAGGTTCGTTTGGGAACCTGCCACCGCTAAAGTCTAAAGTTTGGACTAGTGATCCTAAAAGAGCAATTTGTATGGTCTAGGTGATACAATGACTAGGTCATTGACGGCTGAACCATACTAAACAGTTTCAAAGATGTCTTTACAGCAGTTGTCTTCCTGGTGAATATCGTCTTGATGTAGATATAAGGATAAGACAGACTCAACGTCTGCTGAGGCCCAGATGCCCTCAGGTCCAATGTGAAAGTGCAGAAGGAGAGATGAAAAAGAAGGGAATAGCCAAGAATGTGATAGCTCGTACAGACTGATTAGCAGCATGATAGCAGTGGAAACAGCTGGAATTCTGAGACCACTCATGGATCTAAAGGTTATCCACATAGCTTTGAAAAGCTCTTGCTATCCTAATGTCAATCATTCAAGGAATTTCGACTGGAAGGTTTGAACTTTAGGGAGAGGCTGAATTGGCTGGGGCTGTTTTCCCTGGAACATCGGAGGCTGAGGGGTGACCTTATAGAAGTTTATAAAACCATGAAGGTCTTGGACAGGGTGAATAGCCAAGGTTTTTTCCCGGGGTGGGGGAATCCAAAACTGGAGGCCATAGGTTCAAGGGGAAAAGCATTATAGGGACCTAAGGGGTAACTTTTTCATACAGAGAGTGGTGTGTGTATGGAATGAGCTGCCAGAGGAAGTGGTGGAGGCTGGTACAAATACAACATTTAAAAGGCACCTGGATGGGTATATGAATAGGAAATGTTTAGAAGGATATGGGCCAAGCGCTGGCAAATGGGACTAGATTGGATTGGGATGTCTAGTCTGCATGGAAGAGTTGGATAGAAAGGTCTGTGTCCGTGCTGTGTTACTCTGTGATTTTATGACTATAACGTTCCAAAGTAAATACATTTTTGGCCCTTGATGTGAAAGATGGCTCCTGGCAGGTGAGTCCACTCTGAACCGTTATTGATAGATACAGGTTCCTGCTACTGTTTGGCATTTCCCCTGCTTTGGAAGAGTATCCACACTGACAGATCATCAGTGATCTTTCTGGATTGGAACCGATTGTGGGTGATCAACTCACCAATGGATGTGGAGACACAATGGAATAAGCCATCACAGAACATAATCAGAATCTTGTGAAGCTGCTAGTGAACCTAATGTTGAACAAAGAAAATATGGAATTGAAGATGCCTGAAGCCAAGTATTGGCAGCAGATGCTGACAAGCTGAGAGCTGTAACAGAGAGAGAGGGTGTGGTGAGGCTGCTTTGTGTCCAATGCCAACCTTCATGGACAGGGGAGATATACATATGAAGCATGCCCTGAGATGTTGATGGCATCTATCTGTTGGGTGAGAGAATGGGACACCGCATGCCAATGAGCCAAGATTAGGTAATGTTAATGCTAATTCATGCAAGTAGGTCTCTCACTGCAGAGGATTGGAGATTTAGATATGTTTTTCCCAACATTGAGAATCTTATTTCTTTCGATCCCATTCTCCATTCACAAACTGTCTCACCAATACCCATATTGTTCCGAGGTTGGAAAGATCCTGCCCAGTGTTTCAGGGGATGAATGTTCAACATATTTCTCTTCCTCAAACTATCCTGCAAGGAGCTCACTCACAATTTGTCCATTGCTTTCTAAAATCTCTCAGCCTTCGTTCTGAGCACTGCAGCAATGTATTTTGCAGTTTTTTTCCCTAATTTAAAGTTTGGGTTAATCTGCCCTGGTGCTGGTGTGTACTGTGACTAAAGGACTCCCGTTCCTCTCCATTCCCTCTCCTCTCACAAGCAGAAGATGAAGATTTGAACTTGCTCAGTCTGTTTATAATTGAGATTTGAAGGTTATGATGCCATAGTAACTCATCTGATTAAAAAAATTGGTCACTTGTCTGCGTTAAGGATTTTTTTTCTCCATTATGCTCAGTTAGTGCATTTTACCAGCAAACTGATGTTAATCTGATGAGGTGCTAACTAAGAATGAATGTATTGGCAGTGTCTGTAAATTGTGCAATGTTACTGTTCCAGTGTATGAATGGAGAGCTGATGGCAGCTTGTGATTAGTTTTTCTGTTCTGTAATATACGGCAGAGCATTCAGAAGGGGGGCTGCTCCAAGCCACTGAGGTTTCTGTCTCTGAAGACATCAGATTTTTCTCCTTGTTCTACTTGCTTCAGGACTGAAGGCTATGCGCTAACTTGATTCTGCTATCTTTACAGAGGGAAGGTTCTATTCAGACTTAATCATCTTTTTCATTCATCATTCCTGTGCCTTACAGTATTCTGTTTCTCCTCGGGTTGTATCACCTAATTGTGTTTTCCAACTCTATGCATCTTTGTCATTAATTTTCACTGGCACTTGTCTTATCATTGATGAGCTGAAGAATGGCCTATTAATCTATCCCACCAACAGCCGGAGCTGGACAATATATCACTGAGTGACTGTATCATAGGTATTTGTTGTACAGACATAAACAACAATTTGAAATGGATTGGTGACAGCTATAGAAACATGCAACATTGTAGAGTGGTGTGTTAATGTGGTGTGATACTTATTGCTGCCTCAGTCACAAATGACAATAGGCACTTCAAGAGCACCAGCTGACTTGTGTAGTGAGCTCTGTCTGATCACAAGGAGGTTTCTATGAACAAGATTCTCATCACTTGGAAAAAAGGATGGGTAGTTTCATTGTCTGCTTTCTGGCAGAGGATGAGTCTGAAATTGTTGTCTAGAGTCCAGTTTCCCAGTGCAGGAAGACATGACCAGTTCTTATTGTTCTATAAGAAAACAAGAAGGTCTTGCATTCATATAGTGCTTTTCATGACTATCAGATGTCTCAAGTGCTCTACAGCCAATGAAGTAGCTTTTTATTAATCGGTGACTTTATAGAAAACATTTGATATCTTGCATTGGTTTCCATCTCCTGTGGGAGAGTCATAGAGTCAGAGAGATGTACAGAACGGAAACAGACCCTTTGGTCCAACTTGTCCATGCTGACCGGATATCCCAACCTAATCTAGTCCCATTTGCCAGCACTTGGCCCATGTCGCTCCAAACCCTTCCTGTACGCGTACCCATCCAGTTGCCTTTTAAATGCTGTAATTGTACCAGCCTCGACCACTTCCTCTGGCAGATCATGCCATACATGCACCACGCTCTGCGTGAAAAAGTTGCCCCTTAGGTCCCTTTTATATCTTTCCCCTCTCACGCTAAACCTATAATCTCTAGTTCTGAACTACCCCACCCCAGGAAAAAGACTTTGTTTATTTATCCTGCGCCACCCAGATTGGTTTCACAGGGCGACACAACATTGAGAGCTGAAGGGCATGTACTGAGCTGTAATGTAATATGTTCTAGCCTATCCATGCTCCTCATGGTTTTGTAAACCTCTGTAAGGTCAGACCTCAGCCTCTGATGCTCCAGGGAAAACAGCCCCAGCTTATTCAGCCTCTCCCTATAGCTGAAATCCTCCAAACCTGGCAACGTCCATGTAAATCTTTTCTGAGCCCTTTCAAGTTTCACAACATCCTTCCGATAGGAAGGAGACCAAACGAGGAATATCACAGAATATCTTTTCCCATGTGACCACGTGGCTTCCTCTGTTCAGTCTCAGGTATGGTTCCACTGATAGCATCTCTTGCCTCTGAATCAGAAGGTTCTTGGTTCAAGTCCCACTGCAAGGCTTGAGTTCAAACATCAGGGCTGACACTTCAGTGCAGTACTGAGGCAGTGTGGTACTGTCAGAGATACTGTCTTTCAGATAGGGCCTTGGTTTAATGCACTATAAGTTTGCTTGGCTGGATGTAAAAAATCCCATGGCACTGTTTTGCAGAAGTGTACCAGTTACCCCAGGTGTTATGGCAAATATTTATCCCTCAATCAACAGAATGAAAACAGATTCTTCATTATGGTGACAGTGTTTGTGGGGGTTTTGCTGTGTGCAAATTGGCTGCTGCATTTCCTGCATCACAGCACCAGCTCCACTTCAACAGAGAAAACCTCTTGGCTATAAGGCATTCTGAAATGTTTAGCAGTCATATAAAGTGCTACATCAGTGCAAGGCGGGGGCGGGGGGGGGGGGGGGGGGGGCACTTAGAATGGATGAATGCTGGGAAATCGTCCATCAGGCAGGGACACGAGGACCCGTGGGCACAGCCTTAGAATTAGACGGAGTCAAGTTAGAACAGAAATGAGGAGACATTTCTTCAGCCAGAGAGTGGTGGGCCTGTGGGAGCAATTGTTCCACAGAAAGGGCACAGCAGACATGTGGAGACTATTTAACGAGCTGTTGTTGCGAGTGATGCACAAATTTGTTCCTCTGAGACAGGTAAGAAGGGGTGAGATTAAGGAACCTTGGATGATGAGAACAGAGGAGCTTCTTGTCAAAAGGAAGAAGGCAGCTTACATAAGGTGGAGGAAGCAAGGATCTAGCACAGCTTTAGAGGATTACAGGCTAGCTAGAAAGGAGCTCAGAAATGGACTGAGGAGAGCCAGGAGGGGCCACGAAAAAGGCTTGACAAGAAGGATTAGCGAGAACCCAAAGACGTTTTACTCATATGTGAGGAATAAGAAAATGATCAGGGAGAAGGTAGGGCCGATCAGGGATAGCGTAGAGAACTTGTGCGTGAAGTCTGAGCAGATAGGGGAAGCCCTAAATTAGTTTTTTGCTTCGGTTTTCACCAAGGAAAAGGAACTTGTTGTAAATGAAAACTTAGAGGAGCTGAGATACAGTCTTGACCAGATCAAGATTGAAGTTGATGTGCTCGAAATTTTGGAAAACATTAAGATTGATAAGTCCCCAGGGCCAGACCAGATTTATCCTAGGCTGCTTCAGGAAGCAACAAAGGAAGTTGCTAAGCAGCTGGCAAAGATATTTGCCTCCTCACTCTCTACAGGAGTTGTACCGGAGGATTGGAAGGGTAATAGGGAAATCCCTGGCAGTTACAGACCAGTCTTACATCTGTGGTCAGCAAAGTTTTGGAAAGAATTCTGAGGGATAGGATATATGACTATTTGGCAAAGCATAGCGTGATTAAAGGCAGTCAGCATGGCTTTGTGAGGGGCAGGTCATGCCTCACAAATCTTATTGAGTTCTTTGAGGAGGTGTCAAGACAGGTTGACGACGGTCGAGCAGTGGGTGTGGTGTATATGGATTTCAGCAAGGCATTTGATAAGGTTCCCTATGGTAGGCTCATTCATAAAGTCAGGATGTATGGGATACAGGGAGATTTGGCTATCTGGATTCGGAATTGGCTGGCTGACAGGAAGAGAGTGATTGTAGATGGAAAGTACTCTGCCTGGAGGTCAGTGTTGAGTGGTGTCCCGTAAGGCTCTGTTCTTGGGCCTCTACTCTTTGTAGTTTTTATAAATGACTTGGATGAGGAGGTTGAGGGGTGAGTTAGTAAATTCGCAGATGACACAAAGGTTGGAAGTGGCGTCGATAGTATCGAGGGCTATTGCAGGCTGCAGCATGACATAGACAGGATGCAGAGCTGGGCTAAGAAATGGCAGATTGAGTTCAACCTGGGGATAAATGCGAAGTGATGCATTTTGGAAGGTCGAACTCGAATGCTGAATATATGATTAAAGACACTGTTCTTGGTATTGTGGAGGGACAGAGGGACCTGGGTGTGCAAGTACATAGATCCCTCAAAGTTGCCACCCAAGTGGATAGGGTTGTTAAGAAAGCATCTGTTGTTTTGGCTTTCATTAACAGGGGGATCGAGTTTAAGAGCTGTGAGGTTTTGCTACAGCTCTACAAGTCCCTAGTGAGACCAGACTTGGAATATTGTGTCCAGTTCTGGTCGCCCTACTATAGGAAAGATACAGAGACTTTGGAGAGGGCGCAAAGAAGGTTTACCAGGATGCTGCCTGGACTGGAGGGCTTGCTTTATGAAGAAAGGTTGAATAAGCTTGGACTTTTCTCTCTGGAGAGAAGGAGGAAGAAAGGAGACCTGATTGAGGTGTACAAAATAAAGAGAGGAATAGATAGAGCCAACAGCCAGAGACTTTTCCCCAGGGTAGGATTGACTGGTACGAGAAGTCATAGTTTAAAGATATTAGGAGGAAGGTACAAAGGAGACATCAGAGGTAGGTTCTTTACGCAGAGAGTTGTGAATGCATGGAATGCGTTGCCAGTTGAGGTGGTGGAAGCAGAGTCATTGGGGACATTTAAGTGACTGCTGGACATGCACATGGATAGCAGTGAGTTGAGAGGTGTGTAGGTTAAGTTACTATATTTTACATTAGGATTAAATCTTGGCACAACATCGTGGGCCAAAGGGCCTGTTCTGTGCTGTACTTTTCTATGTTCTATATTCTATTGCCGTGGAGCGCAGTGGAGGCTAGAACGTTAAATGTCTTCAAGGCAGAGATTGATAAATTCTTAATCTCACAAGGAATTAAGGGCTACAGGGAGAGTGTTGGTAAGGGGCATTGAAATACCCATCAGCCATATATGAATGGCGGAGTGGACTCGATGGGCCGGATGGCCTTACTCCCACTCTTATTTCTTAAATCTTTTTTGCTTCTTCTGACAGGACATTACAGGCTGTTGGAAAGTTTTGGGGCAAAAATAAAATAACTGATGAAAATAACTTCACCATTTTCCTGTTTTTGTGTTTTGTTGTTTTCTGTAATAATTCGACTCATTGGACATTACGTGGTAAGACAATATGAGCTGAGACAGCAATTCCCTATAGCCCACTTAGAAGAACCCAAAGGTGGCCCAGTGTTGCCTAGAAATGCTGCTAGTCTTTGGCTGCAATATCCAATCTCATCGTTCGCCATGGATAATACTTTGAAGTTTTCAGAGGTTCAGGATTAGACCCCCTCCCTGATTACCACATTGATTCTCTAATGGTAGATTATTAATTCCTGGAGCCTGGTAATGTTTTCAGGACTTGGGTTTGAATCTGACATGGCAGATGATGAAATTCGAATCCAGTAAAAATCTAGAATAAGGGACTAACGGTGACTGTTGTCAGAGTTGGAAAATAAACCCCATTTGTTTCACTAATTCTTTCAGGGAAGGAAACTGCTGACCTGGTCTGGCTTACACGTGACTCCAGACCCACAGCAACGGGGTTGCTTTATAACTGCTCTCTGGGCAGTTAGGGCTGGGCAATAAATAAGGGCCTGGCCAATGACACCCACATACCATACAAAAACCCAGAACCAGTCAATTACACTCCCACCTCCCTGCTACCCTGCTCACTTGTTGCCCCACTCACCTGCCTCGTCCCTCACCTCACCTACCTGACCCACCCTGTTTGACCTGCCACTTCACCCAGCCTCTGCAGCCAGCCCATTCCCTACCCCTCACTCCAGACTTTTGAACTTATTCGGAGCAGCTAGCACTGTGAAAGGAGGTGGGAGACAATGTTGTCCTGCTCCAGCTCTCTGGTGTTGCGATGGAGCCATTGGAGGGGCCACTGGCCTCTGCATTTCTGGTTCAGCTGGGCTCGACAGACCCTGTGAGCAAGGGGTGGCACGGTGCCTCTGTGGTTAATGCTGCTGTCTCATAGTGCCAGGGACCCAGGTTCAATCCCAGCCTTGGGCAACTGTCTGCGTGGAGTCTGCATGTTCTCCCTGTGTCTGTGTGGATTGCATCTAGGTGTTCCAGTTTCCTCCCTCAGTCCAAAGATGTGGAGGTTGGGTGGTTTGGCCATGGCTGAAAATGTGTTGCTGGAAAAGGGCAGCAGGTCAGACAGCATCCAAGGAGCAGGAGAATCGACGTTTCGGGCATAAGCCCTTCTTCAGGAATAAGGAGATTGATTTCCCATGGATTGGCCATGGGAAATGCAGGGATAGTGTGGGTCTGGGTGGGATGCTGTTTGGAGGGTCGATGTGGACTTGATGGGCTGAATGGCCTGCTTCCAAACTGTAGGGATTCCATGAAATTCAGAGCAATCTTGAGTCTGGGGAAGGAGAGGCAGAGTTGGACTTTGTGTTGAGGAGACAGGGAGTGATCTGGATGTTTTATTTTGACTGTTTCTTTTAGTTCAGCTTCTGTTATTAACCCCCTGTCCTTTGTAGACTCATATGACACTGGAGAATGGCAACTTTGTACACTTTTCACTGTACTCCTGTATCCCTGTACTCCAGTACATGTGACAATGAAAATCTAAATCAAAAACTCAAACATGCTTCACCAAGTTCAAAATATCACAAATGTGAACAATGGGAAATGATAGGATTGCAGTGATCACATTAATTGCAAACTGAATGTGACAAATCTTTCAGAATGACATTGAAAAATAATGCAGTTTTATCACCTTAAAGAATATCTTGCATTTATATAGCACCTTTTAAATCACCAACTGGCTCAAGGTGTTCTCCAACCAGTGAAGTACAAATGAATGACAGCCACTGTGGGGTGTGGGAACATGCTTCATTTTCACAAGTTAAAATGCGAATCATTAAGACGAAAGGGGAATCACTGTGGTGGGGCTGGGAAATACAAAGGCAAGACTAGAGGCTGGAATGGAGATTGGTGATGTTTTAAATGTGAAAATGTTTGATAAAATGATTTCCTTGAATAGTGCTCACAGAGAGAAAGTCACAATGGGGATGGCATCATGTCCTGTTTAAGCACATGTTGGTTGTAACAATAGATTACTTGATAGAAGCTTTATTGGAATAAAACTGCCTATGGCAGAGAATGATCAGTTGTTTGTTTTGACTGAACAGAGCCAGATAATGTTACTATTCAAGAGTGGTGATTAAGTGTGTGATCAGTCTGTTGCTTCTTTCAGTCATAGAATCATAGAATCCCTACAATGTGGAAGCAGGCCATTCGGCCAATCGAGTCATCACTGACCCTCTGAAGAGCATCCCAATTAACTGTTTTACCCTTTTGTAATCTCAGGCACACACTGGTCAAGGAACAGGCAGATTCTGCCAGGATAACCTTCAATACCCAAGCTGCTCAGCTCCAATAGTGCTTGTGCAACGTGTGGGACCCCCATCCACCCGATCCCAAAATCCCAAGAGATTGGACATTTGGGGTATTTGTATAGCCACATGGGTCTCTAACATGGACTGTAGCTGCCTCCCACTCCAATCCCTGTAACCCTGCATTTCTCATGGCCAGTCCACCTGACCTGCACATCTTTGGATGGTCGGAGGAAACTGAATGCAGACTTGGGGAGAACATGCAAACTCCACACCGACAGTCACCCAAGGGCTCTGACACTGTGAGGCAGCAGTGCTAACCAATGAGCCACCGTGTAGCCCTAGTCTGGCTAACTGAGCCAGTGATTTGGATTGTCCCACTTTGTGATCTCCTTCCTTTGTGGAACATGCTGTGTGTTTCAGGCTAGCCCATCGTTTTAACCTACTGATGTTCCAAAGCCGATAGAGTTGTTGTTGTCCTTGAATGTCTGTTTTTGTGCTTGTTACATTGCCCAAGTTGCCTGTAGGGACCAAAGCACAACCAATTAATGTAAAATAAATAAAGAGAAACAAATACATAACATCACAAACAAGTCAAAAACATTGCGCTGGTTCCTTGGGATGGAGAATCCGTAAGTCACGCTTGCCCCAGTGGGGTTTGGAGACTGGAAGTGAGCTTGAGACACTGACTGCACCCAGATACTGATCTATTCACACTGAAGCTGGTCAAACCTGCCTAGAATGTGCCTCCCTTTCTGCTGTTCAGAGGAGGTTCACTCGACTAATACCTGGAATAGGCAGATTGTCTGATGAAGCCATGCAGGACATGCCAGGCTTGTATCGGCTGGCATTTAGGGAAGTAAGAGGTGATGATTGAAACGGTGCTGATCCTGAGGGGTCTTGACAGGGTGGGCGTGTGGAAAGGATGGAGAGAATCTAAAACTGTTGCAAATCAGGAATCGCATATTGAAAACAGAGTTTCTTGGCACACAGAGGGTTGTGTTCTTTAGGAACTCTTCCTGGAAAAGTGATGGAAGCAGAGACCTTGAATAGTTTTAGGTCAGAAGTAGATAGGTGTTTGGTAAAGAGTTATTGGGGGTAAGGGGGGAATCTGGACTTGCGATTCCATTTCAGATCAGCCATGAGCTTATTGAATGGCAGAGCAAACCCAATGGATTGTTCCTTTGTTCCTGATTTGTACATGTGTCTGTAAAAAAGGCCTCCATGGAGTCTGTACTCTTTGAGACTCAGTGTGAGACTCTTTGAGTCTTTCCAAAGCCCACACTATAATAGAGGCTTGATCTTTTTGCTCTTGGATTGATTTCAGAGATTTTTGCTGTACAGTATTTGAAGTGGATGGGCTTGAGCTGTAGCAGCTACACTCTATGTCAGAGACCCATGTGGCTATACAAATACCTCAAATGTCCAATCTCTTGGACAGGGTCCCTGATTTTGGGATCGTGGATGGGGGGGTCCCACACGTTGCACAAGCACCATTGGAGCTGAGCACCTTGGGGTATTGAAGGCTAAGCTGGCAGAATCTGCCTGTGCCTTGACCAGTGTGTGCTCGAGATTACACAATGCTAAAGCAGTTGATTGGTATTGTGGGTGGGATTTTACACTTCCCCACTGACAGGTTTGAAGGTGGAAGTTGAGGGGTCGGTCTGTAAAATTCCCTGGCTGGTCTTCCCACACTCTCCCACCCAGCCTGACCTGTTCACAATTTTAAGTGGGGCAGGTGAGGCCTGTGGAGATGAATCCACCTGCCATATCCCAAGGTGAAGCCCCTTAGCAGGTAGCTACTAAGCACATTAAGGTGTCATTCCCCTCTTGACCTGTTGGGAGGAGTTCAAGGGCTGGAGGGAAACCTGGGAAAGCGCCTTCCTTGGGTCATAGATGGGGTGTAGAGTCTTCCCTCAAATGGCCTCATTTGAGATTACCCGCAGTTATCAGGTCCTGGACTCCAGCACTTTGAAACTGGGTCCGTCCTGGTCGCTGATGCTCCTGAGACTCAAGGGTACAGGCCGATCAGACCTACAGGGGCAGAGTACCCAAATCAGGGCCTGCTGCTTTCTGCTGAAGGACTTCCTCCTGAGGGAGGAACGCTGGATGCCTCTCTAGCACTGGCATAGCTGGTACTGGTGAGGAAATATTGCCGTGCGGTTAGAAGAGTAGGTAACACAACAATCCAAAAATCCCTGGCTTGCGAGTTAGTACTATTCTTGGTTCTATCAGTAAGTCAGAATTCACTCCAATATCAAGAAATGAATTAAGTCAATTTTTTTTTAAAGCATTTATTGAGTCAATGTAATAGGGGTTGAAGGTGCTTCACATTGATTAATTATTTTTGGAGTCCTAAGGAAACAATAGAGTGCAAGATAAAAATAATGTACCTTTCTACCTAAACAAGTGGCATGTTATTAACTTAACCTGAGGGAATGTTTCTCAATTTTATTTGCTATAAAACTCTCTTATCTTCTGATTTCTAATTCAGGTTAATGTATAAGACTAGGCATAAGTAAGAACACTGCTCAACAAGGCAGTGTACAATTTGTTTTTGTTCAGGAG
Organism: Chiloscyllium plagiosum; assembly: GCF_037043375.1. NCBI lineage: Eukaryota > Metazoa > Chordata > Chondrichthyes > Orectolobiformes > Hemiscylliidae > Chiloscyllium > Chiloscyllium plagiosum. The sequence continues at coordinate 20,830,695 of NW_028270159.1, forward strand.
TCCTGGGTTAATTGGTGTCAGGCCCATACTTTTTGGTTGCCAAGGCATTTTTGAGGTTGGGCATTATATTCATACCATCTGTGAACATAAATGTCAAATGAGCTAATAATGGAGATGCAAATGAATAAGACTATTTGACAGTCAACTTGACTTCTAGACTCGTGGGTTGGAATAATATCGTATGATGTTATTAATAAATGCATTACCATGTTGGTATGAGTTACCACAGTGTTAAAGAAATCTAAACTGGTTATCGCCTTTGATAAGATAATGGATAAAGGCATTTAATTAAAGAATGTTATTTCATCTTTTTCTAAAGTTTGAACATTCACTTAATTGCTTAAAGTTAAAAGCATATGCCATTTATTGACCCACATCTCCAATGAAGTGAATTTTTTATTGTTTCTTGTACAAATAGGTTAATCAGTCATAGGATTGGAAAAGTATATGTGTTGTTCATCTCTATAATCTTCAGCCCACTCTAAAACATGGTAGTTATTCTATCAAGCATTAATTTTCAGGTTAAAATAACTGATTATATTTATTTACAAGAAAGACAATTACATAGATGTTAAAAAAAAACACAGACAGCAATTAACTGTACAACACATGGCTAGCATCATGCACAAATGTCTCAGGAAGTTATGAATGTTCAAAATTAATTTAGCACCTTTTTCAATTGAGTCTCTAATGAACATATGAGATGAAGAGACCATTTTCATTACCACATTGGATTAGGCAATCCAGCTGAGGAACAACATAAAACAATGCTCTGGTGAGAGATCTAATGGACTGACATGAGGGAGATTTGCCCCTCTACTCAGACTATTATTTATCTTTCAAACATTGTCACTAAAGCAGATTACCTTGTCATTATCGCCTTACTATTTATGGGACATTGCTCTGCATATATTTGTTGCCATATTCTGTACATCACAATAGTGACTGTCACTCAGAGGTACTCAAATCAAACAATGAGTTGTGGATGCTGGAGATCTGAAACAGATCTTGCTGGGGAAACTCAGCAGGTCTGGCAGCATTTTTGGGAAGACAGTAGAGTTAATGTTTTGCATCTGGTGACTTTTTGTCAAAACTTGTGCTTGAAATGTTAACTTTTCATTCTTCCCAGAGATGCTGACAGACCTGCTGAGTTTCTCCAGCAATTTCTGTTTTTGTCTCAAAAAGTACTCAATTGGTTTTAGTGCACTTTGAGATATCTTGATCTTGTGGAGGCACAATATCGATGCCATTGCATGTGTTTTCTATTCTGGGCTGATCCAGATGCATTTGAATGTCAGTTGCATTTTCTCCATAGTCAGGATCTTATTCATTTCTAGTGGTTATGTTGATAATGTAGAAACCACAACCTCCTGCACGTTCAGGGCTTTGTTTGCTTTAGCCAGCTGGTTTTCAGATAAACCATTCAAAATGTCTAAGAGGAATGTGAAATTTTCATTCTTCATCAAAGCACAAACGTGGGGATCCAGCTGAATAAACTCGACCCAATTAGTCTCTGTTTACACCTAATGATACTAACAAAACCTGTCCCTGCTGTCAATAGAAGTGTGGATATCTCCAGATAGTTTTCTATACTGGCTACACTCGAACATAAAGTTGCAAGGACTTATTGTGTCAACCACTGCTAACTGAATTACAAACATTGCTCTCATTCAGTGCATGATGAGGCTCTTCGGGTTATTCTGTGGTAACTACAGTGTCTTAACAAATTAAGTTAAAAATGACACAACACCAGGTTATAGTCCAACAGGTTTAATTGGAAACGCACTAGCTTTTGGAGCATCGCTCCTTCATCAGGTGATAGTGGAGGGATCAACTATCACCTGATGAAGGAGTGATGCTCCGAAAGCTAGTGTGCTTCCAATTAAACCTGTTGGACTATAACCTGGTGTTGTGTCATTTTTAACTTTGTACACCCCAGTCCAACACCGGCATCTCCAAATCTTAACAAATTAAGGCTTCACTGCAGAATGCCCCTTCTGATTGTAGGCTTCAGAAGTGCTCTGAAAATATTAACAAAGTTGGTAAATGCTGTTCGTTCTCTTGTTATGATTGCTTGATTATTGTTCTGTTAATTTATTTTTCCAATCTGTGACTGTTTCTTTCTCCAGTTAACACAAACTACCAGTAATACAAGGGTTTGTCTCTGTGGCAATATTTTCTTCTTGGAGAGACTTAATAAAAATGGTGTGGCCCTCAGTGCAATGCTACCACCTGTGATGGAAAACAAAATCTCTCATCCTTGAAATACCAATGAGACAATAAATACCTTCCTTTTGTATGTGGGTCTGAAAGGGTTAATACTGATGAACACCACCCACCATTTAGGGCGGCACAGTGGCTCAGTGGTTTGCACTGCTGCCTCACAGCACCAGGGACCCGGGTTCGATTCCGGCCTCGGGCGACACTCTGTGTGGGAGTTTGCACATTCTCCCCCTGTCTGTGTGGGTTTGCTCTGGTTTCCTCTCACAGTCCACAAAGATGTGCAGTATAGGTGAATTGGCCATGCTAAATTGCCAATAGCGTTAGATGCATTAGTCAGGGCTGAATGGCCCACTTCCGTTCCTACTATCTCAAAAAGAGAATGGTGGTAGCAACCGTCATCACGTAGTGTTGTGAGCTGTTTCTTTCTATTTCAAAAATATACTTTATTCATAAAAATCTTTATATACATACATGTCACTGGATCAGTTTGATTCTGTACAGTGTTTATATATGGAGAACAAACAGACCCAAGGCATTTCCTTCTTAAACAAGACTACATTTACATAGATGTGAGGCACTGGGAGGGTCTGATAACTGAACAGACCCCCATCTAACTTTGGCAGAAAGGCCTCAGATAGTAGTCTTTGCTCTCTGCACCTTAGCAGCAGCTGCCCCAAGCTTTGGTGGGTCCCTCAGCACGTAGTCCTGCACTTTGGAATGTGCAACACTCGGTCGATATCAACTTGTACATGCATTTGAGCTGTTGTGCCTGTACAACATTTCCTTCACCACATCTCGTTTTAGTCTGTGCTGCATTTTCCCAGGTAGCTTTACATAGTACAGTGTCACACTCACTGTAGAATGTCTATCAGTGAAGATATTCCTGTGTGCTTCACTGCAGAGTAAGACAGTAATTCTTTGATAAATTACACATTTCTTTAGTACAAAAAGACTGGAGGCATTTCTCAGTTTGACAAGGTAGCCGGCATTATAGCCATTGAGGTCAAGATTAGAGTGGTGCTGGAAAAGCACAGCAGGTCAGGCAGCATTGGAGGAGTCGGAAAATTTACATTCCTTCATCAGGAATGAAACGTCGATTTTCCAGCTCCTCGTATGCTGTCTGACATGCTGTGCTTTTCCAGCACCACTCTAATCTTGACTCTAATCTCCAGCATCTACGATATCTACTTTCACCTATTATAGTCATTGAGCTCATGGGGGTGGGCCAATCAGTCAGCAATTTCCCTTCTGTTTGTTGTACAGGGGTTTCTGCTGGGAAATGTCATGATACTGCTTAGCTGTGCTACTTCACACAACGGACTGGCCAACCCACATCCAATTGTCCAAAGGCACTCATAGCAAACAGTCACTTCGACAAAGTATCAGGGAGTTGCAGCAAGATCGCCCACCACCAAAGAGTGAATGCCTTAAAGGGTGAAAAGTGACAGAAAGACAACTTGCATTTATGTAGCAGCTTTAATCTGGCAAAATAGCACAGGGTCCTTCATAGGAGCTTTATGAAATGAGATATAATACTGAGCCATCGGGACAGATGAAACAAAAGCTAGGTCAAACAGGCAGATTTTAAGGAGAATCTTCAGAGAGGAAGGTGAGGGAGAGGAGCAGAGAAGTGTAGGAGGGGAGTTTCCAAGCTGAGATCCCAGCTACCTAAAGCAGTGATATAGTTAAAATTGGCTGTTCTAAAATCTGAATGCGTCGGATATCTATTTAAGTGTCTTTCCACCTTTTTAGTTTGGCAATGCAGTGCACGGCCTCAGCAGGTACTTCTGAGGTACAGCAATCCTACACAGCTTGGAGGCAACATTGCTCAAGAAATTACAGTAAGTGGTGTACAGACATATTGGGGTTGGTGGAGATGTGGATGGTGTGGAGTGAGGCCCGTAGAGAGTTTTAAAACAAGGATCAGTGTTTTAAATTGTGTTGTGGCTTTGTCCACATAGGTCTGTGAGCACAGGAGAGATAGGTTAATGGAATTTGATATGAATTAGGATGCCATTTCTTCACACCAAAACTCTTAGAAATGCAAACTAAATCTATTGGAAGGATCTTGTTGATCATGACAAGTTTCAGAGGCAGTGCATGAATTTTTGCCAATAAAATAGAAATGGTGTCTGATGAATCTAATAATTTTTGAGGGATAACTAATGTGATTGATGAGGGACTCTTGATGGATATTACTTATAAGGATTTCCAGAAGGCATTTGACAAGATTCCTCATAAGACACAACTAAAATGAGAGCACATGGAATTATAGACAACATGTTGGCTTGGATGGGGAAAACAATAGATCACAGGGGGTCAGACAGCATCCATGGAGAGAGCAAGCTAATGTTTTGAGTCTTGTTTACTCTTCATCAGAACTGAAGTGCGGAGGGGCAGTATTTATGCTGTAGTTGGAGGGGGGATTATGGTGGCAGTGTTGGGGCAGAGTGCTGGTGGAGACATGATGTTGATTGTTCAGATCAAGTGATCGGAATGTGAGAATGGCAGAACAATGGGGTGTCGAACTGTCAGAATTGGAAGAGAAAACAGTCCCACTTGGGGTGGGGGGAACGGAGAGAGGACATGGCGACAGGGAATGTAACAAGTAAAGCTAAAAGAAAGGGAAGAAAAGGGAACTGGTTCACAATTTGAAGGTATTGGAGGTTTGGATGGAGAATTGGTTCGGAGCCAGGAGACGTAACCAAATTGGCAAACTGTGCACAGAACTCAATGCTGGGACCCTCACAATATTTATAATAACTGAATGAAACTGTTTACTGGCTATTCAACAAACCCAGCAATGCCCTGCCTATTGGTAGGCGACACCTAGCACTTGTTAATGCAAAGAAGCTTTGAAATAGCTGTTGGTGATAATATTTGATGAATATTTACTGCGTGTAATTTTCCTTTATCAGCTATATTAATTAAAGTAAGTGAGCTATTGACACTGCTGGAATTTACACAACATGGTCACGCACATATATCACTGATATCAGCCCCTCCCCCTGTTACTTTAGCAAAATATTTTTATGCTGCTTACTCTGTGCCATCAGTTTCCTGACAGTTACCAGGATTGTAATTTCATGTAGATTGCATTTACAAGTCTCACTCAGTGTAAAGACTGGCTTGCTCCACAATAACTTTGTTGTTAAACGATTGATTCATCAGGACTTCTTTGTGAGGTATCTCATGTGATGTTAAGTGAAACTGTTACCTGTCACTTCTTGGTGATTGCTACTTGTTACAATGTGGGATACGATTTCCTAACTGGAATGGGGATTCAACTGGTTTACATGCACCACTGTCTTTCTCTGATAATGGTTTTGATTTCGTTACTATAAAAGAAGAATTTGGTAGGTTTTGTCACAAGCAAATGAATCCCCCACCAATTCTTTCTCTGCTCTGCTGATGTTTGACAAGGAAAATGGATCGAAAGGTCTAAGTGATCCCACAATCATTGGATCGGATCATCGACACAAATCTCTTCCATCATGTTCAGACAACAAAAAATGTTATAATTCCCCATGAAGTGTTGATTCTGGTTTTGTTTCTGTACAGACCAATTAAGCTGTTATCTGGAAATCACCTCCTTGCATTGGATTTGCCTTGATCTCTTCCTTTTATGACTGTGACAGACGGAGTATGAACCAGGAAGGTCAGCACAGATGTTCTTTGAAAGAATGTGCTTTCGCGATGGCCAACTTGGTTGGCCTTTCATTGAGAAATCTGGTATATTTGGGAGGAGATGTTTGACATCCCATTGAAATAACTCCACAGAGGGCAGTATGCCATCGCCACGTCATCCTCTATTTACATGTGCAAAGCACTTGATTCTGGTATAGCTTCCTCACTCCTGTCTGCATCTGCCAGCCAGGGCTCCCTCATTGGAGATATTCTAAGAGGTCCACCTGCCTGACCTAGTTACAATCAGCAAGAAAGATGACTCACAGGTGTGGACCAGTGCAGCTTTTCAATTTTTGTACCGTTAAGAGAAGACAAAGTACTCCGATTGGAATTAAATGATGTTGATCCTAATGGCTGCTCGAAATGGAGCAGCTTAATCATTCACATTGTGCCTTGTTCCATTAAGCATTTGTTTGTTCTGCTATTGGAGAGGTTGAGGACTCCTGTTGCAATATGCCTACGTTTGCTATCATTCAAATAAACTCAGTGGAGTGTAGGAAGATGCTCAGGCTGCTTGTAAGAACAATGAAAAGCATTGAACCTGAAATGCTACTTGTGGTAGATTAAATTAGATTCCCTACAGTGTGGAAACAGGTCCTTTGGCCCAACAAGTCCACACCGACCCTCTGAAGAGTAACCTAACCAGTCCCATTTCCCTCTGACTGATGCACCTGACACTATGGGCAATTTAGCATGGCCAATTTACCTGACTTGCACATCTTTGGACTGTGGGAGGAAACCAGAGCACCAGGAAGAAACCCACACAGACATGGGGAAAGTGTGCAAACTCCACACAGACAGTCGCCGAGGCTAGAATCGAACCTGGGATGCTGGTGCTGTGAGGTAGCAATGCTAACCACTGAGCCACCGTGCTTCCCTAGACCAAGACTGTAACAGTTTTCATGCACTGCTCCTCACTTGGAGAGCTCTCATTTCATTGATGCCTGTGGTGAGCATTATTGAGCAAAGTTCCATCCACTGCAGTGGGGTTCCCGCCCAATAAGCTGGGTTAAAATTATACAGCACTCACTGTTGCTGGGTCAATAATTGTCTGGCATTGTATTCCATTCCAAATGCAAACACCTCCTGCGAGCAGGTCAAATATAACTTTGATGATAAATTTAACAGAAAGTTATTGAATACACTGAATCCGAGTTCTATGCTTTGAAACATAGGAAGTTAGAAAATGGGCACAGGACTAGGCCATTCAGCCCTTTGAGTCTGCTCCACCATTCAGTAAGATCATGGTTGATCATACACCTTTGCCCCATTCTTATTGATTCCTTTCGCCCAAAGAACTGTATCTAGTTCTCTCTTGAAAACAATCAATGTTTTGGTCTCTGTGGCAGAGGATTCCACAGGGTTAACACTCTGTGTAAGTGTATATGAACTCATCTTTTTCGAATCAGTGAGTCTATCATTAAGAAGTGGCCAAGGTATCCAGTCTGATTGGCTGAATGATGGTCTTCCCACCTCTGCATCAGGAGTTTATAAGTTCCTTTCCAGGGGTGAGGCCACGTTCTCTAGGTTGATGTTTCAATGCAGTATAGCAGGAACTTTCAGAATGTCTCCATTGCAATGTTTTCCTTCTCAGTTCGTAGGCTGCTTGTTTAAATTGATGTTAAAGACCTTGTGAATAACGGGAGGCTACCCTAGTTGACATTTATCCTGTGACCACCATTGTGTTACAGACAGCATTGTTTCAAAACCACTGGTATCAGAAGAGAACTTTAAGAAATAATTTGTCACTCTTATGGTATGGTCTTTCAAACAACAGAAATTATTTCCCTATCTGTACTTTTCCTCATATCTGTATCAAACAATCTGTATTTTGTCTGTCTTGTGGCGGAATCTAGGTTTGCTCAATCTATCATTGTGTCACTGTATTCTTTTGCTATAAATTCTGTGTCTTATGACCCTGCTTTACAACCCCCTGATGAAGAAGCAGCGTTCCGAAAGCTGTTGGACTACAACCTGGCATTTGTGATTTTTAACTTAATGCCTGAATGAATGTATGTGTGCTTGGAATTTTTAAAGGGGTATAGTTTAAGTTGCATAGCAGCAGAATAATGATCTTTTTCCCTCTGCCTTTTGTCAAAGACTCCACTTGTTAATAATAAATAGAGTTACTTTCCTATTGACGATGAAATCAAGTGTGAATTTTGTCCTGAATAGCAATAGCAGTCCATTACCTGATGAAGGGCTTATGCTCGAAACGTCGACTCTCCTGCGCCTTGGATGCTGCCTGACCTGCTGTGCTTTTCCAGCACCACACTCTTTGACTCTGATCTCCAGCATCTGCAGTCCTCACTTTCTCCATACATCAGCAGCAAGTGCAGTCAGAAACATGGATGCCAGAAACATCCAGAGTTTCTGATTAATAAGGTACCTTCCAGACTTAGCCTGCGCAGTGGATACTGGCTCACTCTGACTAATAAGAGGAAGTTTGTAATATGCACTCGCTGCATTGATGGTTGGTGGCAGAGGACAGTGAATTCAGAATGAAGCTCAGTTCCTGTCTTTATGCCTCATGCTGGTGGCTGTTTTGTGTTTGGACATTGCTTAGTGTAAAGGGATGTGTTCAGTAGGGGCTGATCCATACTTGTGACAGGCCATGAAAAGACTGTGTTGAATTCAGAGTATAGGAACAGAAGAAGAGAGATCAGCCCCTCGAATCTGTTCTGTCATTCACTGAGATCATGGCTGGTCTCGGATGTCACTCTGTAAACTCACCTTTGCTCCATGTTCTTCGTTATGTTTGTCTAACAAATCACATTTCGGCTTTAAAATGAGCAATTGTCTGGCATCAGCTGTTATTTGTGGAAGAGTTTTCCAAGTTTTTATATGTATATATCTTAGCTTCAGTTTATTTTATTTTATTTATTTAATTCACGGAATGTGGGCATCACTGGCTAGGCCAGCATTTATTGCCCATCCCTAATTGCCCAGAGGGCGGTTAAGAGTCAATCACATTGCTGTGGGTCTGGAGTCACATGTAGGCCAGACCAGGTAAGGATGGCAGTTTCCTTCCCTAAGGCTGTTAGTGAACAAATGGGTTTTTACTCTGACAATTGGCAATGGATTTGTGATCATCATTATACTCTTAATTCCAGATTTATTGAATTTAAATTCCACCACCTGCCATGGAGGAGTTTGAACCTGGTTCTGAATTAACAGGCCAGTGATATGACCACTCAGCCATCGCCTCCGCTAAATTTGAATGGTCTGGCTCCAATCTTTAGACTGAATCACCTCAACCAACATTTCCGAATTAGTGGAAATAGTTTTCATCTACCCAATCTGTTGCCAATGTTTTGAAAACTTTGATCTGTCCATAAACAATTAAATTCCAGTGAATGCCCACCTAGTTTGTGTTATATGCCCTTGTACTTTAATCCTTGGATTGCAGTAGCATTGTGATAAACCTACACTGCACTCTGTCCAAGGCCAATGTATCCCTCCTAAGGTGGGGTGACTAGAATTGCTCACAGTGACTCTAGACATGATCTATGTGTTGCTGGAGAAGCGCAGCAGGTCAGGCAGCATCTAGGGAACAGGAGAATCGACGTTTCGGGCATTAGCCCATTCCTGAAGAAGGGCTAATGCCCGAAACGTCGATTCTCCTGTTCCCTAGATGCTGCCTGACCTGCTGCGCTTCTCCAGCAACACATTTCCATCTCTGATCTCCAGCATCTGCAGACCTCATTTTCTCTAGACATGATCTAACCAGGGCTTTGGATAGTTGAAGCACAGCTAACCCTTTTTATTCTAGTCCTTGAGAAACAAAGGCCAGCATTCCATTCACTTATTTGTTTTTTTGGTACCTGTTCATGACAGTTAATCGGACCCCCAAGTTAAAATGTGAACGATCCTCTCAAGTGGTGCAACACTGTCGCCTTCCAATTACCTTGTAATTATTTTCATTTGGTTCAAGTTGGATGTATCTTGCCCATCTTTCCTTACTCCTGTGGCTATAATCGTCACATACTCCATTACTAGCCTTATACTTATGACTGGTGTGATGAGTCACTGCCACTGAGCTCAGTTGCTTTAGTAGAAATGATGTTAAGCCACTAATAAGAAAGGATGCTTGCATACGCTGTCAAGATCCATGTGACCAGAGCATCTTCGACACATTTTTTAACTCTTTGCTCCCAGGGGTCTCTATGTTCTAGCTGTGTTTCTCTATGATCAACTGCAAGTGGGGCTTTACAATAAGAATGTTGACCCCTCTGTTTCCATGTTGTTTGGCTTCATCTGTCATGCCGGCTATGGACTGGTGACAATCGGTGATTAATATGGTCATTCCTGTGACCTGCTACTGGAGCAAAAACTGTGTTCCCATGAATTGAAATCGCCCTCGAAATAACAGTGATGCCATAAATGTTCATTTTGGCTTATGCTACTGATTAAAATGATCACATTAATTGCATTGCCAGATACATGCTGCAGATAGTTGTTACTCCAAAGTTCATGTGGTGGAAAAGCAGACGGATGTAGCTAGAAGTGAGTTGATGCAGGTTCAGTGGTAATCGAGAGTGTTGTGTTAATAACCTCATTCTGCACCTCATTGATGGAGGGAGGGCTGAGGAGAATTAAATGCACCAAATAAAGCTAAATGACAAAGCTTTGGCAACTTCTGAAAATGCATGCACGTTTGTATAGTGGAACAGGAAAAGAAGCTTGTTCTAGGAAAGATTGTGTTCAGATAATTTTGCTCAAAGTATAATTTTTACCTGCGACTCCATTCTGTGACGTAATGTTAATATCTTCTGTCATTCTAAGTCAGTCCTGCTCATTTTTCTTGGTATCTTATTTGTAAACCAGTTAATGATCTGTGCACTGACATTGTGAGGTGGTCATAGCCTCCTGTGATATGAAAGGGATGTTGTGACATAATACAATGCTGCACTTCTCTACTCTGCAGAGAAGAATGTTTAGCTCTTTGTCAGTGAGTTGAAGCAACATTGTCTTGTTGCTAAGTGTTCCTAATTTATGGCTGCTTTCTCCTTATAGTCCAGTGTATGTTCTTTGAATTTAAGCATGATGGAATCCCTCACGGAAGTACCGCTTTTCTGGGGATTATTACAATGGGGCTGGCTATTTCTTGTTAACTTTTCACCTCACACCTTGATTTGTTGTTGGTCATACATGTGGGCATTCTCTTTGGCTTTGACAGCATGTTCCCACTCTGCCAGCGCCAGCTCCTTGCCAGTAAAAATGCAATTCAGTTGTGATGCCCAAAAGCCAATGAGGTGGAAGGACCATCTGTGGAAATATGATAAGCAAAGCTTCATTCACATTACACACGTATCGACTGAAGATCATGTTCCTGCAAGGCTTTGAAGGGAAGGTTTTGCACTTACTTAGCACCTTACTGCAACTCTTGGAAGCAACCCATAGCAGTACATGACTGTTTTGAAGCACATCGCTGTTTTTTAAGCAGATGTGCAGCTTTGTGCATTATCAGATCCCACAGAAGTAGAATATTGTAAGAAGTTAATCTGTCTTCTTGTACTGCTGAATGACGGAAGAATGTTGGCCAAACACATTCTTGTGAATGCAAAGTTCAATAGCTGTCTGAAAAGACCTATATATATATATAATACAATACAATTCAATACAAGACAGGAACAGGCTCTTCATCGATATTAATCCTTATTTCGACCTGCTACTTATTGCCCGTACGCAGTTTCTATCCTTTTGTTTGCCTCCCATTCATGAACCTATTAAGGTACACCATAAATGTTGCCAACGTGCCTGCTCCCACCACCCCCACTGGTAGTGTGTTCCAGGCACCCACTACCCTTTGGATGAAACATTTTCCCTGCATTTCTCCCCTCAACCTTCCCCCTCTCACCTCGAACCTGGGCACCTTTCCACTCTGGGGAAAGCGCCTCTGATTATCCACCCTATCTATGCCTCTCACTATTTTGCAGACCTCCAGCAGGTCATCCTTCAGCCTCCATCTTTCCAAAGAAAACAATCTGAGTTACCCAACCTCTTCTTAGAACTAAAACCCTCCAGACCAGACAACATCCTGGTAAGCCTTCTCTGTACCCTTCCCAAAGCAGCTGAAGGCCTGTAACCTACAAATCACTCAAACATTGGCAATTACCTCTGTTACGGGGGGGTGGGGTGGGGGAGAGAGTGAGGGTGGGGTGTCACCCTTGATAGGCCAAGCTGCAGCTAACAAAATATACATTTCTTTTTAAAAGGTTTTGCATATGTGTGTATCTATAAGTATCAGAACCATAGAAGATAGAAGCAGGAGGAGGCCTTTTGGCTCTTTCAGACTGTTCCATCATTCATAGAACATAGACATAGACCATTACAGTGCAGTACAGGCCCTTCGGCCCTCAATGTGGTGCAGACCTGTGATATTAATCTGATGCCCTCTAACCTACACCCCTCCATGATTATCCATATGTTTATCCAATGCCCATTTAAATGCCCTTAACATCAGCAAGTCTGCTACTGTTGCAGGCAGGCCGTTCCACGCCCCTACTACTCTCTGAGTGAAGAAACTACCCCATTATCTGTCCTAAATCTATCACTCCCCAATTTAAAGCTATGCCTCTTCGTGTTAGCCATCAGCATCCGAGGCTCTCACTGTCCACCCTATCTAACCCTCTGATTATCTTATACGTCTCGATTAAGTCACCTCTCAACCTCCACCTCTCCAATGAAAACAGCCTCAGTTCCTTCAGCCTTTCCATAACATCCTAGTAAATCTCCTTTGAACCCTTTCCAAAGCTTCCATATCCTTCCTATAATGTGGTGACCAGAACTGTACGCAATACTCCAGGTATGGCCTTCCCAGTGTCTTGTACAGCTGAAGCATGACCTCATGGCTCTGAAACCCAATCCCCCTACCAATAAAACACAAACACACCATATGCCTTCTGAACAACCCTATCAACCTGGGTGGTATCTTTCAGGGATTTATGCACCTGGACACCGAGAACTCTCTGATCATCTACACTGACAAGAACTTTACCATTAGCCCAGTACTCTCCATTCCTGTTACTTCTTCCGAAGTGAACTACCTCACACTTTTCCACATGAAACTCAGCCTAGTTCTGCATCTTATTTATGTCCCTCTGTAACCCATAACATCCTTTGGCACTATCCACAATTCTGCCTACCTTAGTGTCATCCGCAAATTTACTAACCCATCCTTCTATGCCCACATCCAAATCATTTATAAAAATGACAAACAGCAATGGCCCCAAAACAGATCATTGTGGCACACCACTGGTAACTGAACTCCAGGATGAACATTTCCCATCAACCACCACCCTCTGTCTTCTTTCAGCTAGCCAATATCTGATTCAAACCACTAAATCATCTTCATTCTCAAAACCTCAGATTTTGTGCAATAGCCTACCATGTGGCACCTTATCAAACACCTTACTGAAGTCCATGTATACAACATCAACCGCTTTGCTTTCATCCACTTGTTTGGTCACCTTCTTGAGGAACTCAATAGGTTAGTCAGGCATGACCTACCCTTCACAAATCTGTAATGACAGAACCATAATTCAAACCAATCATGGCTGATTGTCCAACTCAATAGCCTAATCCAGCTTTCTCCCTACAACCTTTGATCCCATTCGTCCCAAGTGTTATATCTAGCTGCCTCTTGAATACATTCAATGTTTTGGCGTCAACTACTTCCTGTGGTAATGATTCCACAGGCTTACCATTCTTTGGCTGAAGAAATGTCTTCTCATCACCGTCCTAAATAGTCCACCCGAATTCTCAGAGTATGACCCCTGGTTCTGAATGCACCCACCATCGGATACATCCTCCCTGTATCTACCCTGTCTAGTCCTGTTCAGATTTTATAAGTCTGTATGAGATCCCACCACCCCCCCAACCTCGCTCATCTGAACTCCAGCAAAAACAATCCTAACTTAGTGTTTCCTCGTGCGCCAGTCCCGCCAGCACTGAACTCAGCCTGGTAAACTCTCGCGGCACCCCCATCGAGAGCAAGAGCATCCTTCCTCAGAAAAGTTCAAAACTGCACACAATACTCCAGGTGTGGCCTCACCAAGGCCCTGTATAACAACACATCCCTGCTACTGTACTTGAAACTTCTCACAGTGAAGGCCACTGTATCATTTGCCTTCTTTCCCACCTGCTGTACCTGCATGCTTAAATATTATAGATATTGTAAACATGTATAAAGGTTAAAGAAGTAACTGAAGCAGTGAAACGTTTTCACAAAAAGTTAAATATAATACATGGTCATGGAAACCATGACATTCCTTCATTCAGCCGAGTAAGGGTTTCTCTTATGAAGCATGACTGGTATATTAACATCGTAATGTGTGTCTTACCAGTAGTGTTCTTTTATCTTGCAATACCTTTTGAGGCCATTGATGGATTTGTGATAGTCCTTGCTGGTTTAGTTACCTTAAAAGGTGCCGTTAATCTTTTTACCTGCCGACTTGTTCATTGTCTCACACTATAACTCTTGTGTTTGTAAGAATTTGTCGTTTTCTCTTTAATGATAACTGAAAGTTGGAGTTTAGCGAATTTTCACATCTGTGTAATAGTTGGGAAAATGTTGAATACAAAATGGAATGTTTTCTTCTCAGTGAGAAGCTATTGTGGAGGAGCAAAGAACTATAGGTTTCCCTGTACAAAAAATGCCTTGAATCCATTGCATGGGTACATTAAAGAAACGGATAATGGAATATTGGTCCTATCTGAAGCTGATTGGTATATAGAAATGAGGGAGACTCAGAAGAGCTCTGTTGTGCAGCGACTTGGCCAGACCTTGCTTACTGCATTCAGTGATGAGTGTGAAAATCTCAGAACAAATATATTGGCCTTGGAACTGATATATCATATATTCACCAGAACAGCATGAGGGTTTAATATAGGACAGATCTTATAAATTTGGTTTTCATTCCCTTGAGTTTACAGCCCGAGGGGTGATTTCATAGTTAAAATCATTAAGGGATTTGTAAGAGAAGGTATGGATGAAATTGTTTCCAGTAGTGGGGGAATCCAGGAAAAAGGCCATTTAAATGTGAAATCAGGAACCATATTTATCACAAAAAGGGTAGTGAAAATCTGGATCCATCAGCCATGAGGCACTTTGGATGCTGGAACAATTGAAATAGTCAAAAGCGAGATTGATAGAGTTTAGTTTGGCAAGGGCTGCAGGGATATCAGGCACAGTGTGTTACTGGAGCTGTGATACAGATCAGCTATGATCTAATTAAATGATAGCACCAACTTGAGGGGCTGAATGACCTGCTCCTGTCCCTTTTTTCCTGGTTTCAATAGTGGGATTCTGTGTCTGAATAACTTCAGAGAATCTAGAGTCAGGAGAAAAATAAGAACTTTGTTAAATTAATTGGGCAAGAATACCTCACCAGACAAAAGTGACAGCAAAATGTAATGTTGGAAGAGAGTGATAAGAGCCTCATTTTTACATTCCTTTACTGGTGTGCCGCATGTTGACTAGTTTTCCTCTCATTTCTGGCTAAAGTTTGATTTGTTAAAACGATAACATTAGTGGCTAATTTACTTGCCAGCTTTGGCTACTTCATTGAATTACTGAATGGTTACCAGGTTTGACCTGTTGTGTCCATGCTTTATGTAGAATGTGAGGGCTCAAGTGCCTCTGATTCACCCCTAATGGGTCATGTGGGTCTGACAGGCTAAGCCACAGGAAGCTCATCAATGCCCTGGTAAGCTGCACTCCCCTATTTAGTAAAATTCCTTCAGCGCTTCTCCAGTAGGCCTGTCTAAAAGTACTCCCTGCCAACCTGCACATTAACTTACTTAGACAAGTGGGGTGCAAGGTGAATGGGGAGGACACTCCAAGTCTGATGCACAGGCAGTGTACCTGTGTGGATCTCTGAGTAATTTGACCTGAAGGTTCTCATACAACTGTGCTTTTCAGACAACAATTCTGGTGCAAAAACAATTGTTAAATTTAGCAAATTCTTTTTGGTCGAGCTCCCCCCAACTTGCCACTCTGGGCTCACTCACATTGCCATGTTTCTGGTGCCACAGTGAAGTTTGAAGCTTTAAGATTGGCAAGAGCTTGCTGTAAAAACAGCCTCGTTATTCCCAGTCTGCCAGAGAAATAGTGTGCCTCTTGTGAATGTAAGTTCATTTTTAGGACAGTACAACTTGGCAGAAGGAGCCATTGAACAGTTTTGTCTACTTGAGTGAACATTCAACTCTTTAATCACCTTTCTGTGCGCTGACCCTGCACCACTAATGACAACTACTCAACTAATTCCACACGGGAACCAACAACCATCAACAAAAGATTATCCACGCCTGGAGTCTGGATTAGATTTGAAATGAGATTCCTGAGGTCGAAGAACATTGTTTCAGCCCATTGTCCCATAAAGTAATCCCATGAATAGCCTGCAATATACTGCCTCTGCTTGGCCATTCACAATCTGCTGCATAGAAATAGAAAGGTTTGCAAATGTACAAGAACAGAAAATATCATTATCGTTTTCATCAAGGTACCCAGTGTGTGGAAGTAAACTGCCTGTATACTTTTGTATTCTGAGGAAGTCGCTATCAGCATGTCAAACTAGCACAGATATGTAAAAGACTTTTTGACAATACCTGCCCACAATTGAATTGGTTGTATGGAATTGAAGGACATTGTGAGGCTCATATACATGATGCAGTAACCTGCACCCCACTGTGAACTGTTAGCTCTCAAAGTGCATACTTCAATGAAATGGATGTGAGCATAACTTTTCAAAGAATTACCACTCTCATGTTTATGAAAGGCCACAGTGATTTAAAGGGTACTAAACACACATTAAAAATATTCAGATGTACTTATCTATAAAATATATAGTCTATGAAACATACCATTTATACTCATGCGAACACTGAGTTTCAGAGATAAATGTTGAATCAAAAAGTAGGGCATTGACTTTTACAGGAGAAGTATTTTCGAGGGAAAATCCACCCCCTTCCATCACATTGATATCACAGAGTTTCCATACTGGAGACTATCCCAACAATACTCTCCCAAAGTCAGTGCACAATGTGCCAAAAAGTTTCTTCATAAGTCTGCCATTTCTTCTTGATGTTAAGCTGCCAAATTGGAGATGGGAGCCTGTGATGACATCCTGATGGAAGGAGTTGAACAGCTGTCTTCAAAAGGCTGTTAGTTTATGGTTCTACCACTGAGTGGGTTTGTGTGGGGCATGTTGCACTTCAGCAGGGAGTGGGTGATGATTACAAACAACCTGGATTTTTGATGAAAAGTCAGGGTTAACCTTTACACAAGATCGACCATTAAACTATATTTGGTGATCTGACCTTTTGTTTAATTCATTTAGGGAATGTGGACACTGCTGGCTGAGCCAGCATTCATGGACTAACCATCATTGTCCTTGTAAAGGCGGTGGTGAGCTGGCTTCTTGAACTGCTCCTGTCCATTTTTGATGCACATAGACCCACAATGCCATTAGGGAGGAAGCTCCAGCATCTTGACCCAGTGACACTGAACAAACAATAATATATTTCTAAATCGGGATGGTGAGTGGCTTGAAGAGAAACTTGCAGGTACTGGTGTTCCCATGTAGCTGCTGCCCTTGTCCTTTTCAATGGTAATGGTCTTGGGTTTGGAAGGTGCTATCCAAGACGCCTTGGTGAACTTTGGGCGGCACGGTGGCACAGTAGTTAGCACTGCTGCCTCACAGCGCCAGAGACCTGGGTTCAATTCCCGCCTCAGGCGACTGACTGTGTGGAGTTTGCATGTTCTCCCCGTGTCAGCGTGGGTTTCCTCCGGGTGCTCCGGTTTCCTCCCACAGTCCAAAGATGTGCAGGTTAGGTGAATTGGCCGTGCTAAATTGCCCGTAGTGTTAGGTAAGGGGTAAATGTAGGGGTATGGGTGGGTTGCGCTTCGGCGGGGCGGTGTGGACTTGCTGGGCTGAAGGGCCTGTTTCCACACTGTAAGTAATCTAATCTAATCTAATCTAATCTAATCTAATCAGAAAGTGTTGCCAAACAAAGAGATCTAGGGACATAGGTGCATAGTTTCATGAAAGTGGAGTTGTAGGCAGATAGGGTAGCAAAGAAGGCATTTGGCACGCTTGCCTTCATTGTCAGAACTTTGAGTATAGGAGTTGGAACGTCATGTTGTGGCTGTATAGGACGTCGGTGAGGCCATTTTTAAAATTCTGCCTACAGGCAGTTTTGCTCTAACGCGTCTTTCATTAACTTGAATTGGCTGTATTGCGATTGGGTGAATGGGGAACACTGTTTCTAAATTGTAAACTTTTAAAGTGTATGTTGGCTATAATGTGATTAGATTACCAATACTTTAAATGTTGTTTGTATTGCGCGATGTTTGTATAGCACGGAGTCGCACAGGAGCGCAACTATCGTGTGAGAAAAGAACTGCCTGTACAATTCTAGTCACCCTTCTACAGGATGGGTATTGTTAAACTTGAGAGGCTGCAGTAAAGATTGACAAGAATTTGTCGGGATCAGAGGGAAGGGGTTGAATAGGCTTGGGCTATTTTCCCTGGAGTGTTGGTGGCTGAGGGGTGACTTATAAAGTCATGAGAGGCACGTATAAGGTGAACAGCCAAGGTATTTTTCCTAGAGTGGACGAGTCCAAAACTAGAGGGGCATAACTTTTAGGTGAGTGAGGAAGGATTTAAAAACAACCTGAGGGGTAACTTTTTTACACAGAGTATATGGAATGAGCTGCGAGAGGAAGTGTTGGAGGTGAGTAAAATTATAACGTTTAAAAAGCCTCTGGATGGGTACATGAATAGGAAGGGTTTAGAGGGATATGAGCCAAATGCTGGCAAATGGCACTAGGTCAGATTGGGATGTCTGGTCGTCAAGGACAAGTTGGGCCGAAGGGTCTGTTTCCATGGTGATTCTATAACAATCTCAACAGGTCAATCAACAGTAAAAGAAAATATTGATCACATTCTGAAGAAACATGAATTGTTTTTCTCCACAAATTATGCTGAGCACCATTCGTATTGAGAAATCATAGGTATTCTGTGCAGGAATGGAACCAATATCTTCAGTTTATTAACTACAATATTTTGGAGTTCTCTTTTCTCTTTTTTAATTAATTGCCAGTATGTGTGGATGAATGGAGGCTTAAAATAATGTGCTGCCAAATATCAGCAAGCATCTGGAGAAAGCATGGGGTGTGGAATCAATCCATGCATTGTACAGTTTTCAGAAGAGATTTTTTTTATTAGCCTTGATAAAAATTGTTAAAAAATGTTCTGCACAAAGATTTGTTTTGCTGTACATCTGCCTTTGTCAACATAGAAATATAAATTAATTTTTCAAATCCCTGCCCTCGTTGTCCTACGCTAATGACATTATTTCTCGTCTTTATCTGAAGGATCTGGTTTGATGCTGTTAAAGGCAGGCAATGTAATCTCGACGTCAGAGGAACTGGCTGTTGTACTATGCTGTAATTTTTGCAGAAATGCAATTATGTACTGCATTTCACTGTGTACCATACATCACTCGGGACATTAAAGATCACGCTGGTCAGCTGATTAGAAATAAAACCATCAGGACCAACTCTGCATTGTGTGTTGAGAGAGTTTCACTATGTAAATTGAGAGTTTTTCCAAAACTCAGACTTCAAGGCACACTTTAGGTTGAAGCTGTAAATTTCACCAAATCTTAACAAAAGTGATTAATCATTTTTCCCCTTGTGTGATTCTTCCTGGCCCTGCCCAGTTTATCCTATCGTAATGTTTCTTGTGAGATTACAAGATGCCCAAGATCAGACTCTCAATAACTGACTCATGAAGCTCAGGACACCCCGTTGGACTGGGAAACCTACACGTTCACATTCGTCTCTCCTCCTCAGATGGCAACCTTGTGATGGGATGCCTGTGTGCTGGGATGCCTGTGTGATGGGATGCCCATGTGATGGGGTGCCCGAGTGCTGACTCTCCATTAGAAGGGTTTATGTTTTGCCAGTCTGGACTGTGTTGCTGGCTCACTTTACTGTCGCTCTGTGCTCTCTCTCACGCACACAGCATTGATCTCATGGCCGGTCTTTTGTTTCTGTACGATGCCTTGTGTGTGAACTGTCAGAGTGGGGAGCTAACGTTTTCAACACCAAGGCAGTCTTACAGCCAGGGCTCAGAGCCAGGCCTCATTATGGAGCAGTGAGCTTTGTGAATTCAAGCACTGTGGGGGTTACAATCATGTATCTTAGGGTTTCTGTGTCCTGGCATTTAAATATTTGTCTGTTGCTGCATACTATAATTTAAAGAATATTTACTGTGCAGAAAACAAATGAAAAGCAAAATCCTATTCCTAACTATATTTTATCACCGCATGTTGAAAAGATCAGCTCCAACAGAGAACTTCCTTGACCCAGATCTTCTCCTGCACTGTTGCCCGTTTCTTAAGTGACTCCAATGTTTTGGCCTCCACGATCCTTCTTGGCAGTTAGTACCCTCTGTGTAAAGAGATATGACCTGGCACATCCCTACATTTGTCCTTTGGTTTGGGCAACAGGATGAAGTAGCAATCAGAAATGCTGATTCAGGTTTGCTTTGTCTAGCCTGGAACGTTACACACACAGATAATGCCCCATCACACAAACCTTATCCTGGCCACATCTGGTTCAGGGCTGCTTTGGCCTCATAACCAAGTGGCTCCTTGCAGCTGTTCCCCAGGAATGACATTGCTGCTCAGCTCCGCTCTTAATACTCCATCAGCAAAATCTTCCAGGACTGCCCAGAGCTTTTAGAAGTAGATCACCATTTTAGATCACAGGGTGAGCTTGCCAATTGGAAACAAAATTGGCTTAACATCTGGAGACAGAGAGTGATTATAGAGGGTTGTTTTTCGGACTGGAGGCCTGTGACTAGTGATGTTCCACAGAGTTTGGTTCTGGGTCCACTTTGGTTCGTCACTTATATAAATGATTTAGATGAGAGTGTAGAAAGCATGGTTAGTAAGTTTGCGGATGACACCAAGGTTGGTGGTACAGTGGAGAGTGAAGAAGGTCGTCTAAGATTCCTGCTGAGTTCATCATTGACTTGCATAGATAAGGTATTTTGTTTTAGTTAGATTTTTAGATAGTTAATGATTCCCTTTCATTTGAATGTTCATCTATAACTAGGCAATAAGGGACCAATAACTTTCATAATTCAGTAAGAAATGAAAGATAAACTGAAATTGCTGGTGCCGTAGTGAGGGTGAAGTCAGACACTTTGTGCTGCCCACAATGAACCCGCTCACACCGCCTTGCCCACTGTGAGCACGCTCACATCACCTTGTTCACAGTGAACACGCTCACATTGCCTTCCCCACAGTGAGCACTCCCACGTTGTCTTGCCTACTGTGAGCATGCTCACATCACCTTGCCCACAGGGAGCACGCTCACATCGAGTTGCCCACAGTGAGCACCCTCACATCACCTTGTTCACGCTCACATCGCCTTGCCCACAGTGAGCATGCCCATGTCACCTTGTCCACAGTGAGAACACCCATGTCACCTTGTACACAGTGAGCACGCTCATGTTGCCTTGCCCTCAGTGAACACGCTCACATCACCTTGCCCGCAGTAAGCACACTCATGTCGCCTTGTCCACAGAGAGCACGCTCATGTCGCCTTGCCCACGGTGAGCACGCCCATGACACCATGCCTACAGTGAGAACGCTCACGTCGCCTTGCCCACGGTGAGCACGCCCATGTCACCTTGCCCACAGTGAGCACGCTCACGTCGCCTTGTTCACAGTGAACACGCTCACATCACCTTGCCCACAGTGAGCACGCTCACGTCGCTTTGCCCACGGTGAGCACGCCCATGTCACCTTGCCCACAGTGAGCACGCTCACGTCGCCTTGTTCACAGTGAACACGCTCACATCACCTTGCCCACAGTGAGCACGCTCACGTCGCCTTGCCCACGGTGAGCACGCTCACATCACCTTGCCCACAGTGAGCACGCTCACGTCGCCTTGCCCACGGTGAGCACGCCCATGTCACCTTGCCCACAGTGAGCACGCTCACGTCGCCTTGTTCACAGTGAACACGCTCACATCACCTTGCCCACAGTGAGCACGCTCACGTCGCCTTGCCCACGGTGAGCACGCTCACATCACCTTGCCCACAGTGAGCACGCTCACGTCGCCTTGCCCACAGTGAGCACGCTCACGTCGCCTTGCCCACAGTGAGCACGCTCACATCACCTTGCCCACAGTGAGCACACTCACATCACCTTGCCCACATGATCACACTCACGTCGCCTTGTTCACAGTGAACACGCTCACATCACCTTGCCCACATGAGCACACTCACGTCGCCTTGTTCACAGTGAACATGACAAATGACAAACCAAAATCAGGGCTGCTCTTATTCAGCTCATCTTTATTTTATACTAGCGATACAAATTTGTAGTTTTGTGTCTCTTTTTTTTAACACTGAATCCAAGCATTGAAGGGGCTGTACCTGCTGTTGAGAAAAATCCTCTCTGTTTACAGCAGATGCCAGTGTCAGGTTGGCTCTGTTGCTGGTACAGTTCCTCAATGTTGGAAGTTTGAAGGTTCGAAGCCTCTTTTTAGGAGCTCACCGCATCATCCAGGGAACGAAGCCTGATTTGTGCATCACTGAGGCGCTGTCTTTCAGGTGGAAGTTTAAACCAGGGAGTTATATCTAAAGGCCGAATAGATTGCATGCTACCATTTGAAGGAGGGCAGTGAGTTCTTTATCTTGGTTAAGTTTCCGCCCTTAAACAACGCTGCATCATTGAAGTAATTGATAGCTCCTGGAATTAGGCAGCACAGAAGGAGCCCATTCAGTCATAAAGGACACTGTAGTTCTTTGAAAGTGCTTTAATCTGTCCCACTCCTTTTCTCTTTCCTCCAGCTCTCCAATGGGCTGGCAGTATATTGAGCTTGTGCTGATTTCTTATGGATTGCAGATTGCATATCATGCAGTGCCTTGAGTAATACATGGTTGATGTTACTATTCCAGCTGCCTAGTTTTTTTAACCAAAGACAAGGTCCGCCAGAAAATTAACATGGAATTTAGTTTACTTGCTGACTTTACTATGAGTTGAAGGAGGTACTGAGCTCAGTGATTGGAATGTCCACCCTGTTCATTATCTGTTTCAAAACAAAGTAATGAACAGCCTAATCCTTGATTTGAAGTAGCATTTGAACCATCTGCTAATTTTAATTGAAATGATGTATCCCAAAATCCACTTCCTCTGCTGCTATTACCTTACAATGTTTAATTTAAATTACCGTCTAATTAATTATTTTAGGCACAGGATAACTGTATTAACAGGAGCAGATTGCATTGTTTCTTGGTGATAGGAGGTACACTAATTGTAAAAATGTGTAAATTTGATCTGCAACTTATGTCTTGACACATCATAAGTTATTTTCATGTTTCACTTTCAAAAGTCAATTTTGGGGGAGAGGTGTGGTGACGGGGGTGGGGGAGAGCTTGGGATATTGACAATATTGATGGCAGTAACATTGTCCTTTCCAGGCGTCATCCAGGCTGAGAAAATCGTGTAACGTTCTGACTTGATTTACATGCGGCCTACCCTTTGCCTCTGCTGCCTGAGTGCTGTTGCTGCAGATTAATTCATGGCCTGTAGCACATTCCCAACTGCTGTCATCCTCACATAAGGGCTGGGAGCCACTGCTTACCTATTGTCCAGGATCCCTGTCCTGATCCCTGTCCAACACGATGTGGAGCTTCCTGTCTTCATCCCTATGCGACAATGTGAAATCATTAACATCAACCGGGAAATCAAGGAACCCTAAAATTGACCGTTTGAGATATTTGTGTATGGAAAATTAATATGCTCTTGTGACATTTTTCTGATGCTTTAGTAAAGCTGCTCGAATAAGCAGTTTAATTTCTTTGTTATGGTATTACACAGTGGAATGTCTGATGAATGGCAGTTAAGTATTTGCATGCTGTGGTAACAGCTGAGTGAGCCTTATAAACATTACACAAATGATTAAATATACTTCTGTTCAAAGACTCAGCTGGACCTTATCTACCTTCTTTGTGTTTCTGCTGATTTTGATTGCAAGTATCCTCCAGTCTCATCTCTTTCTGTCGGTAGTTTCTCCCCTAGCTTGTGACAATCCAGTTCCTGACACTACCACCAAGCAATCCATGATGCAATTTCTTCTGTGGCTTAGAATGGATGTCCTCCACTAACAGGTGACATTTACACAGCAAGCTTCTAAACAAGGAGTTTCTTGACAGGAAGAATGTCCCAGTGCTCGGGGTGATGGGGTGATGGTAGAACCTTTGTAATCAACAGCTGGAATTGAGACAGGGGGTTGCACAGTACTGAGGTAGAGGTGCATGCTGGGCATTGGCTGGAGGACGGCTATAAATGCAGCATGGCCTGAAGCAATGCAAGGATTCTTCGGAGAAAGGAAGAGGTTAGCAAGGACTGGCTGTTGGGTGCCTATCATCAGGCTGAAGATAGATCACTGAGTAATGCAGATGGTGAGATGACAAGGAGGGTGCTGGAGGAGTCGATCCTTGATGTGACAATGGCCCACATGGAAGTTTTGATTGGTGTCAGTGACTGTCCCTCAATTCAAGGATGAATAGTGCTCAGGGTTGAGGGTGTCTCTGCCATCAGTGCCTGCACAGACTGGTTCAGAACCCACAGATCTGTGTGCACATGAGGCAGGGTGGCCTGCGAGTTAGTGGGATCCAGAATGTAGGATCTGCTTCCTTCTCTTTCATTCTCTGCTACAGCTCTGCCTCATCATTGAGGGGCTTGGACTCCAAACATTTTTAGTGGGATGTGGGTGTCACTCTCTGGACCAATATTTATTCTCCATCCCTGGTTCACCCAGAGAGCAGTTAAGAGTCATTCACGTTATAGTAGTTCTGGAGTTACTCAGAGGCCAGGCCAGGGAAGGACGGTGGATTCCCTTCCCTTAGGGAAGTCCGTGACCGAGATGGATTTTTACGACAATTGGCAGTGGTTCGCGTTTTATTCCAGATTTTAATTGAAATCAAATGTCACCATCTGACACAGTGGGATTTGAACCATAGTGTGCCCAGTGTATTTGTCTGGGATTCTGTGTTACTAGTCCAGTGTCATTACCACAATGCCACCAACCTATTTATCACTATATCAGAGCTTTGCTGAGATTACTGACTGGGTGGAGACTGCTACCAGGGACAGTGGAGGTGAGGTACATGAGTAGATTAGATTACTTACAGTGTGGAAGCAGGCCCTTCGGCCCAACAAGTCCACACCGACCCACCGAAGAGCAACCCATCCAGACCCATTTCCCTACATTTACCCCTTCACCTAACACTACGGGCAATTTAGCATGGCCAATTCACCTAACCTGCACATTTTTTTTGGACTGTGGGAGGAGACCGGAGCACCCGGAGGAAACCCACACAGAAACGGGGAGAATGTTCAAACTCCACACAGAGAGTTGCCTGAGGTGGCAATTGAACCCGGGTCTCTGGCGCTGTGAGGCAGCAGTGCTAATTTCTGGAGATGGAACTGTTTATGGACGGGAGAAGGTTTGGCTCCCTCTCAGTGCAGATTGTTTAGGGTCAATCTGGAAGAGGATTTAAACCAGTTTGGTGTGCTGAGAAATTTCTGGTGTGAGCAGAATATATGCATAAGGATGCCCTGCTGATGTTGAGCTGAACAAAACCCTGACAATAATAAATAGGCTGTGGGATTCAAGAAGAGGTGAAAGAAGCAAACAAAACAGAGGTTAAAGTTGAGTTTCTGATTCAAAGGCATGCCCCCTTGGCATTGCCGAATCAGTGGAATGGAGGCTGTGTGAATTTTATCTCCCCTCCTCTCTGATCAAGACCCATTCCCACACTCATCCAATAAGTCAAAAAAATCAACAGCTTAATTTTAATGAGAAAAACATTTCCAGCCTAATCCTCTGCATGTGTAAAAGCCTTCAGAAACAACGTCAGTTTTTTTTTCCCACAGTTTCTTATTGAGATGCAGCACTGGGAACTGCTGATAAGGGACTTGTGCAAAGTTCATTTCTTTCGGTTTTATACGCCGAATGTTCTGTTTTTTGGTGGGGGTGATGGGAGAGTGATGGAGAGCACTGCAACTCCACCGATGGAGCTGCTCCCATCTCAGTCATCCAACTTCAGAAACAGGAAGAGTACCAGCCCAGCCCAGTGGGCACCCAGTTTTTGAGGTGTGAGTGTGAAGAGGTGGAACATGTAATTAACACATTTAACTCAAGCTCCGACAGTGCAATGAAGGGTCTGTTTTAAATTTATCAATGGTTGGATGGGTTTTTGCAAAGGATCTGCATATTTTTTTAAAAACAGTTAGATGCAAAAGTTACTGACAGGGCTAGTGCTTGTTGTTCATATCCATTTGTCCTTGAGAGCAGTTATGATTCAACCACATTGCTGTGGGTCTAGAGCCACATGTAGACCAGACCAGGTAAGGACAGCAGATTTCCCTTCCTAAAGGACATGAGATGGGATTTTTTTCTTAAATAGCAGTGAGAAATAATTGTCTAGTCACCATAACTGAGACAAAGGGTAAAATCTTCCCCGCTCCTGAACAATGTGGATGGACGTTGACGAGAATGTTGGGACAAATGTATGAGAACAGTAGGGAGGATTTCTCACCATTGAGAGTATAACATTCTGTTTTCCAGCTGAGTGTTGAACGATGAGATGAGATTCTGGGCAGCAAGCAGCGAGAAGCCTGTTTCACCTTTGTGACAACGTTGTCTCACCTCGTTAATATGAAGTGTCTCATTCTCTCACCCCTCGTACAGATACTGGCCAGCAACATTACTGCCATTAAAATCAGGGAGGTAACCTAGCAACTCCAGCTCACTGCTGGTTCCTGCAGATCTCCATCAGGCACCAACATCTCAAGGCGTATTCCACTGGCAGTGACTGCAAACACTTCAGGTCCCAATCAGTGTAGTGAGGTGCCAGTTACCCTCTGTCAGACAGGTCCAGAGCAAATCAATCAGGACAACTACGAATTGCAGGCACTTGATTGGGCGCCCAACAGGGCTTTAAAGATGGCATTTGGCTGCAGGAATCCTGGGAGGTCCCAGCGGTATCTGTAGCAAATAGGAGAACACAATGAGTGGCCTGCCCATGGTGCATTAGTAATGGGCTGAGTTGGGAAAACTTGCTGGGGGTTATGGAAAGAAACCTACCATGAAACCTGGAAAAATTGGCACTCAATTTCTGTTAAGATTCAGCCTAAGTTATGATTCTTAATGTTCTCCACCACTGAGAGTTTCCTTACGTCTCTTGTTGATTAATTTATAAAGACTGATTAGTCAACAATTCTAATATTGGCATATGATGTGACCATACCCAAGGCAATCTAGACACACTTTGGTCTTTTTTCATCTAGAAGTCTCAAATAACTAGTACATTCAAAGAGATTATTTTTAAAAGCATCAGAGGCAGTCTTATAATACACCAACTTCCCAAACAGGATTTCCTGTTATAAAGGAGTGCTGTTTAGATGGAAGCTTTCGTTAAGAACGAACAGCAGTGTTTGAGTATTTGTGTTTGCAATTAAAATGGTTCATTTCTTTCCTTGCACTTACTGTTCAAAAAGAGTGGTGGACGGATGTAGGTTCTATCACTCACCAAGGTCCCAGGATTCGTGCTGCCCCACCTGCTCCACTTTCATCTCATACTTCAGACTGAATATTTTTACAAATTTACAAAATTATGAGGGGCATGGAGAGGATAAGTAGGCAAAGTCTTTTCCCTGGGGTCAGGGAGTCCAGAACTAGAGGGCATAGTTTTAGGGTGAGAGGGGAAAGATATAAAAGAGACCTGAGGGGCAACTTTTTCACGTGGAGCGTGGTACATGTATGGAATGAGCTGCCAGAGGATGTGGTGGAGGCTGGTACAATTGCAACATTTAAGAGACATTTGGATGGGTATATGAATAGGAAGGGTTTGGAGGGATATGGGCCGTGTGCTGGCAGGTGGGACTAGATTGGGTTGGGATATCTGATCAGCATGGACGGGATGGACTGAAGGGTCTGTTTCCGTGCTGTACATATCTATGACTCTATGATTGTATGACTTCCACTAGCTTTGTGGGAAGAAGCATTGTGAGCTCAAAGTTGCAAGAAAAGGTTGATTTAGTTATTCCTCAAGCTTCCCCCTTCCAGCAAATTCCAGGCCAAGATCTTTTGCCTTGGAGACCATCAGTTTGTGAGTACACAGATCTTAATTCCTAAAGAAACACTCAGTGGTATGACAG
This sequence comes from Chiloscyllium plagiosum, assembly GCF_037043375.1. Lineage (NCBI taxonomy): Eukaryota > Metazoa > Chordata > Chondrichthyes > Orectolobiformes > Hemiscylliidae > Chiloscyllium > Chiloscyllium plagiosum. Next base: position 20,858,860 of record NW_028270159.1, read on the forward strand.
CTCCTGTTAACGTTCAGAAACCAGTATTCAGACAAGTTCCAGCCCTATCTGGGAGAGATACAGAGACCTGTCTATATTGTATTTGCCTTGTTGCTGAGGTGCCCCGACTGAGCAACCTGCAGACCACCCCCAGGACCAAGATGGTACCTCACACAGCTTTCAAGGTTTCTGCAGCTTTAACTGTCCATGTCCCAAGGTCTGCTTCGGCCGTTGTGTGTGATGCAGTGTATAAGTGACTCTCCTTAAGGCACATTTCCAGATCTCTTCTGAAATGTATCAGCTTCCTCCACCCCTTCACATGAGAATTCCAGATCAAAACCATTGCTATACAAAAACACAGTCATCTCCCCTTGACTCTAGTTCCTCTACCAATTAAATCAGTGACCTCTGGTTTCTGGCCCATCTGTCACTGGGATTGAACATTTCATTTTTCTGTATGCACTGTTCTTCTGTGTACTGGAGTCAAATGCTTGAGGTTGATTGGGTTAATGTGTTTAACGCCTCAATGTTTCTTTTAGCACAGAACTTGCAGCGGTGGGCCCACTTCTAAGCGACAGCTGTGCCAACATCAAATCTCATCAATCCCCAATTTCTTAATGACATCTGACAATGCCAGTTAGGAACCATTATCACTGAGGAAGTTCTTCGTATGAATGCTTTAGTTTTATAACAGACCATCTCGATTATTGACTTAGTTCAAAACACTAGTGAGCCTATTTCCTGATGTTCATACCTACACAGGCCCATTTGAGAAGTGGGTAATAAGATCTCACTGGCAATGCCAGTTGGCAGCCTTAGGACTGTTCTTGAGGTTTTCCCCTGGGGTAAAAAGGACTTTGGTACACCATTGTTCTCTTATTTTAGTATTAACAGCATCAGAACCTGTTACTGGCTCCTGAAGTTCGGGAAGTTGATGGTGTTATAGATCAATGGGCATCACATTGACAACTCTAACTCGTGGATCTATAATGCCAGATTGTGTGGGATGTCAGAGTCACTGGCTTGGCCAGTATTTGTTGCCCAAACATAATGGTCTTTAAGAAGTTGGTGGTGGTGAGGCATGCTGCAGTGCAGTCAGTATATCCATAACGCTGTTTGGAAGCAAGTTCCCAAATATTAACCCAGCGGCAATGAAGAATTAGCAGTACAGTTCCAAACCAGGATGGCATGTGACTTTGAGGGACACTTGCAGGTGACGGTCCTCCCATGTGTAGCTGTCCTTGCCCTCCAGGTCAATGCTTCCCAGACTTTTTCCTACTGTGACCTCACTTTGGTTCTTAAAAATTGTCATGAGCTCTCTGTTGAGTAATGGAGAGGGAAGAAGGATCTGTGAGAGCAGGAGAGGTGTGTTGTCCATTGCTACATTGGCAGCAGCTGCCCCAAGTTTTAGTGTGTTCCTTAGCACGTAGTCCTAGACTTGGAATACAGCAGTTTGCAACACTCTGTTGAGGTGCATTCTTTACATTGAAAGACCATCAAGTTTTCAGCAGACCAAAGAGCATCTTTCACCAAGTTGATGGCCCTCCAAGTGCAGTTGATGGTTATCTGGGTGTGCGACCCGGGGAACAGACCATAGAGTACAGAGTCCTGTGACATGGAACTGCTTGAGACAAACCTGGACAGAAACCACTTGCATCTCTCTCCAAATTTCCTTTGCAAATGCACATTCCAGCAGGAGATGTGTGACAGTCTCTACCCCCCCCCCCCCCCCCACCCCCCATACCCCACAACCACTTCAAGGGCAGTGTGCGGTATCATACAGAGACTGGGCAGTATATGAAGGGTCTCGGTGCCCTTCTCACCATCAGCCAGGTGATGTCCTGATGCTTGTTGGAAAGTTCTGGTGATGAGGCATTCTGCCAAATGACTTTGACAGAGCTCAGAGCAACCACCTGATGAAGGAGCAGTGCTCCGAAAGCTAGTGCTTCCAAATAAACCTGTTGGACTACAACCTGGTGTTGTTTGATTTTTAATTTTGCTCAGAGAAGAGCCTGATAGGATCCACCTTCTCCTTTACCCACATGGTCTTGAGAATGCTACGTGCTGACCACTTCCTGATAGACTTGTGGCCAAAGGTCTTTTCTTTCACAAATGTTTCCATTAGAGACAGGTGATATGGAACAGTCTAACTACTTGGAGTGTTTTTTTAGATTAGATTACTTTACAGTGTGGAAACAGGCCCTTTGGCCCAACAAGTCCACACCGACCCGCCGAAGCGCAACCCACCCATACCCCTACATTTACCCCTTACCTAACACTACGGACAATTTAACATGGCCAATTCACCTGACCTGCACATCTTTGGACTGTGGGAGGAAACCGGAGCACCCGGAGGAAACCCATGCAGACACGGGGAGAATGTGCAAACTCCACACAGTCAGTCGCCTGAGGCGGGAATTGAACCCAGGTCTCTGGCGCTGTGAGGCAGCAGTGCTAACCACTGTGCCACCGTGTTCTGCCGCAACCAAGCCAGACCCATCCTTTGCAACACCAGCTTCGGGTAGTGCCGCAGTACATAGTGACACTTGGTGTTTGCATACTGAGGGTCTATGCACAGCTTGATGCAGCCACACACAAAGATGACCATCAGGATGAGGGTACATACTGTCCTCCACCTTTATCTAGGGCTTTGTGTATTGTGTCCTTTGTCCCAGTCCATCTATGACCTGCAGATGAAGTGATAAATGACTCGGGATACACACAACAGCTCAAGTTCAAGGAATGGGCCAGACCTGCACCACATGTGACAACAGATAAAGTACTTCAATCCCGATGACCAGGTTTTTACCCATAATGGAAGGGAGTGGTGCTCCCAAAAGCACAGTTTCTGCCTCACTTTTGTGATACGCTGCTCACAAGTTTTGGTACACACCCCAGCCCCTCTGAACCAAGTTCCCAACACCTTCAGGTAATCTCTTTTGTGGAGGGAATAGAGGATCAGTCGACCCGTTCACAGAGAACATGGCCTCTTTCTCGCCTCGATTTACCTTGTCGCCCAAGGCCAGTTTGAACTGGTCACACTTGCACATGACTCTGTGCACTGACAGTGGATCTGAGCAGAAAACAGTGATATCATCTATGAAGAGGGAGGCCTTAACCTACAGGCCTCCACTGTTTGGAATAGTCACTTCTCTCAGGTTTGCATTCCTTCTAATGGACCCAACAAAAGGGTCTGTGCAGCACACAAACAAGGCAGGAGAGAGTGGGCAGCCCTGCCTGACTCCAGATCTGAATGAGAAGCTACTCTGACATAAAGCTAACAGGTCATTAGTCCTCAGTTTTCCACCCTGTTTCCTTCTTAAATAGTGGGTTGGTATTTGTTTGATGGAAATTTTCCAGAATCTATAGAATTTTGGAAGTTGATCACCAATACATAAATTATTTCTATAGCTACCTCCTTCAACATTTGGGTTGTAGAATATCAGAATGTAGGGACTTATCAACTTGCCGCCTCATTAATTTCTTCAGTACAACCTTCATATTAATACTAATTTCCTTCAATTCCTCATTCTCCCTCATCACTTAGATCTCTAGTTTTCAGATTTCTAGTCTCTTTCTCAGTGAAAACAGATACATTTTGCTTCTCTACCAATTCTCTACTTGCCATTATAAATTTTCCTCACTTTACCTATAGTGTACCAATGTTTATCGTAGCAAAACATTTCCTTTATTTTAGAACTATAGAAGCTTTTACAGTTTGTTTCTATGTTCCTGCTAAATTGTATTCGTATGGTGGTTGCATCTGACATTCTGACAGCGAACTGAATGGGTGAACGTTGAGAGAACTTTAATTCGCAAAGCTAGATGAGTGAATGCATCAAAAATAATGTACAGACCAGAAGGGTTAACGTAAAAGGTGTTTAAGTTAGTATGTTATATATGGGATTGTGAAGCAATGAGAAATAAAGGAAGTTATATGAAGAAGCTAGTTGCTTTCCCATGAGAATCAGAACAAATAGAAGGAGGTTACAAACACAGGCAAAACCAGGTTATTATAAATGGAAAATAAAAGCAAATGCTGGAAATTGGAAACAAATACAAAAATGCTGGAGAAACTCAGCACATTTGGCAGCACCTGTGGAGAGAAAAACAGAGTTACCATTTCGGGTCTTGTATGAATCTTCTTCCAAACAGTTCTGTAGAAGAATCATATAAGACCCAAAACCATAAATGTTAACCTAATGATTTATAATTGCCAAAGTATGTCCCATTACTGAAAAAGAGCCATACTGCACTGTATTAACCAATCTCCCCACACACTGTGATTTTCAATAGAACCTTGAGATATATATCATCTAGGGTTTCCCTTTTGTGGAAGTATTATCTTTTACCTTAACTAACTCTTCCAATACCTGACCTTACCATTTGTTCATTATAACATCCCTCATACAGATTCCAGCCACTCCAGTGTTTATCTTCTTCCAACTATTCTTCACCAAATGGTGGTGTAAAGAACTTGTTAAGTATTTTTGTGAATTGTCTCTGCTCCTCTATTAACTCACCATACTCTCCCCTTGGGTGTATATTTAACACTTCCCTTTTTTACTATGTATTAGAATATTCATTGTACTTCATAATATTTTGGTGATTAATAGCTGCTCGCACCTTTTTCTTCCTTTCTTTATCCCTTTTTAACATTTTTCTTAATTTCTCATATTCTGCTAGTTATGTTCTAATTTTTATATGCAAGTGATAATTGTATATCAGATATTTTCAATTACATGCTGATGTGGACATTAATTTGAATTTCACTTGAGCACATTTAAGAGACACTTCCTGAAATCGTGGTGCTGTTGAGTTAGGAAGTATGTGCTTGTAATGTCTCTAAATAAATATTATTCTGAATAACGATTGGCTCCTGGCTTTCTGGGATAAAGCAGAATTAAGTTACATTGATATAGCACCTTTCACAACTTCAGAATGAAGAGCTTCAGCACCGATGAAGTATCCAGGAAGTACAATCACTGTTGCAGCAAACAAATACTTAGCAGCCAATTTGTACGCAGCAAGGCCTCACAAATGGCAGTGAGATAAATGATCAGATAAAATGTTTGTAGTGATGTTGGTTGAGGGATAAATATTGGTTGGGACGTGAGGAGGACTTTCCACTTCTCTTTGAATAGCACAGTTTGAAGTAGGTAACTGAAGATGGAACAGATTGCAGCAGAGAATAGACATTATCGTATATTAAGTGTAATTGGTGGTAAAATGTGTATGTCATGAGAACACAGAAGAAACATTTTTTCCCAGCTTTATTTGTTTACCCATGTTCATAGGTACATGTGCTTGCTCAGTATTGTGTGTGTTCATATGTGTGTGTGTGTACGTGATGTGTGTGATGTGTGTGTATATGTGAGGTATGTGTGTGTGATATGTGTGTAATGTGTGTGTATGTGTGAGGTGTGTGTATATGTGAGGTATGTGTGTGTGATGTGAGTGTATGTGTGAGGTGTGTGTATATGCATAGCTGTATGCCTGCATATTCTACCTTTTGGAAAGTGATTCAGGTTTGAAAAAATAGGTTTACTATTTTGCGAGTGTTTTCCTACACAATGTGGATCACCGTTGTGCACAGAAAACTACCCAACTCACGTAAAAACTCCAGTATAAATAAGAAATTAACTCAATGCAGAATTTTAAAAAATAATTCAAACTTGTCCCTGCAGCCCAAATGTGTGTTATCGTCTTTCACTTTTAATCTACACCTGCTGACATAACTACTGCCATTGTGATTCATGCAACTCTGAGATGATTTACCTTGTTTTGATGTTGCAGAATTGTATTTTTCATCAACTTAACTCAATAAAAGAACAATTGAGGCAATGGTTTATTTTGATAGGCAGTGGGAACTTAGAGTGGCTGACTTTTTCTTTCTTGTTACATTTATTTCTTTAGTGCTCAATACTATGCACCCACAGTATTCCTCAAGGGCTTTCTAAGAATGTGGCTTCTAAATATTAGGCTTGTCATGCTAAAGCTTCAGTGAGTGCCTTTTAAAAGAAAAATGACTGTAAAACCTTTGAAATAAAGCAAACATCGTTCTTGAAATGCAACTCAAAACTTTTGAGCACTTAGCCTGAAGGGAATTGGATATATTTTTAATGTTGCAACTGACCCAGTGTCTTCTATTTGTGGAAAGCAAAAACAGCCATGAAATGAGAATTCAATGTGGTCACTACATAGAAGTGCACAGGATTTACATTATAGAAACCAGCCATTTGTCCCAACTTCTTTATGGCAGTATTTACGATCCTCATTGCACCTGAGTTTTTTTTTAAATGTAGCTAAGAGATTTGATGGGTTGGAAAGGAATGTCATGTTGGTTGGAATAGTTTTGCAAATATTTGAAAGAATGAATTTTCAACTTTACCAAGTATCTGGAATTACAATTAATTTTCTTTCCCTATTTACAGCTTATTTCCAGTGACGCGGATGGGGCCATACAGAGAGCGGGAAGATTCCGGGTGGAAAACGGATCCAGTGATGAGGTGAGTAACAATATTGGTCACATTTCCCCAACTCGTTTTGTCCTGGGATAAATGCTTGACTTGGATCATTTGAAAGCATTCCACTTGATGCTGTGAAGTTGGACTCAGATACTGTGCTTCCATAATGCAGGAATCTAGCCTTGTTTGGCTGTGCAGTGCATGACAAGCTGTTGGTGTAGTGCAGGGAAGGGAGCAGGTATGCCAATGCCAATATGGCATTTTTCCCATCAGAGCCACACCCAAATGCCAGTCCCTAATCATTAGGGGCATGCAGTATCGATGTGTTCTCCATCCTCAAGCAGTAGCTCCTGCAGCGGCCTTCCCTTTAGTGGTCCATCAGCTATTGGGCACAGGTTCCATGTCCAGCTCTAGCAGGCACTAATACTGGCTTCCTGGTTGCAAGTCAGGAATTTTAGGAAGATACCTTTCAATTGCTGCTTTAAGAAGCAAGAGCATTGTTTAATGGGAGGGTCATTCCACCACATCCGTTCACAGCCAGGGACAATATTTGGAGAAGGAACGGGAAGTAATGCACACTGGTAACTTATTCCAAATGACTGCAGCTCAATGCACAGTAAGTGTCTGCATTATCACAGGAACACAGAGAAAATCAGCCTCTTCATCATCATTTAACTCTCTCTATCTTATTACTAGGATAAATAGACAAGGTCTTTTCCCTGGGGTGGGAGAGTCCAGAACTAGAGTGCATAGGTTTAGGGTGAGAGGGGAAAGATATAAAAGGGACCTAAAGGGCACTTTTTCACTGGTCCGTGTATGGAATGAGGTGCCAGTGGAAGTGGTGAAGGCTGGTACACTTTCATTTAAAAGGCATCTGGATGGGTGTACGAATAGGAAGGGTTTAGCGGGATATGGGCCAAGTGCTAGCAAATGGGACGAGATTAGGTTAGGATATCTGTTTGGCATGGACAAGTTGGTCCGAAGGATCTGTTTCCATGCTGTAGATCTCTATGAATCTGTGACTCTGGATATGAATAGGATCTCGGTGATAAATATACTTTTTTAGTGAAGTATGCTTGTTGTGTGGTACTGTGCATTAAGCATCACATTGTTTAAGGGCTGTTATAAAGATTCTAATTGTTGCAACATTGAAATCTATATTGGTTTTGCTATTATTGTACATTTAGTCATTTACAGCTACACCAAAGGGCACCACAATAAATTTCCGATACTGTGGTGAAGGATTTTCTTCATAAGATGGGCAGAACATGTTGCCTTTTGTTTTATATTTAATTGTAGTGCATCTCCACTTGTGATAATAAGTACACTTTGTTCTTGGGAAATGAGTCTCAACTATAATGATAAATAGCATTTCAGTAATTAAATGTCAGGCCGCTAAAATACGTTTCCAGCCAGTCACACGGAGTGTTTTACAAAATTCCTATTGTAAAAGACCGAGCAGTTTTCCACTCTGTAATCCGTTTGTAACAGAGTTGAAATAATGTGAGCTTCATTAGCTTTGATGTGCACTCAGTATTTTCCTGCAGGTGTGGGTGATGCTGATAAGACTGAAAGAATAGCACATTTATCTGTATCACATTCAAAGGTGTAAATTCTGTTATGGATAATATTGAAATGCACATAATTAGTTTGTTGATGCTTTGTGGTATAGAGTGAAACTGCATTCACAAGTTGTTGTTTCTCTGATTGATTCACGAGATGTGGGTATTGTTGTCAATGCTTGTCCACTCTCCATTGTCTCAAGAAGCTGGGGATGGTTGCCTACTGTAGTTTGCCTGGTCACGGTGTTGTTATATTAGAGAATTCCAAGATTTTGACCCAGTGAAGATAAAGGAATGAGACAGATTTCCAAGTCAGGATGGAATGCGGCTTGGAAGGACACGTGCAGGCAGAGGTGTTCCCATGCAGCTGCTGCCCTTGTCCCATCAGGAGGTAGAGGCCAGGAGTTTGGAAAGTGCTGGTGAAGGAGCCTTGATGTGTTGTTCCATCTTGTAGCTGGTGCACGCTGCTTACACTGTGCATTGGCAGTGGGAAGAATGAATGTTGAAGGTGATAGCAGGGGTATTGATCAAGTAGCTGATTTGCCCTGGATGCTTTTGAGTTTCTTTGATTGATATTTTAGCTCTAGATGAAGTGGGAAGTATTTCATCACACTCCTGACTTGTGCTTTGCAGATGTGGACAGACTTTGGGGAGATAGGAGGTGAGTTACTCACCACTAAATACATAGCTTCTGACCTGCTGTTGTTTACTCAATTACAGTAGTTATTAAGGGGAGATGGTTAGATGTCTTCTTGTCAGGGATGGGCATTGGCTGTGAATATTACTTGCTACTTCTCAAGCCAGGCCTACTTGTTGATCAGATGATGGAGAAAGTGAGGACTCCAGATGCTGGAAATCAGAGTTGAAAAGTGTGGCGCAGCAGATCAGGTAGCATCCGAGGAGCAGGAGCGTTGATCTTTTAGGCATAAGCCCTTCATCAGGAAGAGTTGTTGATCAGGTGTTTACAATTTTGGACACAATCCCATTCCCTATGTGAGGAGCTGTGTGCGATAGGCGATGACATAGAACTTCAATACAATAAGAAGTCCCATTTAATCACATGTGAATGTTGTTGTAACTGCTATTGTTCTTAGTAATCATCTCATAATTTTTATGGAGACAAACTCCTGTCTGCACACTGAAGAGAATCCATTGCATTACCCTAGACCCTGGCATGGTGGCTCAATGGTTAGCACTGCTGTCTCACAGTGCCAGGGACCCAGATTCAATTCCAGATAACTATCTGTGTGGAATTTGCACATTCTCCCTGTGTCTGTAATGGCAGGCACTATTAGAAGTAATAGTATAGATCTTGGGTCTATGAGCTTGTATTCCTTAAGGTGGTAGGTTTTCTTTAAGAACTAGATTGCAAACCTAATTCACAAAGCAGACAGGATCCTGGGTTTTATCAAGAGGGGCACAGAGTATGGAAACGTTGAATGTTACATTAAACGTTGGTTTAGTCTCGACTGGAGTTTTATGTCCAGTTCAGGGAAGAATGTGAAAGCAGTAAAGATTCAACAAAGGGCTTTCAGAGCTGGGAATGGGTGAGGAAGGTGGTTGGAGAGTGAGTATTGGAGCACAGTGGCAAAGTTCAAACTGCAAGGCCTTTTAAAAATAAAATGAACATCCCACAGCAATCAGGCCACGTCCACCAATAGAAAAAGACCTACAATTCAAAGGGGCCTCATAGCTGCTTCAGGATCCTCTGGCAGCCATTTTATCTTGGAGCCTGAGAGCCCAAAATCTCAAATGGTGAGCACAGTGGGGGTTTTGACCCTCAGTCTGGGAAGCCTTGACCTGGGCTGAGTCTTGGGCAGTGCTGAAGGAGTACTGCACTGTTGGAGATGGTACCATACAGGTGAATCATCAAATCTCCACCTCAAAGATCTGGAAAGAAGTTCAGTACGCTACTTAAAGACAAACAAGGGAATTCCCCTGGTGTCCTGGGAAGCACTTATCCCATTATTAACACCAACAAAAACAAATTAATTGACCATTTATCTCACTGCTGTTTGTGGGACCTTGCTGTGAGTAAATTGGCTGTGTGCCCACATCATAACACTTCTTCAAGAGTACCTTCTTCAGCTGTGAAACTCTTTGGGTCATCTGGAGAAAAGGGAAGGCTCCAAACTTGCTTTTCATTGACGAGGTCGACATTTTCTTGCACTGTTAGGAGGGACGATTCATGATTCTGTTTTATTTCTGCAGCAGACTGTTTTTAATGTGCTGTGAAGATGAAAGATGTTCCTGGCTTACACTGACATGTCCATACGCTGGAAAGAGCAAATAGGGGAAATATATTTTAAGTCGTACAGTTTTCAAAGCAGGTAGAAGAACAGAAAGATCTGGATTGTTTTGGATGTAGCAGGAAAACTCAAAGTGATTCTTTAAATGGCTCACAGGATGCTTTATAAACTAAGGCATAGAGTACAATAGTAAAGAATGCGTGTTATCCTTTGCCATACACCGGTTGCAACCTAACTGGAGTGTTAGATTAGATGCCCTACAGCGTGGAAACAGGCCCTTCGGCCCAACCAGTCCACACCAACCCTCCGAAACGAAACCCACTTCCCTCTGATTAATGCATCTAACACTACAGGCAATTTATCATGGCTAATTCACCTAACCAGCACATCTTTGAACTGCAGGAGGAAACCCACACAGACACTGGGAGAATGTGCAAACTCCACACAGACAGTCACCCGAGGCTGGAATTGAACCTGGGACCCTGATGCTGTGAGGTAGCAGTGCTAACCACTGAGCCACTGTGCTGCCCTATTGTGGCTAGTTTTTGTATACCAGTCTTTAGGGAGGAAGCCAGAAACGCAGATGCAGTTCAAAGGAGATTCACAAGAATAGAATGAGAGATGAAGGGGTACTGACGTGATGTAGAAAATGGAAAGACCATGCATTTTTAGGTATTTTTGATTGTAGACTGAAACGAGAAAGAAAAAACCGGAAAAAAAATACCAATGCTGTAAGTCAGAAACAAAAACAGAAATTGCTGGGAAAGCTCAGTTGAGTGACCTGAAATATTAACTCTGATTTCTCTCCATAGATGCTGCCAGACCTGCTGAGCTTTTCCAGCAATTTCTTGGTTTGGCTTGTGAAATGAGAGAGAAGCAGTTTAAAAGCCAAGGATTACTAAAGGAATCCTGCAGGTTTTGATAGCAGGAGACCTGATGTGATTGAAAGCACTAATTAAACAACTGTTAGCTCAATCTGTAATAGTGGTCAAGCTGGAGCTAAGAGGATGTACGTATGTATGCATGCAGCAAAAAGTAGCTGATTGGTCTGGTAACTAGTCATTGATGACAAAGGCCTTCTGCTTGCTAACAACTATTGGCTCTTGGCTGGGGCTGTGAAAGTCATAGTGAGAAGCCATCAGGTCTCTACCAACTCGGGAGCTATCTCTCTCTCTCTCTCTCTCTCTCTGTTCCCTGCAGTGAAACCCACTTTACTTCTGAAGAAAAGGGAACTGGATAAACTTTAGAACAAGAAAATAATTGAAGGGCAGTGGGGAAATAGTAATGGGGGGGGGGGGGGGGGGGGGGGGGTAACTTCAAAAGGGCTGGCAAGACCAAGACCCAATGGGCTGGTTGGCTCCTGGGCCGTATTATTTAATGATTAATCTTCTGATTGTGGTGAGGGCTGGAATAAGTCAACGTTACAATCTCAAACAATGTTGCATAAATATGAGGCAGTGAAGATAATTCACAGTCCCTTGAAGATTTTTATGCCAGAGGGTTGTGAGTCTTTGGAATTCCCTTCCTCAAAAAGCAATGGATGTAGATGTTTAAAAGAAAATGTTTGAGGCAGAGGGAGATAATTCTTGGTTACCAAGGAGATGAAAGGTTATCAGAGATATGCAGGAATGGAGCTGGCTTGACAGGCCAAGTGTTCTACTCTTCCTGCCTGCTCATATGTTTGAATACAGAGAGAAATCAGAACTAGTTACCTCACCTCTTGGCTAGCCCAACACAACCTGAGTATTGGAAAGTCATTAAAAACAGAACACTTTCTGGTACAAACCAGAGAGATCTGACTTGAAGGAGGTAGACTTTAACAAAGCAAGCAAATTCATGAAGTGATGGGTGAAGGGCAAGAACAGCAAAAGGAGATGCAGAGAACAAAAGCCAGAAAAAAAGTTTGCTGACGAAAAGCAAAAAGGAGGAAGTGAGAAGCAGACCAGAATAGATTCCCTACAGTGTGGAAACAGGCCCTTCAGCCCAACCAGTCAACACTGACTCTCCGAAGAATAACCCACACAGACCCATTTCCCTCTGACTAATGCACCTAACACTACGGGCAATTTATCATGGCCAATTCACCTGACCTGCACATCTTTGGACTGTGAGAGGAAACCCACGCAGACAATGTGTAAACTCCACACAAGACAGTCACCCGAGGCTGGAATCAAACCTTGGACCCTGGTGCTGTGAGGCACCAATGCTAACCGCTGAGCCACCGTGCCGCCCACAGGAGAATATCTAGGAGTAAACTTAGTCCCCCCAGCAAGGAAGCTTTGGAGAATTGGAGCAACAGAATTATGGGCGAGAATGTGGTGCTGGAAAAGCACAACAGGTCAGGCAGCATCTGAGGAGCACGAGAATTGACATTTTGGGCATATGCCTGAAACATCGATTCTCCTGCTCCTCGGATGCTGCCTGACCTGCTGCGCTTTTCCAGCACCATGCTCTCGACTCTGATCTCCAGCATCTGCAGTCCTCAGTTCCTCCGCAACAGAATTATGGACTATTGCCTTAAAATGAACGCGGATCCATGGCTGTATCTAAATATAATTTTTTAGAATGCTGGATACCATCTGGGTTGTCTTGGGTGGATTATCTGGCACCATTCCCCCTGAGTGCTATTAGTCTAAGCTAACAACCATGAGGGGAGGAGGCTTGCTCAAAATTTTCAGGAGAAGGGCTCAAACATGGTGCAAAGGAAGTGGTGGAGGCTGGTATAATTGCAACTTTTAAAAGGCATTTGGATGGGTATATGAATAAGAAGGGTTTGGAGGGATATGGGCCGGATGCTGGCAGGTGGGATTAAATAGTTTTGCATTATCTAGTTGGCATGGACGGATTGGACCGAAGGATCTGTTTCCATGCTCTTTAACTCTATGACTAAGTAAATAGATTTTTTTCATATTACTGAGTCACTAGTTAGCTGGTTAGCTCAGTTGGTTGGACAGCTGTTTTGCGATGCAGAGTGATGCTAATCATCTCTCTCTCTGTAATGAGAGCAGCCCTATGATCCTATGGGGACTTGGTAGCTAGTTATATTACATCAGTAATTTGTGATGTTTACTCATGAGATATCAGGCTCAACGTAAGAATAAGTATGTGTTCTGATGTTAGTATGCTGTTAACCTAAAGAATAATCAATGAAACATTATACATCCTTCAGTGAACATAAGGAGAAGTAATGAACTCCTCCCAGACACAGCCCTTTATATCCAGACGCTCGGAGCTTATATTATGTTTTCAGTTAACCCTTTCAGGTACTAATTGCTTTGAACAACATAATCATTCTCTCCAAGTCTCATTTTATGGTGGGGTCAACTGAGGTAAGGTGAAAGGACCATAAACATAGCATAGACCAATGGGGCTGATTGGACATCAAACTAAAAATAATACCAGTTGTGACAGGAGCAGTAGTTGTACAACATGTTCTGAACAGCTTTGTAATTGAGAAAGTATTGCACTGTTGGTGTAACTGAATAGAAATGGATTGCTGTTTGTGGAAAAAAATAGTTTCCTTTCTTTGGTTGAACTTGAAGATTGGAAAAAAGGAAATTTGGTGCAGAGGGGATGTTGAGAGAAACCAAACTGCTTAGAAAATGTATCATATTGGTGATATATGTGTCATAATCAAATGCAACAACAACCTATATTTAAGTAACCACTTTAACTTGATATAACATCCTAGGTTGCCTCACAGGAGCATTCGGAATCAAAATCTGAGAAGGAGTTATTAGGTCAGATGGCCAAAGGCTTTGTTGAAGGTGGAGTGCCCTCAAGGAGTCATACAGCACAGAAATAGACCCTTCGATCCAATTTTCTTCATTCATTTTTTCTTTTCTTTATTCATTCATGGGATTAAGGCATCGCTGGCAGCATTTATTGTCCATCTCTAATTGCCCAGAGGGCAGTTAAGAGTCAACCACATTGCTGTGTGTCGGGAGTCACATTAGTGAACAGATGGGTTTTTCCCAACAATCAACACTGGATTCATGGTCAACATCAGATTCTTAATTCCAGATATTTATTGAATTCAAATTCCACCATCTGCCTTGGTGGGATTTGAACCCGGGTCTCAGGAATGTCATCTGGATCTCTGGATTAACAATCCAGTGATAATACCATTAGGTCATCACCACCCTGACCTCCAATCAGTCCATAGTGACTGTATTCCCAAACTAAACCAGTTCCACGTGCCTGCATTCAGCCCATATCCCTCCAAACCTTTCTTGTTCATGAACTTATCCAAATGTCTTTAAAACATTGTAACTGCATCCACATCCACCACTTTCCCTGGCAGTTCATTCTATACACCAACCACTCTCTGTGTGAAACAAAGTTGGCTCTCATATCATTTTTAAATCTTTCTCCTCTGACTTTAAAAATATGCCCCCTTGTTTTTAACTTGCTTATCCTCGGGAAAAAAAAACCCTTGTCATTCACCATTCATGATTTTATAAACTTCTATATGGTCATCCCTCAACCTCCTACACTACAGTGGAAAAAGTTCCAGCCTTTCCAGTCTATTTTTATATCTCAAACACTCCATTCCCAGCAACAATCTTTTCTGAATCCTCTCCAGTTTGATAATATGCTTTCTATAACAGGGAAACCAGAACTGCACACAGTACTCCAGGAGAGGCCTCACCAACATCCTGTACACCCTCAATATAACTTACTCCTTTTCTCAAAGGTCTCAAGCTATGAAGGCAAGCGTCCCGAGCCCATTCTTAACCACCCTGTCTATCTGTCATCCAAATTTCAAAGAATTATGTACCTAACCCCCTAAGTCAGTGGACCGAGTACCAATGCCTGTGGAACACCGCTGGTCAGAGGCCTCCAGTCCGAAAAACAACCGTCTACCACCACCCTCTGTCTCCTACCATAAAGCCAATGTTGTTTCCAATTAGCAAGCTCACCCTGAATCCCATGGTATCTAACTTTACTAGGTAAAAACAATGACTGCAGATGCTGGAAACCAGATTCTGGATTAGAGTGGTGCTGGAAAAGCATAGCAGTTCAGGCAGCATCCGAGGAGCAGGAAAATCGACGTTTCGGGCAAAAGCCCTTCATCAGGAATACAGGCAGTGTGCCTGAAGGGTGGAGAGATAAATGAGAGGAGGGTGGGGGTGGGGAGAAAGTAGCATAGAGTACAATAGGTGAATGGGGGTGGGGATGAAGGTTATAGGTCAGGGAGAAGGGTGGGGGAAGGTACCAAAGAGTACAATGGGTGGATAGGGGTGGTATGAAGGTGATAGGTTGGGGAGGAGGGTGGAGTGGATAGGTGGAAAAGAAGATAGGCAGGTAGGACAAGTCATGGGGACAGTGCTAAGCTGGAAGTTTGGAACTGGGGTGAGGTGGGGGGAGGGGAAATGAGGAAACTGTTGAAGTCCACATTGATGCCCTGGGGTTGAAGTGTTCCAAGACGGAAGATGAGGCGTTCTTCCTTCAGGCGTCGGGTGGTGAGGGAGGCCCACACTGAGTGGGAGGGGGAGTTGAAATGTTGGGCCACAGGGCGGTGGGGTTGATTGGTGCGGGTGTCCCAGAGATGTTCCCTAAAGCGCTCTGCTAGGAGGCGTCCAGTCTCCCCAATGTAGAGGAAACCGCATCGGGAGCAACGGATACAATAAATGATATTGGTTGATGTGCAGGTAAAACTTTGATGGATGTGGAAGGCTCCTTTAGGGCCTTGGATGGAGGTGAGGGGGGAGTGTGGGCGCAGGTTTTGCAATTCCTCTGGTGGCAGGGGAAGGTGCCAGGATGGGAGGGTGGGTTGTAGGGGGGCATGGACCTGACCAGGCAGTCATGGAGGGAACGGTCTTTGCAGAAGGCGAAAAGGGGTGGGGAGGGAAATATATCCCTGGTGGTGGGGTCCGTTTGGAGGTGGCGGAAATGTCGGCGGATGATTTGGTTTATGCGAAGGGTGGTAGGGTGGAAGGTGAGCATCACAGGGGTTCTGTCCTTGTTACGGTTGGAGGGGTGGGGTCTGAGGGTGGAGGTGTTGGATGTGGACGAGATGCGTTGGAGTGCATCTTTAACCACGTGGGAAGGCAAATTGCGGTCTCTAAAGAAGGAGGCCATCTGGCCCGAAATGTCGATTTTCCTGCTCTTCGGATGCTGCCTGAACTGCTGTGCTTTTCCAGCACCACTCTAATCCAGAATCTAACTTTACTAGCTAGTCTATCACACAGAACCCTGTCAAGGGCCAAGTGATCAATGTTTACCACTCTGCCCTCATCAATGTTTTTGGTTACATCATTAAAAAATGAGTACTTTTCTTCAGTATTTCTTGAATGAGTACTTTTCTTCAGTATTTACGAACGAGAGGGACCGTATTGTTGAAGAGGAGAGTGTGAAACGGACTGGTAAGCTAGAGGAGATACTTGTTAGGAAGGAAGATGTGTTGGACATTTTGAACAACTTGAGTCGTGAAGTGATGTTGCAACTGTATAGGACTTTGGTTAGGCCACATTTGGAGTACTGTGTGCAGTTCTGGTCGCCTCACTTTAGGAAAGATGTGGAAGCTTTGGAGAGGGTGCAGAGAAGATTTACCAGGATGTTGCCTGGAATGGAGAATAGGTCGTACGAGGATAGGTTGAGAGTGCTAGGCCTTTTCTCGTTGGAACGGCGAAGGATGAGGGGTGACTTGATAGAGGTTTATAAGATGATCAGAGGAATAGATAGAATAGACAGTCAGAAACTTTTTCCCCGGGTGCAACAGAGTGTTACAAGGGGAGATAAATTTAAGGTGAAGGGTGGAAGGTATAGGGGAGATGTCAGGGGTGGGTTCTTTACCCAGAGAGTGGTGGGGGCATGGAATGCGAGTGGTCGAGTCAGAATCTTTGGTGACCTTTAAGCGGCAATTGGATAGGTACATGGATGGGTGCTTAAGCTAGGACAAATGTTCGGCACAACATCGTGGGCCGAAGGGCCTGTTCTGTACTGTATTGTTCTATGTTCTATGTTCTAAAACTCAATCAAGTTTGAGAGACATGATTTCCCTCACACAAAGCCATGCTGAGAGTCCCTAATCATTCCTTGTCTCTCCAAATGCATGGAAAGTTTATTTTTTGGAATCACTATCGACACCTTATGAGCAACATTGATATCACACTCACAGGTCTATAACTTCCAGGCTTCTCCTTACAGCCTGTCTTAAATAATGGCACTAAATTAGCCACCCTCCAGCCCTCTGGTACTTCACACGTATTTAAAGATGATACAAATATTTCTGCTAGGGATCCTGCAATTTCCTCCCTAATTTCTGTAATGTCCTGGGGTACACTCAATCAGGTCCTGCAGATTTATGTATCTTTATGTTTTCTAAGACTCCAGCACTTATTCGAGTTCAAGAAACCATTGTCATGCTGTTCATTTCATAAGAAAGAAAGAAGATTGGAGAGCCAGAGAGGTTTAGGGAGAAAGCTTGGCCATGAAATTATGGAGACCAAAGTTAGAGCAATTGAAATTAGCATTCTCGAGCTTAGAATACAAGCCGTGTAGTTATTGTGGATGTTAGAACATAGAACATAGAACAATACAGCTTACAACAGACCCTTTGGCCCTCGATGCTGCGCCGACCTGTGAACTAATCTTAGCTCAATCCCCCTACACTATCCCATCATAATCTATGTGCTTTTTCAAGGATTGTTTAAATCTCCCTAATGTGGCTCAGTTAACTACATTGGCAGGCAGGGCATTCCACACCCTTACCACTCTCTGAGTAAAGAACCTGTCTCTGACATCTGTCTTAAATCTATCACCTTCAATTTGTAGCTATGCCCCCTCGTACAAGCTGACATCATCATCCTAGGAAAAAGACTTTCGCTGTCTACTCTATCTAATCTTGGTCCTAGGGAGTGTTGCTGAACAAAGAGACCTTGGAGTGCAGGTTCATAGCTCCTTGAAAGTGGAGTCACAGGTAGATAGGATAGTGAAGAAGGCATTTGGTATGCTTTCCTTTATTCGTCAGAGTATTGAGTACAGGAGTTGGGAGTCATGTTGCGGCTGTACAGGACTGGTCTCCTTCCTATCGGAAAGATGTTGTGAAACTTGAAAGGGTTCAGAAAAGATTTATAAGGATGTTGCCAGGGTTGGAGGATTTGAGCTATAGGGAGAGGCTGAACAGGCTGGGGCTGTTTTCCCTGGAGCGTCGGAGGCTGAGAGGTGACCTTATAGAGGTTTACAAAATTATGAGGGGCATGGATAGGGTAAAAGGCAAAGTCTTTTTCCTGGGGTGGGGGAGTCCAGAACTAGCGGGAATAGGTTTAGGGTGAGAGGGGAAAGATATAAAAGAGACCTAAGGGCAACTTTTTCATACAGAGGGAGGTACATGTATGGAATGAGTTGCCAGAGGAAGTGATGGAGACTGATACAATTGCAACATTTAAAATGCATTTGGATCGGTATATGAATAGGAAGGTTTGGAGGCATATGGGCCAGGTGCTGGCAGGTGGGACTAGATTGGGTTGGGATATCTAGTCAGCATGGATAGATTGGACCGAAGGGTCTGTTTCCATGCTGTACATCTCTATGACTCTATGACTCTATGACTCTAATCCTCTGATCATCTTGTATGTCTCTATCAAATCTCCTCTTAGCCTTCTTCTTTCCATTGAGAACAGACCCATGTCCCTCAGCCTTTCCTCATAAGATCTTTCTTCCAGACCAGGCAACATCCTGGTAAATCTGTATCTTTTCCAATGCTTCCACATCCTTCCTGTAATGGGGTGACCAGAACTGTACACAATATTCCAAGAGCGGATGCACTAGCGTTTTGTAGAGATGGGCTGAGGCTCTGGACGAATGTGAAAACAAAGCTGAAAATGTTAAAAATCCAGGGTTTACACGTATTCCAGCAAAGGGTGACGTGTGAATTAGACTTGGAGTGAATTAGATATGGACAGCAGAGTTTTGGATGACCTCAAATTTATGGATGACAGAATATACTCGGGCAGTGAAGTGTGGTTTGGATTAGTCAAATCCTGATATAATCTTTGCAGTGCTTCTCATTTTAAACAGAGCCTAAATATTCTGATGATAACGGAATTAAAACCAAGTTTTACATCATAACAACATAGATCCATGACACAGCCCTTTTCGCAGCCTCTTTCATGGTTTTTGTTTGTGGGTAAAGTCACTGCAAATTGTCAATAAACCTCATTGACTCACCAGTGTTCTGAGCACTGTCCTATCAACTGCGGAGAGAGATTGGTGAGAAGGATTATCCATGTACAGGAAATGGATATGGAAATTAAACCATTCAGAAACCATATAAGTTCTCAACTGATTGTTACAGGGATTTGATTTTTTTTTCTTTTTTATAAAGTTGCATCATTTTTTATTTTTATTCAGGTCACCAAATGCTGTGCCTGAGCGGCTGTGTCTTTTTTTTAGAAAGAGTGCAGAAAAAGTTCAATTCAGTAATGGAGAAAAAAAAAATTATATTTATATAGCACCTTTCACGATGCCTGGGCACAGCACACAGGGCCTGGATTTATCGAATCTGAGGAGAACTGAACCTCTGAAGGGGTCTGACATTTCGTTTTGATGGATGGTTTGAAAACCTTCAGTTTGGGATTTCCTGTCCTATGTGTGTTAACAGCATGACTCCTCCACCTCAACATGAATTAAAGTGGACGTGTTCATCTTTCCAAAGACAGGCCGCAGGATGGTGGTTGAGAGAAATTGATGTGTGCTGAGCTGACACAGTATAGAGTCCTTTTCAGAAGCTGGGCTACTGTTGTGGAAGATTCACCTGTACACAGGTGCCTGGAGTGGTCAGTGTTCCATTCTCACCCCCATGTGGCTGCAGAGAATACCTGATATTTACACATTCTCACACATTAACTGCAAGATAAAGCTCCTCCCCAGGTTCCCCCTCAACCCATCCACGTGTGCCTGCATGTGCCCACCAAATCCCTGCCATGTGAGGTGGCAGAACCCCTTCCATAACACCATCGTGGGTCTACCCACAGCAAGTGTCCTGCAGTGGTTCAAGAAGGCAGCTCACGAGCACCTTCTTAAGAGTAACACTAGGTATAGGCAATAAATGCTGGCCAGTCAGTGACACCCATATATTATGAGTGAATTAAAAAAAAGGTGTGGTCATTCACTGTGACCTCTTCCCCCCCCTCCCCCCCCAAGATTTTGGATGACCCCTTGCTCAGGATTTCTCTCTTCCCAGGTGTGCTTTTCCATGTACTCCCTTTGGAGATCCTGTTACTTCACCCCCACACAGTTATAATCCTCCCTTCCTCAAAGTGGGTAGCCTCCATTCTGAAGAATAGGTCCTCAACGTTCTTACCTGTGGTAGCAGCAGCAATTCACCATCTGCCTCTGTCTCCCCCTCCCACCACCCCCTACCACCCACCCATTCCTTTTCCCCCTCAGCTTCTGTGGATAGACTCAATGGGCTGACAATAGCCCACTTCCTTGAGAGAACCAACCAGACAGTCTCGGAGTTGAAGTGTCCAGATACCCCTGATTGGGGTCTGTACATCACCCCAACTGTGCCAGTCTTCCCCCTGGACTGGGTAATATGGAGCCAGGAGACTGACCATGACGCACTCCCCAACTGCAGAGGCACGCGCCTCTCTGACTAATGTCAGCCTGACAAATTGTCTGCCAATGGCCAATCCGCTAGACGGGTATCGGAGGCTGCCACAGAGTTGCTGTGCTGGGACCCCTGTGGATTGGTATCGGAGGCTGCCACAGAGTTGCTGTGCTGGGACCCCTGTGGATTGGTATCGGAGGCTGCCCCAGAGTTACTGTGCTGGGACTCCTCTGGCCTGGTATCGGAGGGTGTCCCAGAGTTACTGTGCTGGGACCCCTGTGGATTGGTATCGGAGGCTGCCCCAGAGTTGCTGTGCTGGGACTCCTCTGGACTGGTATCGGAGGCTGTCCCAGAGTTACTGTGCTGGGACCCCTGTGGACTGGTATCGGAGGCTGCCACAGAGTTGCTGTGCTGGGACCCCTCTGGACTGGTATCGGAGGCTGTCCCAGAGTTACTGTGCTGGGACTCCTCTGGCCTGGTATCGGAGGGTGTCCCAGAGTTACTGTGCTGGGACCCCTGTGGATTGGTATCGGAGGCTGTCCCAGAGTTACTGTGCTGGGACTCCTCTGGCCTGGTATCGGAGGGTGTCCCAGAGTTACTGTGCTGGGACCCCTGTGGATTGGTATCGGAGGCTGCCCCAGAGTTGCTGTGCTGGGACCCCTGTGGATTGGTATTGGAGGCTGCCCCAGAGTTACTGTGCTGGGACCCCTGTGGATTGGTATCGGAGGCTGTCCCAGAGTTGCTGTGCTGGGACCCCTCTGGATTGGTATCGGAGGCTGCCCCAGAGTTACTGTGCTGGGACTCCTCTGGCCTGGTATCGGAGGATGTCCCAGAGTTACTGTGCTGGGACCCCTGAGGATTGGTATCGGAGGCTGCCCCAGAGTTACTGTGCTGGGACTCCTCTGGCCTGGAATCGGAGGGTGTCCCAGAGTTACTGTGCTGGGACCCCTCTGGATTGGTATCGGAGGCTGCCCCAGAGTTGCTGTGCTGGGACCCCTGTGGATTGGTATCGGAGGCTGCCCCAGAGTTACTGTGCTGGGACTCCTCTGGCCTGGTATCGGAGGGTGTCCCAGAGTTACTGTGCTGGGACCCCTGTGGACTGGTATTGGAGGCTGCCCCAGAGTTACTGTGTTGGGACCCCTGTGGACTGGTATCGGAGACTGCCACAGAGTTACTGTGCTGGGACTCCTCTGGACTTGTATCGGAGGCTGTCCCAGAGTTACTGTGCTGGGACCCCTCTGGACTGGTATTGAAGGCTGCCCCAGAGTTACCGTGCTGGGACCCCTCTGGATTGGTATCGGAGGCTGCCCCAGAGTTACTGTGTTGGGACCCCTGTGGACTGGTATCGGAGACTGTCCCAGAGTTACTGTGCTGGGACCCCTGTGGATTGGTGTTGGAGGCTGTCCCAGAGATATTGTGCTGGGACCCCTCTGGACTGGTATCGGAGGCTGCCCCAGAGTTACTGTGTTGGGACCTCTATGGACTGGTTTCGGAGGCTGCCCCAGATTTACTGTGCTGGGACTCCTCTGGACTTGTATCGGAGGCTGTCCCAGAGTTACTGTGTTGGGACCCCTGTGAACTGTTATCGGAGACTGTCTCAGAGTTACTGTGCTGGGACCCCTGTGGATTGGTGTTGGAGGCTGTCCCAGAGATACTGTGCTGGGACCCCTCTGGACTGGTATCGGAGGCTGCCCTAGAGTTACTGTGTTGGGACCCCTCTGGACTGGTATCGGAGGCTGCCCCAGAGTTACTGTGCTGGGAGCCCTCTGGACTTGTATCGGAGGCTGTCCCAGAGTTACTGTGCTGGGACCCCTCTGGAGTGATGTTGGAGGCTGCCCCAGAGTTGCTGTGCTGGGACCCCTCTGGAGTGATGTTGGAGGCTGCCCCAGAGTTGCTGTGCTGGGACCCCTGTGGACTGGTATCGGAGGCTGCCCCAGAGTTACTGTGCTGGGACCCCTGTGGTTTGGTATCGGAGGCTGCCCCAGAGTTGCTGTGCTGGGACCCCACTGGACTGGTATCGGAGGCTGTCCCAGAGTTACTGTGCCGGGACTCCTCTGGATTGGTATCGGAGGCTGTCCCAGAATTGCTGTGCTGGGACCTCTGGATTGGTATCGGAGGGTGTCGCAGAGTTACTGTGCTGGGACCCCTGTGGTCTGGTATCGGAGGCTGCCCCAGAGTTACTGTGCTGGGACCCCTCTGGACTGGTATAGGAGGCTGCTCCAGAGTTGCTGTGCTGGGACCCCTGTGGACTGGTATCGAAGGCCTCCCCAGAGTTACTGTGCTGGGACCCCTGTGGATTGGTATCGGAGGCTGTCCCAGAGTTGCTGTGCTGGGACCACAATGGACTGGTATCGAAGGCTGCCCCAGAGTTACGGTGCTGGGACCCCTCTGGAGTGATGTTGGAGGCTGCCCCAGAGTTACTGTGCTGGGACCCCTGTGGACTGGTATCGGAGGCTGCCCCAGAGTTGCTCTGCTGGGACCCCTGTGGACTGGTATCGGAGGCTGTCCCGGAGTTACTGTGCTGGGACCCCTGTGGACTGGTATCGGAGGCTGTCCCGGAGTTACTGTGCTGGGATCCCTGTGGACTGGTATCGGAGGCTGTCCCAGAGTTACTGTGCTGGGACCCCTCTGGAATGGTATTGAAGGCTGCCCCAGAGTTACTGTCCTGGGACCCCTGTGGATTGGTATCGGAGGCTGTCCCAGAGTTACTGTGCTGGGACCCCTCTGGAATGGTATTGAAGGCTGCCCCAGAGTTACTGTCCTGGGACCCCTGTGGATTGGTATCGGAGGCTGTCCCAGAGATACTGTGCTGGGACCCCTCTGGATTGATGTTGGAGGCTGCCCCAGAGTTGCTGTGCTGGGACCCCTGTGGACTGGTATTGGAGGCTGTCCCAGAGTTACTGTGCTGGGACCCCTCTGGAGTGATGTTGGAGGCTGCCCCAGAGTTGCTGTGCTGGGACCCCTCTGGACTGGTATCGGAGGCTGCCCCAGAGTTGCTGTGCTGGGACCCCTGTAGACTGGTATCGGAGGCTGCCCCAGAGTTGCTGTGCTGGGATCCCTGTGGACTGGTATCGGAGGCTGTCCCAGAGTTACTGTGCTGGGACCCCTGTGGACTGGTATCGGAGGCTGCCCCAGGGTTGCTGTGCTGGGATCCCTGTGGACTGGTATCGGAGGCTGCCCCAGAGTTACTGTGCTGGGACCCCTGTGGACTGGTATCGGAGGCTGTCCCAGAGTTACTGTGCTGGGATCCCTCTGGACTGGTATTGAAGGCTGCCCCAGAGTTACCGTGCTGGGACCCCTCTGGATTGGTATCGGAGGCTGCCCCAGTGTAACTGTGTTGGGACCCCTGTGGACTGGTATCGGAGACTGTCCCAGAGTTACTGTGCTGGGACCCCTGTGGATTGATGTTGGAGGCTGTCCCAGAGATACTGTGCTGGGACACCTCTGGACTGGTATTGGAGGCTGTCCCAGAGATACTGTATTGGGACCCCTGTGGACTGGTATCGGAGACTGCCACAGAGTTACTGTGCTGGGACCCCTCTGGACTTGTATCGGAGGCTGTCCCAGAGTTACTGTGCTGGGACCCCTCTGGAGTGATGTTGGAGGCTGCCCCAGAGTTGCTGTGCTGGGACCCCTGTGGACTGGTATCGGAAGCTGTCCCAGAGTTATTGTGCTGGGACCCCTGTGGACTGGTATCGCAGGGTGTCCCAGAGTTACTGTGCTGGGACCCCTGTGGACTGGTATCGCAGGCTGTCCCAGAGCTACTGTGTTGGGACCCCTGTGGATTGGTATCGGAGACTGCCACAGAGTTACTGTGCTGGGACCCCTGTGGACTGGTATCGGAGGCTGCCCCAGAGTTGCTGTGCTGGGAGCCCTCTGGACTTGTATCGGAGGCTGTCCCAGAGTTACTGTGCTGGGACCCCTCTGGAGTGATGTTGGAGGCTGCCCCATAGTTGCTGTGCTGGGACCCCTGTGGACTGGTACCGGAGGCTGCCCCAGAGTTGCTGTGCTGGGACCCCTGTGGATTGGTACCGGAGGCTGCCCCAGAGTTGCTGTGCTGGGACCCCTGTGGTTTGGTATCGGAGGCTGCCCCAGAGTTACTGTGCTGGGACCCCTGTGGTTTGGTATCGGAGGCTGCCCCAGAGTTACTGTGCTGGAACCCCTCTGGACTGGTATCGAAGGCTGCCCCAGAGTTGCTGTGCTGGGACCCCTGTGGATTGGTATCGGAGGCTGTCCCAGAGTTACTGTGCTGGGACCCCTGTGGTTTGGTATCGGAGGCTGCCCCAGAGTTACTGTGCTGGGACCCCTGTGGTTTGGTATCGGAGGCTGCCCCAGAGTTACTGTGCTGGAACCCCTCTGGACTGGTATCGAAGGCTGCCCCAGAGTTGCTGTGCTGGGACCCCTGTGGATTGGTATCGGAGGCTGTCCCAGAGTTACTGTGCTGGGACCCCTCTGGAGTGATGTTGGAGGCTGCCCCATAGTTGCTGTGCTGGGACCCCTGTGGATTGGTACCGGAGGCTGCCCCAGAGTTGCTGTGCTGGGACCCCTGTGGTTTGGTATCGGAGGCTGCCCCAGAGTTACTGTGCTGGAACCCCTCTGGACTGGTATCGAAGGCTGCCCCAGAGTTGCTGTGCTGGGACCCCTGTGGATTGGTATCGGAGGCTGTCCCAGAGTTACTGTGCTGGGACCCCTGTGGTTTGGTATCGGAGGCTGCCCCAGAGTTACTGTGCTGGGAGCCCTGTGGTTTGGTATCGGAGGCTGCCCCAGAGTTACTGTGCTGGAACCCCTCTGGACTGGTATCGAAGGCTGCCCCAGAATTACTGTGCTGGGACCCCTGTGGATTGGTATCGGAGGCTGCCCCTAAGTTACCGTGCTGGGACCCCTGTGGACTGGTATCGGAGGCTGTCCCAGAGTTACTGTGCTGGGACCCCACTGGACTGGTATTGAAGGCTGCCCCAGAGTTACTGTGCTGGGACCCCTGTGGATTGGTATCGGAGGCTGTCCCAACGTTACCGTGCTGGGACCCCTTTGGACTAGTATCAGAGGCTGCCCCA
Source organism: Chiloscyllium plagiosum (assembly GCF_037043375.1). Classification (NCBI taxonomy): domain Eukaryota; kingdom Metazoa; phylum Chordata; class Chondrichthyes; order Orectolobiformes; family Hemiscylliidae; genus Chiloscyllium; species Chiloscyllium plagiosum. The sequence continues at coordinate 20,884,729 of NW_028270159.1, forward strand.
GAGTTATTGTGCTGGGACCCCTCTGGACTTGTATCGAAGGCTGTCCCAGAGTTACTGTGCTGGGACCCCTCTGGACTGGTATCAGAGGCTGTCCCAGAGTTACTGTGCTGGGACTCCTCTGGATTGGTATCGGAGGCTGTCCCAGAGTTACTGTGCTGGGACCCCTGTGGATTGGTATCGGAGGTTGTCCCAAAGTTACCGTGCTGGGACCCCTCTGGATTGGTATCGGAGGCTGTCCCAGAGTTACTGTGCTGGGACCCCTGTGGATTGGTATCAGAGGTTGTCCCAAAGTTACCGTGCTGGGACCCCTTTGGACTAGTATCGGAGGCTGCCCTAGAGCTGCTGTGCTGGGACCCCTCTGGCCTGGTATCGGAGGCTGCCACAGAGTGCCATGCAGCAAGGTGTACAGCCCCTAGAGTGAGGTCTACCTGTGTGACTGCAGTAACTGGAACAGCAAGGTCAGAAAAGTCCGTGCAAGGCCTTGGTGGTGTGAATATTCAGGTGAGTGCAGAATGATTGAGCGCAAAGAGAGAATTCAAGCAATCCTGTGGTTCAGCCTGTTGCTAACCATGAAGCCTGTCCCTGTGCGCACAGTATCCCAATGTAAGCTTGTGCTTTCCGCACACACTGCCAACATATGGGAGAGGTGTCTGCTGTGCTGGGACCCCACTGGACTGGTATCGGAGGCTGTCCCAGAGTTACTGTGCCGGGACTCCTCTGGATTGGTATCGGAGGCTGTCCCAGAATTGCTGTGCTGGGACCTCTGGATTGGTATCGGAGGGTGTCGCAGAGTTACTGTGCTGGGACCCCTGTGGTCTGGTATCGGAGGCTGCCCCAGAGTTACTGTGCTGGGACCCCTCTGGACTGGTATAGGAGGCTGCTCCAGAGTTGCTGTGCTGGGACCCCTGTGGACTGGTATCGAAGGCCTCCCCAGAGTTACTGTGCTGGGAGCCCTGTGGTTTGGTATCGGAGGCTGCCCCAGAGTTACTGTGCTGGAACCCCTCTGGACTGGTATCGAAGGCTGCCCCAGAATTACTGTGCTGGGACCCCTGTGGATTGGTATCGGAGGCTGCCCCTAAGTTACCGTGCTGGGACCCCTGTGGACTGGTATCGGAGGCTGTCCCAGAGTTACTGTGCTGGGACCCCACTGGACTGGTATTGAAGGCTGCCCCAGAGTTACTGTGCTGGGACCCCTGTGGATTGGTATCGGAGGCTGTCCCAACGTTACCGTGCTGGGACCCCTTTGGACTAGTATCAGAGGCTGCCCCAGAGTTATTGTGCTGGGACCCCTCTGGACTTGTATCGAAGGCTGTCCCAGAGTTACTGTGCTGGGACCCCTCTGGACTGGTATCAGAGGCTGTCCCAGAGTTACTGTGCTGGGACTCCTCTGGATTGGTATCGGAGGCTGTCCCAGAGTTACTGTGCTGGGACCCCTGTGGATTGGTATCGGAGGTTGTCCCAAAGTTACCGTGCTGGGACCCCTCTGGATTGGTATCGGAGGCTGTCCCAGAGTTACTGTGCTGGGACCCCTGTGGATTGGTATCAGAGGTTGTCCCAAAGTTACCGTGCTGGGACCCCTTTGGACTAGTATCGGAGGCTGCCCTAGAGTTGCTGTGCTGGGACCCCTCTGGCCTGGTATCGGAGGCTGCCACAGAGTGCCATGCAGCAAGGTGTACAGCCCCTAGAGTGAGGTCTACCTGTGTGACTGCAGTAACTGGAACAGCAAGGTCAGAAAAGTCCGTGCAAGGCCTTGGTGGTGTGAATATTCAGGTGAGTGCAGAATGATTGAGCGCAAAGAGAGAATTCAAGCAATCCTGTGGTTCAGCCTGTTGCTAACCATGAAGCCTGTCCCTGTGCGCACAGTATCCCAATGTAAGCTTGTGCTTTCCGCACACACTGCCAACATATGGGAGAGGTGTCTGGTGGTTCGGGAGTCATAGAATCCCTACACTGTGGGAGTAGGACATTCAACCCATATCTACCTTCCAAAGAGCATCCCACCCAGATCCACTCCTGTATCCCTGCACCTCCCATGGCCAATGCACCTAACCTTTGCATTGTGGGAGGAAATGGGAGCACCCGAAGGAGACACAGGGAGAACATGCAAACACCACAGAGTCACCCGAAGGTGGGATCGAACCTGGGTTCCTGGTGTTGTGAGGCAGCAGTGCTAACCACTGAGCCACCGTGCCGCTCAGATGGATTAGCAGATGCTAGATGCCAATGTACATGGACAAGGGGGATGCATGCTGTAGGTGCCCCTGGATCATGTAGCAAACACAGAGCTGAATCCCCCAGGTCCTGCTTCAGCTTCCATGTCTACATCTCGCTGGTTTGGTAAGATAGAAAGCTGAATACTGACAAAGTTAGTTGTGCCTCCAACAAGCATGAATCCTTTTTAGTTGACATCTCATCCCTGCCTAGCACAAAGATCACTCTGCCCCTTCTGAAACTCAGAAAAGATGGAGCGAGCACCTCCCAGCGTAGACATCAGCCTCAACAGACTTTTCATCTTTTGTTTTGTTTACTCACAAGAGGAGGGTATTGCTGGCTGGGTCAGCATTTATTGGCCATCCCTAATTGCCCAGAGGGGACACTTTGCCAAACAGGTAAGAATGAAAGATTTCCTTCCCTGAATGACATTAGTAAATGAGATGGTATTTTCTGATACTTGACAATGGCTTCATGGTTATCATTAGACTGCTCATTCCAGTTTCTTGATGAAATTCAAATTCCACCATCTGGCGTGGCAGGATTTGAACCCGTGTCCCCTGAACATTAGTTGAGTTTCTGGATTAATAATGTGGCAATAATAGCCCTAGGCTATCACTTCCCCAATTGTCTGATTCTGCTAAATATCTCACCATCGCCCATGTCACTCAGATCCCCATAAGGTTTTGATCTCAGTTTTTTAAGTCATAGAGTCATAGAGATATACAGCATGGAAACAGACCCTTCAGTCCAACTCGTCCATGCCGACCAGATATTCCAACCCAATCTAGTCCCACCTGCCAGCACCCGGTCCATATCCCTCCAAACCCTTCCTATTCATATGCCCATCCAGGAATTCATGTACTGGACTGGACTGGCTGGACATCAGGGTGCATCTGGGAAAACTAACAAACAGTGAAATTCACAACTGATCTTGGAGGAACCTGTTTGGGAGAGATCAAAGCACAGAAACAGATAAGTGAATAGTTTTAAGTGTGGCCTGACAGTAAGTCTGCAGTAGTGAGTAAAGTGGGTTCTTTCTTGATTATATGTTTTATTGAGGTATGTCTCTTGATTAAACTCAAAAATATAAACCATAAGTATTAAGTTAGCCTGGAGTAGTGTTTGTGGAGGAATAAGACAGTGCTATTTTCTGGGTCTGCAGACTGGAAGAAGCAAAAATGGCCTTTAGTAGAGTGATATGCTCTTCTTGTTGGATGTGGGAGTTTAGGGAGAGTTTATGGGTTACTGGGGAGTATATCTGCAATAAATGCTGTTGGTTGCGAATCCTATCAGACCGAATGGATCGGTTGCAGAAAGAGTTAGAGGCAATGAGGAATTTACAAGAGCTGCAGGTGTGATGGATGGCAGTTATAGGAAGGGAGAAAAGTCACAGATACAGTCACATAGATGGGTTAACTCCAGGAAAGGTAAGAGAGGTAGGCAGATAGTGCAGGAGTCTTCTGTGGCTATCCCGATTTCAAACAAGTATGCTGTTTTAGAAAACGTAGGGGGTGATGGATTCTCAGGGGAATGTAGAATGAACAGCCAAGTTTCTGGTATTGAGACTGGCTCTAATGCAATGAGGGGTACTTCAGGTTCCAAGAGATCGATTGTGTTGGGGGACTCTCTAGTCTGAGGCACAGACAGATGTTTCTGTGGCCAGCAGCAAAAAATCAAAATGGTGTGAGGATCAAGGATGTTTCAGGGAGGGTGCAGAATGTTCTCAAGGGGGAGAGGGCCAGCAGGAGGTCATTGTACACATTGGAACCAATGACATAGGAAGGGAAAAGGATGAGATTTTGAAGGGAGAATATAGAGAGTTGGGCAGGAATTTAAAAAGGAGGTCCTTGAGAGTGGTAATATCAGGATTACTCCCGGTGCTACAAGCTAGTGAGGGTAGGAATAGGAGGATAGAGCAGATGAATGTATGGCTGAGGAGCTGGTGTATGGGAGAAGGATTCACATTTTTGGATCATTAGAATCTCTTCTGGGGTAGAAGTGACCTGTACAAGAAGGACGGATTGCACCTGAATTGGAAGAGGACTAATATACTGGCAGGGAGATTTGCTAGAGCTGCTCGGGAGGATTTAAACTAGTAAGGTGGAGGGAGGACACCAGGAGATAGTGAGGAAAGAGATCAATCTGAGACTGGTACTGTTGAGAAAAGAAGCAAGTTAAACAGTCAGGGCAGGCAGGAACAAAGCAGAGAACAAGATAGGACCTGATAAATTAAACTGCATTTATTTCAATGCAAGGGACCTAACAGGGAAGGCAGATGAGTTCAGGGCATGGTTAGAAACATGGGACTGGGATATCATAGCAATTACAGAAACATGGCTCAGGGATGGACAGGACTGGCAGCTTAATGTTCCAGGATACAAATGCTGCAGGAAGGATAGAAAGGGAGGCAAGAGAGGAGGGGGAGTGGCATTTTTGATAAGAGATAGCATTACAGCTGTACTGAGGGAGGATATTCCCGGAAATACATCCAGGGAAGTTATTTGTGTTGAACTGAGAAATAAGAAAGGGATGATCACCTTATTGCAATTGTATTATAGACTTCCTAATAGTTAGAGGGAAATTGAGAAACAAATTTGTAAGGAGATCTCAGCCATCTGTAAGAATACTAGGGTGGTTATGGTCGGGGATTTTAACTTTCCAAATATAGACTGGGACTGTCATAGTGTTAAGGGTTTAGATGGAGAGGAATTTGTTAAGTGTGTACAAGAAAATTTTCTGATTCAGTATGTGGATGTACCTACGAGAGAAGGTTCAAAACTTGGAGACAGTGAGGTCTGCAGATACTGGAGATCAGAATTGAGCGTGTGTTGCTGGAAAAGCACAGCAGGCCAGGCAGCATCCGAGGAACTGGAAAATTGATGTTTTGGGCCGGAGCCCTTCATCAGGAATTCCTGATGAATGCCTGACCTTCTGTGCTTTTCCAGCAACACACTCTCAAAGGTGCAAAACTTGACCTACTCTTGGGAAATAAGGCAGGGCAGGTGACTGAGGTGTCAGTGGGGGAGCACTTTGGGGCCAGCAACCATAATTCTCTTAGATTTAAAATAGTGATGGAAAAGGATAGACCAGATCTAAAAGTTGAAGTTCTAAATTGGAGGAAGACTAATTTTGACGGTATTAGGCAAGAACTTTCAAAAGCTGATTGGGTGCAGATGTTTGCAGGTAAAGGGACGGTTGAAAATGGGAAGCCTTCAGAAATGAGATAACGAGAATCCAGAGAAAGTATATTCCTGTCTGGGTGAAAGGAAAGGTTGGTAGGTATAGGGAATGCTGGATGACTAAAGAAATTGAGGGTTTGGTTAAGAAAAAGAAGGAAGCACATGTCAGGTAAAGACAAGATAGTTCAAGTGAATCCTTAGAAGAGTATTAAGGCAGTAGGAGTATACTTAAGAGGGAAATCAGGAGGGCAAAAAGGGGACATGAGATAGCTTTTGCAAATAGAGTTAAGGAGAATCCAAAAGGTTTTACAAATACATTAACGACAAAAGGGTAACTAGGGATAGAATAGGGCCCTTCAAAGATCAGCAAGGCAGCATTTGTGTGGAGCCACAGAAAATGGGAGAGATACTAAATGAGTATTTTGCATCAGTGTTTACTGTGGAAAAGGACATGGAAGATATAGAATGTAGGGAAATAGATGGCGATGTCTTGAAAAATGTCCATATTACAGAGAAGGAAGTGCTGAATGCCTTGAAACACATAAAAGTGGATAAATCCCCAGCAACTGATCAAGTGTACCCTCGATCTCTGTGAGAAGCTAGGGAAGTGATTGCTGGACCTCTTACTGAGATATTTGTATCATTGGTAGTCACAGGTGAGGTGCTGGAAGACTGGAGGTTGGCTAATGTGGTGTCACTAATCAAGAAAGGTGGTAAGGACAAGCCAGGGAACTATAGACCAGTGAGCCTGACGTCGGTGGTGGGCAAGTTATTGGAGGGAATCCTGAGGGACAGGATGTACATGTATTTGGAAAGGCAAGGACTGATTAGGGATAGTCAGCGTGGCTTTGTGCATGGGAAATGGTGTCTCATAAATTTATTGAGTTTTTTGAAGAAGTAAGAAAGAGGATTGATGAGGGCAGAGCAGTAGATGTGATATATATGGACTTCAGTAAGGCGTTGGACAAAGTTCCCCATGGGAGACTGGTTGGCAAGGTTAGATCTCATGGAATACAGGGAGAACTAGCCATTTGGATACAGAACTGGCTCAAAGGTAAAAGACAGAGGGTGGTGGTGGAGGGTGATTTTTCAGACTGGAGGCCTGTGACCAGTAGAATGCTACAAGGATCGGTGCTGGTTGCTCTACTTTTTGTCATTTATATAAATGATTTGGATGTGAGCATCAGAGGTACAGTTAGTAAGTTTGCAGATGACACCAAAATTGGAGGTATAGTGGACAGAGAAGAGGGTTACCTCAGATTACAACAGGATCTTGCTTCATGTATTCCTCAGGCCATGCAGTATGTTAATAAACTTCCATTGTAGCTTCTGCTCATGCCTTAATATCTTTGTTTTTATAGTTTGGAGCCTGAAAGTGTGCACATTATTCCAGCTGCATATTCTATATGTGCACATCATCAGCCCTTGACTCTTGTCTTGTGCTGAAATGCTGGTAGCATCTTTCCAACAGATTTGCTGGCACTTTGGCTGTCATGAGTCATTTTGCTCCTCTGCAGTATCGAGCCCACTTTCTTTTATGGTATAATTGCTGCCTTTATTTTAATATCATAATTGCACATGCCAACATCACATTTCACTGGCTTACATTTCTCCATCTTTGCCGTAACTCTGTGCAAAATTAGTTTTACTCTGACCTTGTTGAGTTAACTGAAGCAACGAGATGAATTCAACAAGATATGACGCAAAAAGTTAAATGTGTAAAAGTCTTGAGTCAGCATACATATATCCCTCTGCTGCCTTACAATGGTGAACGCGGGGTGACTCGTAAGAAAAATGAGTCACTGACCGTTGCTTTCATAAGCTGTGATAATCCCAACATTTGGAATGAACAAACTGTACCTTTTTGATGGTATTATTTAACAAGAGGTTTAAGAATCCGTCCTCAAATTAATACCCCTGCCACTTGTACTCACATTCAGGTCCCAACTGGTCTGTGAATGGTTGCATTATAACTAACTCCATTCACTACAGTTCAAACAAGTAGTTCTTAAAGAGAAATGACCTTACAGCTGTACAGTTAAAACCCAGTCTACAGTGTGTTCTTCTGAAACTACTTGATCAAAGCAGTTGCCAGCTTTTCTTGAGTTGGAAACTCTCTCACCCCCAGCCCATAAAGTTGCGTATCATTCCAGAATTTCAGCACGTGAAACCTGAATTACCAGCCCAGCAAGTTACTGAGAGATTACGACATTGTTTGGTGAGATGTTAAAGCAGATTCTGTCAGACTTTTCCAGTTGTTCAAACGTGAGCCAAGAGAACTCGGTATCCTGGTCAACACTTGTCTCTCAGTCATCAAACAGAAAATGCTGGGAATATTCAGCAGGACAAGCAGCATTAACATTTTATAGAGTCACAGAGGCGTACAGCATGGAAACAGACCCTTCAGTCCAACTCGTCCATGCCAATCAGATATCCCACCCTAATCTCGACCCACTTGCCAGCACCCGGCCCATATCCCTCCAAACCCTTCCTATTCATATACCCATTCAGATGCCTTTTAAAAGTTGTAATTATACCAGCCTCCACCACTTCCTCTGGCAGCTCATTCCATACACATACCACCCTCTGAGTGAAAAAGTTGCCCCTCAGGTCCCTTTTATATCTTTCCCCTCTCACCCTAAACCTATGCCCTCTAGTTCTGGACACCCCCACCCCAGGGAAAAGACTTTGTCTATTTATCCTATCCATGCCCCTCATGATTTTATAAACCTCTGAAATGTCACCCCTCAACCTCTGATGCTCCAGAAAAACAGCCCCAGCCTGTTCAGCCTCTCCCTAAATCTCCTCCAACCCTGGCAACATCCTTGTAAATATTTTCTGCACCCTTTCAAGTTTCACAACATCTTTCTGATAGGAAGGAGACCAGATTTGCACACAATATTCCAACTGTGGCCTAACCAAAGCCTGTATAGCTGCAACATGACCTCCCAAATTCTGTACTCAATACTCTGACTAAGAAAGGAAAGCATACCAAACACCTTCTTCACTATTCTATCTACCTGCGACTCCACTTTCAAGGAGCTATGAACCAAGGTCCAAGGTCTCTTTGTTCAGCAACACTCCCTAGGACCTTACCATTAAGTGTATAAGTCCTGCTAAGATTTGCTTTCCCAAAATGCAGCACCTCACATTTATCCGAATTAAACTCCATCTGCCACTCCTCAGCCCACTGGCCCATCTGATCAACATCCCAGTGCACTCTTCACCAATGATGGCTCTGCTTTTGTGTTTCCCTCTCATGAGCAATATTGTTCATCTCATTGCTGCTGCTACAGGATGGCTCTCATGTGAATGTGAGACCTTTCTTCAGTGAATTGCTTTGAGCCACTTCGAGAGGAAGTGAGAAGGCTCAACATAAATGCAATTTAGTTTCACGTCAGTAGCGACAAATGTGCTGGAAGTGGCTGTGTGTTTGAACCACACACTGTAAACCAAGCTGTTTCACGGATGGGGGTCTCAGCCAGACATTGGTGAACCTATTGGACATTCTGTTTTCTTAAAAAGACATTAGACGGCTCGGTGCTGGAAGATTGAGCAGGTAACAGCACAGTGAGGGGAGTAGGACAAGCTACAGTGCCTCTCTTTGAGCAGTCAGATTGAAAGATTGAGAAATAAACAGAGGAACAGCAGAAAAGGTGAGTGATTTAGAGTGGGCAAAATTAAAGATGTCTTGAAACACATAAAAGTGGATAAATCCCGAGGACTTGATCAGGTGTATCCTAGAACTCTGTGAGAAGCTAGGGAAGTGATTGCTGGACCTCTTACTGAGATATTTGTATCATCCATAGTTCCGGAAGAGAAATAAAGAGATTAAGAGGGGGAGAAGATGATAGGAAAAGCTTTTAAAGATGTTTTATTTCAATGCCAGAGAGGTTGATTGGAGATTATTAACAACTCTCATGTTAAATGTGCACTTGTATTGAAAATCAGGAACTTTGAGTTTGGTTCATTTCTATTGCACAGATATAGCAACTTTATGTCACTGAATGTATTTCTTTTTAACTTGCTGACCAGGTAAGGGTGACAGGCTTCTTCCCCTAAGGCACTTTAGTTGGGTTTTTAAAGATAATCTACAGTGGTCACATGACTGCCATTAGACCAGCACTTTTTCAAAAAAGTCCAGATTTTTTTATTGAATTTGCCATAGTAGGATTCAAAGCTGTGTTCTCAGAACATGAGCCTGAGGCTTTGGGCTATAGTCTAGTGACTTTACCACAACACCACTGTCTTATCATCTTGATGGAGACAGACAACTCAATACTGTATTTATGAAGAAGTGAAGAGGCACAGCTTAGTCAGGCTTGGCATTTGCTTCGGCTTTTCTTCCTTACCTGATAATGGTCATAATACTTATGACTGCATAACCTTGTTAGCCTCCCTGTTGTTTCATCAGCAAAACATATATGATGGAAAGTTTGGAATTGCAATATGGTTCAACAACATAAACAGAGGTTGTTACTTTCACACAGTTTCAGTCTGTCAGCACCTGTTTACATTCTAGCTCTGTACAGCACACAACATTTCTCCACACAGAAGCTCTGTCTTATCACAACTAGAGTGTACCATCTGGAACTCCATACAACATAACAGAGCTCACCGAATGTCATTTAAATTCACTTCAGAAATGCTTCGGAGCAGACTTTCCATTCACAGCCAGATATGATTTTGTCTCTTAATGCATGGTTTCAGCCTGCTGACTTCCAGGTTCTTTGTCTGGCATATTGCTGTAGCAAACGCACCTTCCAAACAGTGTTGTCATGGAGACCATGCAAGTGCTAGCGTGTCCCAGGATTTTGGATGTTGGAGTTATGTTTTTTGGGGCATAGGATGTCATGCAGAGTACTTAATGCATTCATGTGATATTTCTTTCAAAGAATTTTCTCTGAATACAATGTGTTTGTATTCCACAACACTGGTTTGCAAAGATAATAATATTCATTTATCGTATCCATTCCAAGATTTCATTCGGTAACCAAGTAATAAATAACTGCCAATAATCTGCTGATGGTGTTGCTCACAATCTGTTAGTACAATGTATACAAGAGTTGAAACAAGAATTTTAACAACTTGTTCCACAGAGCCCTCTTGTACTCAAAGTATGGAACTACATCGTGACGTTTAACTTGGGCTAGTTGAGTGAAACATGTTGACACATCAGTTTACAGTGGTAAACATATTGTAAAAGCCTGGCCAGAACTTGTCACTGGAGAGACTTGTGGCCTATGCAAGATTGTTCATGAATGTGCAGAAATTGCTGATGACTAGCTTTCTGGCAGAATAGTCAAGAGGAATTCTTCAGATTCTAGTCATAAAATACAATAGGAAAAGGTTATTCCAAAAAGCAGACATGTCCACTGGCATTCATTGGGTCGTTCTGTGAATGTTTTAGATGCAACCTGTAGAAACCTATGCAAGGCACGTGACTCCTAGGCACGAGGCAGACGGTACACAAGAATCCCAGCTCGAGATATTTGGGTTGAGTCGTTTCCAAATGAATGCCTGGAAATCAAGTGCTGCTGCATGTGAGGTTTTCCTGTGGGAGCACTAAATGGGGAATCATTACAACATAATTCACATTGAATAATGAACAGAGAAAGTGGTAGAAATGCTTGGTTAGTTAATATTTTAGTTTACACCATGACTGATTAGAGCAGTTTTTTAAAAAATTGATGGTTGCCACATGCATTTTGGGTTCAATAATAAAAAACTTTCTTTTCTACCCTTGCTCGTGGCTATCAGGAGGGTTTTATTTATACACGATATATGTTGAAGAACATGTAAAACAAATAGAATAAATGTAATTAATGTAATCAGCCTGGTCCAATATTAATAACAACAATTCCCAACTTGTTTCCGGTTCAGATCATTGAACCTTGAATAATTGAAAATGGGGAATTTTTTTCTCCCCTTGTTTAAACCTTCAATGGATCTTCAAAGGAAGCCCTTACATCGTGTAATATTAGGCAATAATTTCTACTCAGGATTTTCAATTAGTTAAGATTCAGTCAAATGGTCTGTGCCATCAGTTTGAATGTTGTCCCAACTTCCAGAATTAATCACAAGCTACAATTTATCTACATCAAGCAAAAACAGACATTGCTCAAGAAACCATCAAGCATCTGGTGTAGAGCAAACAAAGTTAATGTTTCAAGTCCAGTGACCCTTCTTCAGAGCTGACAACAATTTACTTATAAAACATTCTGAGGAAGGGCCACTGAATCCGTAACGTTAATTCTGATTTCTCTCCACAGATACTGCCAGACCTGCTGAGCCTTTCCAGCAGTTTCTGTTTTTGGAAACATTTACTTATGTTTTGTGCATTAGAACAGTTCCAATCTGAATAGGTTGACTCATTCCCAGTCTTGTTGCCCTTGTAAAGCTGTACCTCACAGTCTAGATTTGCTAATGTTTGAAATCATTGCAGATCTGAAGACATCTGTTACTGCAGAAGGTTACTGATTATAAAGAATGTTCAGATTGTTTTGAATAACTAGGTCAAGTCTTCAATTATTTTAACACATCCTCACCCACTCATGTCAGAATGTTGGGGAGCATTCTAATTCTGTTGACATAAGTAGATTGCAGGCTTTGTGACTTCCAACGAACTGTAGCTTATCTGTTCTAGACATGTTGTCAGTGAATGAGAACTGAATCACGGTCTTTCTATTGTTTATTCTCGGTACATTAGATTACTTACAGTGTGGAAACAGGCCCTTCGGCCCAACAAGTCCACACAGACCCATTCTCCTACATTTACCCCTTCACCTAACACTACGGGCAATTTAGCATTGCTAATTCACCTAACCTGCACATCTTTGGACTGTGGGAGGAAACTGGAGCACCCGGAGGAAGCCCACACAGACACGGGGAGAATGTGCAAACTCCACACAGAGAGTCGCCTGAAGCGGGAATTGAACCCAGGTCTCAGGTGCTGTTAGGCAGCAGTGCTAACCACTGTGCCACCGTGCCACCCTCATAGTTATCTCTTGATGCAGTTTAGAATACACGTTAAAACCAAGCCTATCAGGCGTCCGTATTATAAACATGGTCCAAATGACAGTCACTGTCACACATGAAGATAAGGGCATGTTGCATTAGTGGTGACAAATACTATCAGGCATTTTTAAAAGGACATTCATTCCAAATTTTCGAGAGGAAGTAGATGTCCCTGGAGAGGCCAACAATTATAGTCCTTTCATAATATCCTATTAATGGGAGCCTTCATCCTGAACCACAGCTGGTTGCGTGGTTACCGGACTGTCATTGTGCTGTTAGATGGGGGAGGGTTCCAAGGATTTGACTCAGAGATAATATGGCCTGAATTTCAGCAGAATTGGGAAATTTCCTTGACTTATCCATGGTGCTTGTCACTTGCAAGACAGAACAAGAGACAAATGTTTCAACCAGTAGGGAAATAACCAAATTTCTAATGGAGAAAGGGATGCGGTTACTTAGAGAAGGAGCCACAGATGAAGGTAAAGAATGAGAAGAGTTTTCAGTGGGACTGTGAGGCAGGGGAGAAAAACTCAACTCTGACTCATGTACTCGCTGTTGATGTGAGATGACGCAAAGCGATTGACTCCACAATGTGGAGTTTTCAGGTGCAGGTTGGGGAATGGACAATTGGACAGCTCTTTCAAAGAGCCAACATAGGCCTTTTGGGCCAAATGGCCGCCTCCTTTGCTAGATCATTCTGTACAGCACTGAAGGGGGGTAGAGCCAGAATGAAAACTATTTGCATGCAAAATCAGAGTTCAGACATTAAATGATACCAATGCAAGACTGAAGTGGGGTGGTCTCCTCTCACCTTACCTCAGCCTATTAGCATAACTTTATGGTTCCTTCTCTCTCATGAATTTATTTAATTTCCTCTTAAACACATTCAGAACTATTCACCTCCACTCTCCATGCAAGTTCCACATTCTAACAATTCTAAAGGTAACAAAGTTTCTTGTGACTGTCACACTGAGGCATGCTGTATTAATGAAGAGTGTCTTCACACTGATGAGTGTCTTCATTCTCAGGAGTATCTTCGTCCTGAGGAGTGTCTTCATTCTGAGGAGTATCTTCATTCTGAGAACTGTGTTTGCACTGAGGAGTATCTTCGCACTGAGGAGTATCTTTGCACTGAGGAGTATCTTCACACTGAGGAGTATCTTCATTCTGAGAACTGTGTTTGCACTGAGGAGTATCTTTGCACTGAGGAGTATCTTCGCACTGAGGAGTATCTTCACACTGAGGAGTATCTTTGCACTGAGGAGTATCTTCATTCTGAGGATTGTCCTCTTTCTGAGGAGTGTCTTCAAAACAACAAGTGCCTTCCATCTGATGAATGCTTTGTCCTCTTTCTGAGGAGTGTTTTCAAACCGAGAAGTGTCTTCAGCCCCACCCACTGTAGTGATGTTGTAATATGGATCTGTTGGGAGAACAGCTTTGGGTCTTGAAGAAACCAGATCCTCCTCATAGTTTTTGTAGCAGTATCTATCATATCTGTGTACCTTGTGGCCAATTGCTAACATGCAATGAACTGGATCTCGTTTAAGAGCCTTTTCTCATTAACTAGAGTGGTTTTCCTTTAGCTCACAAGATCAGATGGGCCCTGTAGGCCCCTATCCTAAAAGAGCAAACAGCAGGCAGCCTCATACAACACTGGTTAGCTCTCAGTGAGCGCAACTCATGTTCAGAAACATGGAGGAGATTCGTCTGCCCTCGTCTCAGGTGAGGGGTGAGGCTGAGAAGATGGGACTTTCATGGCTACTTCAACTGGTCGGGAATTCAGACAGAATGGAGCAGAGATGGGGCTCCGTTATGTGAAAGACAGGAGGAGCTGAGTTTACTTGAGGATTAATTGAGGTATTTGATAGTGCAGGCATGGAGAAACTCATGGCAGGAGAGTCATGAACCAGAGGACACAGAATTAAGATAATTGACAAAAGATACAGCGGAGAGATGAAGAGATTATACAACTTGGAAGGATGGTGGCTTGAGATTCGGTGCTAACTTACAAATGAGAATTGGATATACACTTTAAAAACAAAAAAAATGCAGGTCTACGAGGAAAGGACAAGAGGAAGAATAGTTGGACGGACTTTTTAAAAAGAGCTGGCAGAGGTATGTTGCGGTGAATGGCCTCATCCTGTGCTAAGGCATTCTGTAATTCTGTGGAAAGTATTCTGTACTTGATCTGTGTTGATTTTACTGAAATGGTATCTGGTTGATTCCACATCCGGGCAGCCTACAGAAGGAAGGGTTCTGCTAGAAAGGGGTCAGAAAGTCATATTTTGGTTCTATCAATGGAATCAATCTTTCCAGGTGCTGTGGTGGTACCAGAACACACAACACAGGCAGGGATGCAGGTATTTGTCCTGACAGTGATGAGTGAAAGTTCAGAGGTCACTGGCCAAAGATGGCCTGATGAGCAGAGTGTTTAATCCTATTAAATTAATTAATTAATTCAAAGGTTTCCATGCAAAAAAAAGCATTTAATATGTACAAAGGTCATGTTTCTGCCAGATGTTTTAAAGAACTAACCTTGATCTATTAAACAACGACTAACACCATCTTAATCCTCATTAATACAATCAGGCATTGCTCCCAAATAGAATGCATGACTTTTACAAATGATATTAAGACGTAAGGTAAAATACTATGGATGCTGGAAATCCGAAACAAACACAGTGAGTGTTGGAGAAACTCACTTGGTCTGGCAGCATCAGTGGGGAGAGAAACAGTAAGCATTTTGAGTCTGAGTTCTTCAGGGCCAAGTGTTGGGAGGGATATATTACAATGGATTACTCCTCTTTCTTGGGGGAGTAAGGACAAAATTCAAACACTAGCACAGATATTTCTGGACTGGTATTCAGCTCAACTCCCCTACTGTCAAGACACCCTCATTACTAAATATTTAACAATGCAGTATTTGATGTGATTTAATATTGTCACATATACCTAGGCACAGTGAAAAGTTATGTTTTGCATGCAGTTCAGGCAGATCATACCCATACAAAGTGCATTAGAGTAGTAGAACAGAGCGAGAAGTACATGTTACAGCTGCAGAGAAGGTTAACAAACAGCGAGATCAATATTAAATTTGAAATTTGAGAGGTCCTTTCAGCAGTCTAATAACAGCAAGGAAGAAGCTGTTCGTGAATCTGTTAGTATGTGTTTAAGCTTTTGTATCTTCTGCCCAACGGAAGAGTTGGAAGAGGTTATAATCCAGGTGGGACGGTTCCTTGATGATGTTGGCTGCCTTGCTGAAGCAGTGAAAAGTGTAGATGGAGTCAGTGGATGGAAGGTTGGCTCGCATGATGGACTGGGCTGTGTTCACAAATCTCTCCAGTTTCTTATGGTCTAATAATTTTGCATTATGTGGGATTGTTAATCTCACAAATGAGTTAAATTTACCATCCTTTGTGGCTGCCTTGGGGTGGCCTTCAGTGAATTTGTGCTGCTATTCTCAGTTCAAGACAAAAAAACTGCAAATAGGGTAATAGAGTCATAGAGATGTACGGCATGGAAACAGACCCTTTGGTCCAACCCGTCCATGCCAACCAGATATCCCAACCCAATCTAGTCCCACCTGCCATCACCTGGCCCATATCCCTCCAAACCTTTCCGATTCATATATCCATCCAAATGCCTAAATGTTGCAATTGTAACAGCCTCCACCACTTCCTCTGGCAGCTCCTTCCATACACGTACCACCCTCTGTGTGAAAATGTTGCCCCTTAGGTCTCTTTAATATCTTTTCCCTCTCACCCTAAACCTATGCCCTCTAGTTCTGGACTCCCCCACTCCAGGAAAAAGACTTTTACCCTATCCATGCCCCTCATAATTTTGCAAACCTCTATAAGGTCACCCCTCAGCCTCCGACGCTCCAGGGAAAACAGTCCCAGTCCGTTCAGCCTCTCCCTATAGCCCAAATCCTCCAACCCTGGCAACATCCTTGTAAGGCCTTTCTGAACCCTTTCAAGTTTCACAACATCTTTCCGATAGGAAGGAGACCATAATTGCACGCAATATTCTAACAGTGGCCTAACCAATGTCCTGTACAGCCGCAACAAGACCTCCCAACTCCTGTACTCAATACTCTGACCAATAAAGGAAAGCATACCAAACACCTTCTTCACTATCCTATCTACCTGCGACTCCACTTTCAAGGAGCTATGAAACTGCACTCCAAGGTCTCTTTGTTCAGCAACACTCCCTAGAACCTTACCATTATGTGTATAAGTCCTGCTAAGATTTCCTTTCCCAAAATGCAGCACCTCGCATTTATCTGAATTAAACTCCGTCTGCCACTTCTCAGCCCATTGGCCCATCTGGTCCAGATCCTGTTGTAATCTGAGGTAACCCTCTTCGCTGTCCACTACACCTCCAAATTTGGTGTCATCTGCAAACTTACTAACTGTACCTCTTATGCTCACATCCAAATCATTTATGTAAATGACAAAAAGTAGAGGACCCAGCACTGATCCTTGTGGCACTCCACTGGTCACAGGCTTCCAGTCTGAAAAACAACCCTCCACCCCCACCCTCTGTCTTCTACCTTTGAGCCAGTTCTATATCCAAATGGCTAGTTCTCCCTGTATTCCATGAGATCTAACCTTGCTAATCAGTCTCCCATGAGGAGCCTTGTTGAACGCCTTACTGACGTCCATATAGGTCACATCTACCTCTCTGCCCTCATCAATCCTCTTTGTTACTTCTTCAAGAAACTCAATCAAGTTTGTGTGACATGATTTCCCACTCACAAAGCCATGTTGACTATCCCTAATCAGTCCTTGCCTTTCCAAATACAAACACATCCTGTCCCCCAGGATTCCGGCAATCCAAAGTAAACGAGCAGGTGGCTGGAGGAACACAGCAAGCTGGGGAGTCCTGAAGAAGGGTTATACTCGAAATGTTGACTTTTCCACGTCCTGATGCTGCCTGGCTTGCTGTGTTCTCTCAGTTCTCAGTTCAGTGCCCTTTATTTCTATTCCATGTTCTTTGCCTTTTTTTTCCTCCTGGGAACTTTCCGATTAACGTGGAATGGTGGCATGGTGACTCAGTGCTATGCTTAAAAAAAAGGCAGACATCATGAAGGAGGAAGATGGATAAGAAGGGAGGTTTGTTCCCTCCTTGTCCCTTTATTACGTGGCACTTCTTTTATCTGTCTGCTAGATCCCCTTTGGAACATAATGGGAAGACTGGACAACAGGGTGGAAAAATCAGAGCTAAAGAAATCCACAAACCTTTTCCTGTAATGGATGGCACTAGACTGATGAGAATAATCAGCCTCTATCTTTGACTGCCCTCATTGGTTTAAAGTACTTTTTTTAATCATTGTTAATTTCCCTCTCCCTCCCCCCTTCCTCAATCCTTAATGCAATGCTTTTTGAAAAAAAGGCAACAAGGACCCATAACAAGGTGTCCGCTGAAAGTTGCTTGTCAAGTTGTAATCTAGTTGCTTTGTGGTTTTTGTTTGCAGATGGGGGCAAGGTACTGAAGGGCAGGATTTCTCCGTCAGGGTGGAGAACTTCCATTTTCTCCTGAGGTTTCATGAGTTAACAGGTCAAAAAGTAGAGCTATGCGCAGCGTCGACTCCGCTAATGGATTGAGTTTGATGGGAAATCATTGACAATTGAAGTGCACCTTAGAAGCATTCCCTTGTTGGCTCACGTGAGGGAGTAGAATTCTAGCAGAGTCTTCTTTGCAACTGAATACTTGGCAAAGCGGTAAGGCAGAAACACACTGTCACATGCGTGTCATCCCTGCATGACCTCCTGGTAAAGAAAACAAATATGAAGCTTGATTTGCTTCTCTGAGACCCTATCACCCCCATGAATATAAATAGTTGTCAAACATCATTGTAAGAGTCAAACCTCATGTAAAGTTGGACCCAGGGTTTTTAGCTGAAAGTTTTGTAAGTGTCCATATATCACGGGTGAAGATTAAACATAGTTTTGCAGGGATCACAGCCCATTTCACTGCAGCACTCCTCTCCCTTCATTGGGACCTTGCACACACACTCCAAAAGAAGGCAGCATTTTGAGGATGCTTGAAGATTACGAATTCCCCTGAGAAGGTACAGCCACAAGAACATAAACACTAGAAGTAAGAGTAGGCCATTCAGCCCCTCAAGCCTAGTCCGCCATTTGTTGATGTGGGTAGGCTAAAGGTGAACAAATCCCCAGGACCAGATGGGATCTATACCAGGTTGATGAGGGAGGCAAGAGAGGAAATAGGTGGGGCCCTGACAGATATCATTGTAGTATCCTTAAACACAGGTGAAGTGCCGAAGGACTGGAGGTTTGGTCATGTTGTCCCCCTGTACAAGAAGGGTAGTAGGGATATTCCAGGTAACTACAGACCAGTGAGCCTGACGGCAGTGGTGGGAAGGTTGCTGGAGAAGGTACTGAGGAATAGAATCTATTTATATTTGGAAAATAATGGGTTTATCAATGATAGGCAACATGGTTTTGTGTGGGGGAGATCGTGCCTTACCAACTTAATAGAGTTCTTTGAGGAAGTGACCAAGTTGATAGATGTCATATACATGGGCTTTAGTAAGGCTTTTGATAAGGTTCCCCATGGTAACCTAATGGAGAAAGTGAAGTCAGATGGTGTGCAGGGTGTTCTAGCTAGGTGGATAAAGAACTGGTTGAGCAACAGGAGACAGAGGGTAGTAGTTGAAGGGAGTTTCTCGAAATGGAGAAAAGCGACCAGTGGTGTTCCACAGAGATCAGTGCTGGGGCCTTTGTTGTTTGGGATATACATAACATGATCTGGAAGAGGGCATTGGCGGTCTGATCAGTAAGTTTGCAGATGACACGAAGATTGGTGGAGTAGCAGAAAGCATAGGGGACAGTCTAAGAATACAGAAGGATATAGATAGACTGGAGAGTTGGGCGGAGAAGTGGCAAATGGAGTTCAATCTAGGCAAGTGTGAGGTGATGCATTTTGGGAAGTCTAATTCTAGAGCGAACTATACTGTAAACAGAAGAGCCTTGGGAAAAGTTGATGAGCAGAGAGATCTGGGAGTTCAGGTCCATTGTACCCTGAAGGTGGCTGCATAGGTTGGTAGAGTGGTCAAGAGGGGATATGGTGTGCTTGCCTTCATCGGATGGGGTATTGAGTATAAGAACTGGCAGGTCATGTTAAAATTGTACAAGACTTTGGTTCAGCTGCACTTAGAATATGGTGTACAGTTCTGGTCACCACATTACCAAAATGTTGACGCTTTGGAGAGGGTGCAGAGAAGGTTTACGAGGATGTTGCCTGGTATGGAAGGTGCTAGCTATGAAAAGAGGTTGAGTAGGTTAGGATTATTTTCATTAGAGAGGGGACCTGATTGATGTCTACAAAAACATGAAAGGTATAGACAGGGTGGATAGAGATAAGCTTTTTTCCAGGGTGAGAGGTCACACGTTCAAGGTGAGAGGAAAAGGTTTAAGGGGGATACATGCGGAAAGTACTTTATACCGAGGGTGGTAGGTGCCTGGAACGTGTTGCCAGTAGAGGTAGTAGAGGCAGGAACGGTAGATTCATTAAAGGTCCGTCTGGACAGATGCATGAGTGGGTGGGGAGCAGAGGGATACAGATCCTTAGGAATTGAGCAATATGTTAGACAGTGGATTTGGATTAGCACAGACTTAGAGGGCTGAAGGGTTTGTTCCTGGGCTTTAAATTTTCTTTGTTCTTTGATCTTTGATGGCTGATCTCACCTTGGCTTCAACTCCACTTTCCTGTCCAATCCCCATAACCCTTCAGCCCATTACTAATTAAAAACCTATCTATCTCCTCCTTAGATTACTCCATGACAATATAGTCTGACTGACTGACCCCACCACAATTTGGATTGCAAACTTAAAGCACAAGCTGTCTGACTGTGGTATACCGTGATACACCAATTTGTATCATAGCAACCAAGCCATGGGTAGTTAAATGATCAATGGGCTCAGCTAGATAGCAATTCCGTGCACAAAATGCTGTGTGGGTCTGAATCAAGCAAATATGTCATCTCCTCAAATGTTACTTGTGTAAGTGTCAACCCTTAACTTGTTGTCTAAAAGAACACTGATCTGAAAATTTTGACTTTTACATGGAAAAATATGGTATCCTTTGTTAAAGCCAAAACCAGCTATATATTTCCGTTGGACACTACTGTACTGTGCTGTCAGTCTGTAACGTTAACGTTTGAAACAATTATAGTTGTTTGAAGGTACAGAATTTGACAATTGCTGAAAAGGAGACGTTTAGTCAAAGCTTTTCAACTTGCGCACATCAGGAAAAATTGCAAGATTACCAGTATTTATATTGTAGGAGAGGCAAGTACTGTTTGATTTGCAAGTGGACTCTATTTAGCAATCATATAAAATGGAACAAAAAGACAAAAGTCCCAGTCCCAGATTCCATCTTCCTTGTATTCCTTATCCAGCCACAACCCCCCATTCTCTGTCAGTCCGACTTCGTAATGCATATGGCACCTCACCCCTCGTCCCCTTCTCCCCATCTGTCACACCCTCAGCTCCACCAAAGAGGCAAGAAATTGATGCATTCCTTTCTCATTAAGATTTAGACCAATCATTCAGTTTCCCGTACTGCTTGACCACAAAGTCAAACCCCCTCAGAGTTTCTCCCTCCACCAACGACTAGACTCGAGCCTTAAAATATTCTCCAGCTTCACATGTTTTTTCCACCTTCTCAGAGGCCCTCTCAGAAGCTCACCATGATCCTAAGATCCACCTCCAGATCCCTTGAACTTGTTCCCATCAGTTTTCTTCCCTGGTCCCTGTACTAATCGATATTGAAGCTGGTTCCCAATCCTCTGGTGGTGTCCCTCCCCCTTTCAAAATCACCACTGTCTACAAATCCAACCATTCCTATGAATGTATGGTTATCTTCCTACTCTTCACACTCCACAAACCTCAGCACATTTAATATTCTGCGACCATATTCCATTCCTCTCTAAGTTACACTCATCTGTTGCTCACATTAGTGACTCACATTAGCTCCCATTCCACTAATGCCTCAAAATCGAAAATTCTCATGCTCAATATTAAACTACTTTATGACATTGCCTCAACTTATTTTAGTTAAAAATCACACAACACCAGTTTATAGTACAACAGGTTTATTTGTAAGTACAAGCTTTCGGACCGTTGCTTCTTCGTCAGCTAGCTAGTGGAGAAGGATCTCAGGACACAGAATTTATCTTGGCAGCCCACTTACTTCCAACTTAAGTAACAGCCCTCCACCTCCTAACATTGCAGTTTTCTTATTCTGACCTCTTGTCCCTGAAGTACTCTGCCATCAGTAGACATGCCTTCAGTTGCTTAACTCTAGGATTTTACATTCTAGAATTAGGAGCATAAGAACAGAGAATAGACAAAAGCTCCCTTCTGCCTCACTCCACCATTTCTAGATCACCACTGATCAGTTGCCTCAACACCATTCCCTCTAGCACAAGGTCAGAAGTGAGGATTTTCACCGATGATTGCAGAATATTCAGCACCATTCACGACTTCTCAGATACTGAAGCTGTCCATGTTCAAATGCAACAAGATCTGGACAATATCCAGGCTTGGGCTGACAAGTGGCAAGCAACATTTGTGCCACACAAATGCCAGGCTATGAGCATCTCCAACCAGATACGGTATCTTGACTCTTGACATTCAGTGGTGTTACCATCACTGAATCCCCCACTATCACCATCCTGGGGGTTATCATTGACCAGAAACTCAGCTGGACTCACAGCATAGTGGCTACAAGAGCAGGTCAGAGGCTAGGAATACTGCGGTGAGTAACTCACCTCCTGACTGTCCAAAGCCTGTTTGCCAACTACAATGCAAAAGTCAGGAGTGTGAAGGAATACTCCCACTTGACTGGATGAGTGCAGCTCCAAAGACACTTGAGAAGCTTGATACCATCCAGGCCAAAACAGCCCACTTGATTCGTACCACATCCACAAACATCCACTCCCTTCACTACCGACGCTCAGTAGCAGCAGTGTGTACTATCTACAGGATGCACTGCAGAAAATCACCAAAGATCCTCAGACAGCACCTCCCAAAGCCACAACCACTTCCATCTAGAAGGACGAGGGCAGAAGATACATGGGAATACTAACACCTTCAAGTTCCACTCCAAACCACTCACCCATCCTGACTTGGAAACGGATTGCCATTCCTTCACTGCGGCTGGGTCAAAATTCCGGAATTCCCTCCCTAAGGGCATTGTGGGTCAGCCTACAACACGTGGACTGCAGCAGTTCTAGAGCATTACCTTCTCAAAGGCAAGTAGGGATGAGCAATAAATACTGACCAGCCAACAATGCTCATGGCCCATGAGTGAATTTTTAAAAATTCTCACACTGTCTCCATATCCCTTGATGTAACTGGAAATATTCCAGCCACTGGCTTGAACTTACTTTTGAATGAGCTTCCGCAGTCCTCTGGAACACAGAATTCAGAACCCTTTACATAAAGAAGTTCCTCGTCTCAATCCTAAATAGATTGTATTTTCAGTTTTTGTAGAAAGGTCCCTCTGTACAAATCCTCTGACCCACAAACTCTCATTCATTCTGAAGCACTGTCATCCTCAACTGGGGACATTGTACAAATAATCAGTGGCTATTATTCCATCAGCCAACATCAATGTGTAACTACCTAATTAAACCACTAAGATGGTCATTTGTCTAAAACAGCAGTCCATCAGGAAGAAAGAATTTATAACTAGGTTTCGACATGGTGTAAAAATAAACAAATTACTGTAAACAAACTAATGGACCATTAATTTACTGCAATATGACTTAAAGATGTCCCCCGTTCAAAAACCCCAAGCATAAAACTATTCATCTGCACATAAGACAGACAATAAACAGGTGACTTGACACAAATATGGATGGAAAAATGTAGACAGGGATTAAAAAAATCTGTAGATTAAAGTCAAAGCCACACTAGTGGTATGAGTTAATTGTCACAGTCGTTTTGATTTTTAACTTTGTGAGCACAACTTTGTCCACAGTGATAGTTGATCTTTGATTCAATAGATCATGGATGATCTCGGTCTTCTGTTATATTCGAATTAACCCTTTAGATTCTCAAGTTTTTTTCAGACAGAGGGATTAGATTACTTACAGTGTGGAAACAGGCCCTTCGGCCCAACAAGTCCACACCGATCCGCCGAAGCGCAACCCACCCAGACCCATTCACCTACATTTACCCCTTCACCTAACACTATGGGCAATTTAGCTTGGCCAATTCACCTAACCTGCACAGTTTTTGGACTGTGGGAGGAAACCCACGCAGACATGGGGAGAATATGCAAACTTCACACAGTCAGTCGCCTGAGGCGGGAATTGAACCTGGGTCTCTGGCGCTGTGAGGCAGCAGTGCTAACCACTGTGCCACTGTGCCACCCATGGTTGGAGGTGGAGTGTATTTAGCACAGAGATAGGTAGGATCTTGACCAGTCGGGGATCAAGGGTTACAGGGTGAAGGCAGGATGATGAGAAGTATATCAGCCATGATCGAATGGTGGAGCCGACATGATGATGGGCTGAGTGGCCTCATTCTGCTGCTATAATATATGGTCTCATGGCTTCTTGTTTGTAGGCTTCTGATGCACTGCACTTATTGGCCTATAACAAACTGCAGACTGGACCTATCCAAAGGCTGTCATTATGCAGCTTTTCCCTAAGTCAAAGACTCCTGGTGCCACTCTGTCTCATGAAGTTTCCACTTCACTGCTCTGAAAAGTAACATATTATGCGTGGCTACAGTGTATACCACACAATCCCACTTGACCTTGAGCTGCAAATACAAAACTTCTGCTTTGCTTTTAGTGATATCGCTGTGGCCTACTTCCAGTTTCCAAAAGGAAGGAAAAGCTGTGCTTCCTTACAGCACCTTACTTAAAGTCTATCTCTTTGACCACTAAAGCATGACCTGGTATCTCTTGTGGTGTGCCTCCATTTTTTGGAGTGTGCCTAGGTGAGGTGCATTGAGCCATTGATTTGCAAATGAAAGATTTTGTGGCTGTGATTCAAAAAAAATGCCACCTGTTTGGAAATGATGCTGAAAAATGTCGCTGTCACATTTAAAAAGCTGCACTTGGTGGGACAACCATGTCGTTTTCCCCATTTAACCCAGTTAACCTGATCAGACTGGCTTCAATTTTCTTTTACTGCCTTAAGATGTGATACACAATCAAGTGTTTGATTTTTGTTTTCTGACATATTTATAGTTGAAGTGCAGCAAGCTCTCTACAGAACCTGCTTGATCTGTACTTTGATCTCTGAGAGCTAAACAGTTGGCAACAAGAGGCTGATTTCTATATTTAAAAAGAAATCGGCGCTTATTCTGAATCAACTTGCCTGACTTGGATTTCTCCTCTTAAATATTCCCAATAAACTGTTGCGGGCTTTTCCCAATGTTACCGATTGTGAGACAAATTATTGATATGTCAGTAAGACAATTAATCAAACTCATAGGAGCAAGCCTCAGAGAGTGCTAACACATTAATCACATTCAGGAGGTGAATGAGGGGAAGGGTATTAGGAATTGGCAAAATGGTAGCGTCTCCTTTAAGTCAGGAGGTTCAGTGCATGTTGAGCAGATTATGGCTGAATATTTCATACCATTGTATTTGAAATCCGTTTGAAGTGTGAGCCGTCTGCATCTGAGGGTCAGGTCCTGATCTGAGTAGAACAAGGGCACACGACATGTTAAATTCTATGGAGTGCTCCGTCTTCTCCGTTACCATGGTAGCGGTGGACCAAAGGCTGAATGAATCTGGGGCCCGGCGCATGTCTGTTTTGCAGGAAGCCAAACAATTATAGAGATTGTGAGGAAGACCTGGAAAGGTTCAGTGAGGGCGTTACCTAAATTCTGAGAGAGGAGGGTGGACTGTGCACACTGGGGTCTAGCTTTAATATCACCCCAGATTTGCAGCTCTTTATTCACACAGTCAGGTTTTCGGTATGAATGTGCTAATTAAAACTAAACTCTCGACTGTTGAGCTGGCAAGGCTCAATTTACTGCAATTAAATCTGGTGCACACACTGTCAGTGTAAAACCTGAGCTTGCAAAGTGTGATTTTAACACGAACATGCTCTTACTGAAAGGTTTTTTTTCACAGGGCGGGAGTTGTTCAGGAAGGAAGATGAGGCTGTTTGGATGCTAATATTTATTGGCAGTCGGCCTGTATGCTTCTGTTAATGTGAAGTTCCTCTTTTGCATAAAAAATTGGTTCAGCAGATAATTTGAATTAAGCATTTGAAGCAACACAGCACAGGAGGTTGTCTTTGCACAAAATAAAATCTGAATGAACAGATAAATTAACTCAACAACTTCAAATGAAGAAGAGAAGGCTCCTGGACATTTCGTTGCCCCGTAAATGATAATCTTGTGCATGTGTGATGAGCGACAATGAAATTCTTCCAAAACAGACTGTTTAATTTTCAAATATACACACACACACTTCCAAAACCAGTTTGATTGCCTCCCCTCCCAAACAAAACATGCTCGACTCCACATTCTGACAGAACAGTGTGCCTTTCCTCATCCATCTGCTGCCCCTTGGTGACATGACATCACCTTTTGGCATTGAGCTGGCTTCTGTATTTACTCTGGTTTTGTTTTCTGCTATTTCTCCTGATCATCTCTGTAACACTCAAGGACAGGCCCAGCCTGAAACCCTTGGCAAGCAGGTCTCCATCTGAGCTAAGCACTGGGCAGTCTGAAGCCATCATTGTCCTTTGATGCTGAATTCTGTCCCCTCTTCCCAGTGTCTCTCCTCAGACTGGATGTAGCCAAGACCATGCACAACCTTAGCATCGTCCGCTCTGAGCTGACTTTCAGATCCCACTCCCTGTTGTTTGAGGTTTGGAAAGGGTTACTGTTGAAAACTGCATTAAGCTCCACCTGATATGATGATGTCACAAAGATTTGGGTGGGGGCAGGCAGAACGTCCAAGGAGTTTACCCATAGATCTCTTCGTAGTCTCAGTAGCGATGTCTAACACAGTAATGTCTCCATTTGCTACAGTGCAGTAACCTTGGTTAAAGATGAGAGCCGCTGTTCCTTAAGATTCACTTGTGGTTTTCCTCTACAACTGTAAACCAAATAGGGCCTTCGACCCAGTCAAGGAAAGTGGATGATAGCAGCAAACTTTCTCAATACATGTACAGCTCTAGTCTATCACCAAAACCCCATCAGCTCTGCCATGTTGTCTGTCTCCAACTCCATTCTCTTTCTGTTTCCCACTGTTCCACCTGATGGATAGGTCAGGAGGTGTGTACAGCATTTTCAAGTTTCTTTTGTGTGTTCCAGGCAGTTACGAAAACCTTTAGACAAAATACAAAATTCTCACGGCCTACCGTCATACTGCTGCTGAAGAAATGATTACATACCCTTTTGGATGTGGTTGTATTATCAGCTACAATTCTCACTGTAATGGCATTGCCAGAAAGTATATTTTTCAGGGAGGAAATCTGTGTCTGAGCACTTCTTCTCTATCTTGTGTTCTGAGCAGATAATTTGTGTTGATTCTGAATACTGGTCCAGCATTAGCAGCTCTTGTGCAGAACGTCTGGATGGGAGAGAAAAGGATTCTCAGTCTCAGCCTCATGTAGAATATAGAGGGAGTAATTCTGACTGGGGCTGGGGAGGGCTGGGTAATTCCACAACATGGAGTCTGATTCTCTGGTGGGTGGGGGGGATTGGGAATTCTGTAGCACGGGCTAATAATTCCCTGACAACGGGAATAAGAGAGGAGATATTCTAGAAACCCTCAATCTCGGGCTTGGGTTCAACATGATTTAACTTCACTGTGAAATATTTCCCTGCACACATGCTCAGTAGTTGTTCTTGGAGTAAAGAAATAGTTAAATAGGGCCAGGAGCAATGAATTCCATGGCAGGAGTAGTTTACAAGGTATTATATGGCAGGGAGGAATATTTTTATTTGTATCTGTTACTGGCTGGGCCAGCATTTACTCTCCATCCCCAACTGCCTTTGAACTGAGTGGTTTGCTAAGGTTCTTAAGAGGTAAGCAGTTGCATTGGGTCTGGAATCATTTCTTTCCTAAAGGGCATTAGTGATTCATTTTTAATGGCAGTCAAGAGTGGTCATATGGCTGCAGTTAGACATTGTTTAATTTCATTTTTTTTCAGTTGGATTAGAATTTCTCCATCTGCCATGGTGGTGTTTGAACCAATATCCCTGGGATGTTAGACTTAAACACAACCATTGAGATTACCACTGTGTCACTACCTCCCCATAACAATTCCTAATGGTCTGAGTGGAGGAATTTCAGGTCTCAAACTAAATAATTGATAGTTTACAGTGTAGTGTTTTAATGGAAATGCTCAGAGATTTAACAGATTATTTATGCACACTGAGTTTATTACTTGCGTTTTAAAAAATGCAGTGCAATTGTTTTCAATGACCCAAATATATTTTCGTGCAATCATACAGATCCTGGGAGTTATGAGATTAATTGACCCTGGCCCAAATGATTTTTACAATTAATTCAGTCTATTGCTGAGTTATTTTAAGTTGGGCGTAGGAGAGTCTGGGTGAATCTCTGTGAAGATGAAGAGCTATCAGAAATAAGAATAAATGTGAAAAGGGTTCAATATTTCTGCAAGAATGAGAGCATTTCTGCCTGTTTTAGTGATAGTGTTAGTTCTGATAGAAGTTCCCTGTTTGCCACAAGTGATTTGAACATCAATTTGGACAAAGGTTGGAAGGGATCAACATACAATTCACTGGGGTGGCATGTTGGTTCAGTGGTTAGCACTGCTGCCTCACAGCACCAGGGTCCTGGGTTTGATTCCAGCCTCAGGCCACTGTCTGTGAGGATTTTGCACATTCTCCCCGTGGGTGTGCTCCGGTTTCCTCCCACAGTCCAAAGATGTGCAGGTCAGGTGAATTGGCCATGCTAAATTGGCCGTAGTGTTAGGTGCATTAGTCTGAGGGAAATGGGTCTGGGTGGGTTACTCTTCGGAGGGTCGGTGTAGACTGGTTGGGCTGAAGGGCCTGTTTGCACACTGTAGGGAATCTAATTTCAGTTTATTTATCAAGAATTCTTAAACATGGTCTGACGTACATTTTAAGGAGGTAAAAATCAACGAGGTAAAATGAAGGGCTTTTGCCCAAACGTCGATTTTGCTGCTCGTCGGATGCTGCCTGAATTGCTGTGCTCTTCCAGCACCACTGATCCAGTACATTTTAAGGAGCTCATCGATCATGATCTACTGTCCAGATTCGGCCCATTTTCTGGCAGTAGTTACATGGGGGATGGTTGAAGGGTGGTCACTTTTCCGGGTGCCCAGCTGTTTGCCTGTTGTGAGGCCCTTCCAGTGTGGTTTCTATGGGGATTCAGCTGGAATATCTGCCCATAGATGGATAGGCTTATTGGAATGGTGTGCCAATGGCAACACAACAGCAGATGTTCCCTTACTGGTGCCTCAGGGAAAACCTCAGCATTCAGCAGACACTTCAGTTGCTGGCAGAGGCTTCGAAAACCTAATGACCCACAGTAGATTGACCAGAAACTGGAGCACCAACCCACTATCGGCAGCTCTTACATCTCATCGGGATTTAATCTGCACTTATTTTCAAGCCACCCTTGTCTTAGGCAGCTCCTGCCATTCCTCCATCTTATGCTATCCCATCATTCCTTAAAGATGAGCAAGGAGCCTTCTGAACAAATGCATCGCTGATCACCGCCGTGATATGAATGAAGTTAAAAATCCCATGACCCCAACCAGAGCCAGAGCTGGAAAAGCGCAGCAGGTCAGGCAGCATCCAAGGAGCAGGAGAATCGACGTTTCGAGCATAAGCCCAACCAGAGCCAACCAACAATGTGTCTCCACAGCACTTGGTGAAGTAATAAATGACGCAGTGATATTTTCTGCTGTCTGTGAGGATGAATTCTAATTTCAGAGTCCACAAGAGGTATCCAAATGACTTGCTCTGCAACAGGCTCAGGGCTGATTGTCTAATTAAGAACACAGCAAGTTTACAGATCAGCAGTAAAGGCATCTTGTATTGCAAATGATGTCCCATCCTTCCTTGAAAAGGTCAGCCCTTTCGTTCATTATTCCTGTGCTTTTCCCATTTGGTGCTTAATATTAACGCATGACTATGCAGAATACATGGATTGTCCTCCTTCCTATTAACATGGGAACTATTTTTCAGTGCAAACATGCAGTGAAGACAACTAAATGGAGAGTAAATATCTCAGGAGGTTTTTTTTTGGAATAAGATGCTTTGGAGTGGCAACAAATTGTCAAATATCCCAATTTCTGTGCGAGAAGGTTCCTTTACATGGAATGGGGAAGGCAGTCTTTGATTAGATTGACACCTACACTAGCCTTTCCTCAAGACCTCTGCTGATATCACTCTTAGACTTTCTTTTCTCTTAGTCAATGCCTGTTTTTGATACAGGAATTGATTCAGTCTTGAAAGTGCCAATTTCTTCATCGTGCAAAAACCCATTAGACTTTGTGAAAAAAGTGCTTTCCAGCCGTCCTCCTAAACAGCTTTGCATTCAGTTCACATCCCCTTTTTCTGCATCCCCCTTACTAAATCTTTTTATCAATTTTAAATGCTTTGATTCACTCGCCCCTCTATCCCCACAGTGACTAATGTTTGCACAATCTGTCCCCAAAATTGAATATCCGATGTCCCAGTATAATTTCTGTTGAATCTGTACTGTAGCTCCCATGAGACCAGTACATTTCTCCTGAGGTGCGCTCTGACAGGGTCATAACAATGTTCTGGAAAACTGAAGCATAACTTTCTCCTTTTTTGTAATATGGTCTCCTTGAGATAAAGGTCAACCTTTTATTAGCCTTTTTCATTGCTTCTTGGCTCCAGTGAGCTAACATCAATGGATTAGTCAATGTTGACTCTCAAATCTCTTTGCTCCTCCACAGTTCCTCAGTGTTTGGAAAATGCTCCATCTCATTGTCCTGGGGTCCAAAATGGATGTTGTTGTTCTTTTCTGCATTGAACTGCCGTTGGCATGGTTTTTCCCCCACACACTAAATCCGTTTAGAGCACAGAAAAGAGAGCAGGAATGAATTTGGTCTGTTCAGGTTCACCAGGGTCTTTAGCTGTTTATGACTTAGATGGAAGGATCAAGAAATAAGACATCCCGTTCTGTTGACAGCCCAAAGGTAGGTGGGAGCCGGGCTGCGAGGGGAAAGGATTGCAAAGATATCCGAATAGGGCAGTACACAAGGCGGTTGATAGTTGGCATATTAAATGGGAAAGTGTGACATTGAGATTGGTCTGCCCAATGGACTGTTATCCATGCGCTGGAATCTAGATATCTCGTGACGCTTGCATTTTCCATTGCCACTTTAACATGACATCTGCTTTCATAACCCAGGCTATGGTGAAACATTCTGTTGCTTGGTTCACTGGAAAGCCCTTTCCAACAGTGGCAGTCCCAGTCCAGGGCTGTGGGAAGCAGCTGGAGAATTGTGTGCTCCCTTGCTACTGGTGTTATTGTTGTTGCTTGGGGGGTGTGAGCTGCACACATATTGCTCCCACATGACACTGTCCGCCCACTCTGTCGTTGCTCCAATGTTCGATGGAGGCAGATTGGAGGCCATGTATTTGTCAGCGCTGGTGAATAATGATAGACAGGAGGTCCTGCAAAGTGGAGTAAAAGGCAAAGTCGTCACAGTCTTGCCAGACCATAGGGCTGATCTCTCATTAGAGAGAGAAAAATGACTGCTAATGATTTAACCTTGAATAGAATCCCTTTAGTGTGGAAACAGGACATTCAGCCCATTGAGTGGATACCAATCCTCTGAAGAGTATCCAATCCAGACCCATCCCCAACCCTATCTCTGCAATCCTGTATTTCCCAAGGCTAATCTCTGAACACTATGGGGCAATTTAGGATGGCCAATCCAGCCGAACCTGCACATCTTTGGACTCGAGGAGAAAACAGGAGCACTTGAGGAAGCCCACACAGACACTGGGAAAATGTGCCAACTCCACTTGGTGGCTGCAGGCTGGAATCGAACCTGAGTCCCTGGTGCTGTGAGGCCTCAGGTTAGGGGAGAGTCCTTCTTGGGAACCTCAGCTCGTGTGGGAATTGAAACCTGCTGTTGGTGTCACTCTGCCAGCCATCCAACCATAGAGTCACAGAGTCACAGAGTCATACAGCATGGAAACAGACCCTTTGATCCAATCGTCCATGCTGACCATGTTCCCAAACTAAACTAGTCCCATCGGCTTGTGCTTGGCCCATTATCCCTGTGGAACTGCTAATGTTTAGGCACTCTCTAAATTACTGCACTGCGAGTGGTAAACAGTTGAATGTAACCTCTGGTTTTTAAGGCCCATTTCTAGACCATTAAAACCTGTTTGTGAACGAGGATTAAAACCCAGTAGTTTACAGCATTTGTGAGAGTATTGGTTCTGACATGAGTGGAGATGGTTAGGGGAAGGGTTTTGAAGTACAATAAAGGGAAGGTTTTGGCTCATTAGGATTGACCGGCGTATGCTGATTATTCCATTGGCCTCACCTAAATGTCTTCGTTTTGAATGCAAACAAGACCATGAAGTGATAAACACTAATGCTTGCTCCCATTTCATTAATTGCAGAATACTGACTACACACCGGGGATGTGGCGCCGAACTGATGTACACTTGGAGAATCCAGAATATCACACCAGATGGTATTTCAAATATTTTCTAGGAAAAGGTAATGCCACAAAAACTGGAAGTTGTGTTCTTACAGGTCGGACAGTGTGAAATGGCTGCCAACAAACTACTATATACGGACAGCTTGCACTGTGTGATGGCCCAAGTTGACCTCTCCTCCTGCTCTGTCGTTTGTATTGTTCCAGAGCTGCAAACCGTTCAATTTGTGTGGATTTAATTTCACAAGTTTTGGATTTGACCTCAGGCATCAAAAGTCTTCACTTGCCCTGTTAGTCATTGTTAGGAGGCTGAAGCACATCCAACATGACCATGTTATATTGTCTGGCAGCAACTTGCACTGTACCCACTATAAAAGTGCTTGTGTAAGCAGCGTATTGGTAAATGTTTAATGTGCAGAGATAGGCTGGGCTGAAGCTCTACTTTCTGAGAACGTTACAGGAGAATATGGTGTTATGGTACAAACACTGACTCATTTTACAGTGCCCATCCCACCAGCTGTTGAAACAGGATACTGCACTTGATGCTGTAATGAATTTGAACTTGTCACTGTCTTAGAGATTAGTTTTCCATATTAATTATTCTGCCATTGTGAAAATTGCTGAGAGACTACAATCTAATTTGCACAGATATTGAACATGAAGATGTTGGAAATGATCCAAAATCTAGAATATTTCCTATTGTAATTTAATAAAGAGAACTAAAAAAATCTATCGCTCCCCTCTTCACTTACATCTCACCAAGATTTCCCCTTCATGATAACAGATTTTAATAACTACTCAAGTTTATGTGTTCAACAAGCTGGAACACTCTTGTTCATGTGTGGAATAGTTGTTGGGGCATTGCAGGTAACAGGTGCCCACAACTCGTGAAGAGAATCCTTACTAAGACCATTAAATGTTAAGTGATCCAGCCTGTGCCCTGTTAAAACTGAGTTACACATTGGACTATGAAGTTATACTGAAGGCAACATGAAACCAAGCAACATGAGATAGCTCCAGGAGCTTTTACCTACTCAGGTTTAACGTGTTCAGGAGCCAGGCCGAGAACCTGAGTGACTCTTCCATATTTTCATAATATGTAATCATTGTTGTCCACTCCAATCTCACTGATCCCGACCTCTGCAACCTCTTTCAGTTCAGCACACCAGTCAGTAATTAGCCTGACCAATGCAACTCTTCTCTTTCCTATCACTTTCACTCCCCCTTCACTCTCCCCTCTCTCTTAGCTCCACCACTGGCAACAAGTGTCAGTTCTCCCAACCTTGTAGATTCTGGAATTTACACCGGTGACCCTTTCCCCTTCCTACTTTCTTCCCTCCCCCTCACTCACCCAGCTCCCTCAAATATTTCTTTACAACATTGTGTCCTTTCAGCCGTCTCCCACTGCTGGGTGTACAGGTTCTGTAAAGCACTTTGAGACATTTTGTTAAAGGTGTTATTCACTCCACATTCAGGTTGAGAGTGTTCTGCTTTTAAGGGGATTAAAACTCTCATAAGTACTGGTTTTAGCTAAAATGCGAGTTGCAGTATTCAGAGTCCCCACAGACAGTCAGTGCTGAAGGCTGAGGGACATTGAGGTTCATAGCCTGCTTCTTGCGTGGACCCTATTTCTAAAAGCTTCTATTTTACCACATCATTGACAAGTCTGTTCAGCAAGTTTGCTACAAACCTGCTGGCTTTTTTCCGGCTCCTTACAGCATTACTGCGGGGATAAGACCAATCTGACATACACTGACCATGGGATAGTCTTTATTAAAGGATGTTTTATGGTGTATTTCAGGAGAGTCTAGAGAAATGGAATTAATTTCAACTTGCATGAAACACTATAACCAAAGGCAGCAGCATGACGGGGCAGGAGATGCATCTTACCACCCAATGTTTTCAAAGTTTGTTAGCCAGGCCCAATACAATGTTAAGTGATTGTGAATGGAATTGTGCATCTTGAAAATATGCTGGATGTTTCAGACTTCAAGCTGCATGTTTCCAATGGCCCAGGCTTTATCGTATATTTTACATTCATATTCAACTAGTATCCAACTACATATTCAGATGAAAAGTAATACCACCACCAGAATTCAAATTGTGATAGGTAAACTTACTGATTGGACTTATTCATGCATGAGGAGATTATACAGAAGCTGATAGAATAAGATAATATTGCTGTACAAATACAGTTGGTCAGTATGGAAACAGCTCTCTTTCTTAACCTATGAAAAGCTTCGCTAAATTGGAAAGAGCTTTTGAAGCGAATGACTGAACATTGCTGCAAAATGTTTAAGAGACATCCTATGAAGAAAGTCAACTTTCTGCTCACTGCTCAGTAAGGGAGATGGGAACCTGAGGTGTAGTTCCAGTGCACAGGAGGGTGAGAGTAGGGAGGGAATGGACAGGATTTCAGGGTCACAGGAGTGTGCTGGCAGACAGCAAACTGGTTTGAAGTGTGTCTACTTCAATGCAAGGAGTATCAGGAATAAGATAGGTGAGCATGCAGCATGGATAGGTACCTGGGACTTCGATGTTGTGGCCATTTCAGAGACATGTATAGAGCAGGGTGAGGAATGGATGTTGCAGGTTCCAGGGTTTAGATCTTTCATTAAGAACAGGGAAGGTGGTAAAAGAGGGGGAGGTGTGGCCTTGTTAGTCAAGGACAACATAACGGTGGCTGAAAGAACTTTTGACGAGGACTCGTCTACTGAGGTGGTATGGGCTGAGGTTAGAAACAGGAGAGGAAAGGTCACACTGCTTGGAGTTTTTATAGGCCTCTGCAGAGTTCCAGGGATGTGGAGGAAAGGATTGGCAAAACGATTCTGGGTAGGAGTGAAAGGAACAGGGTGGTCATTATGGGGGACTTTAACTTCCCCAACATTGACTGGATATGCTATAACTCTAGTACGTCAGATGGATCAGTTTTTGTCCAATGTGTACAGGAGGGTTTCCTGACACAGTATGTCGAAGGGCTGACAAGAGGGGAAGCCACATTGGATCTGGTACTTGGTTAATGAGGATCAAAGAAGAGGCATTATCAATTCTAAATGGAGTGAAAATAGACAAGTCCCCTGGGCTGGATGGAATTTATCTGAGGATTGTCTAGGAAGCTAGGGAGGAGGTGTTGGAGCCTTTGGCTTTGATCTTTGAGTTGTCATTGTCTACAGGTTTAGTACCAGAGATCTGGAGGATTGTAAATGTTGTGCCCTTGTTCAAGAAGGGCAGTAGAGATGACACAGTAGTGAGCCTTACGTCTGTTTTAGGAAAAGTTTTGGAAAGGATTATGAGAAATAGGATTTTTAATCATCTAGCAAGCAACAATTTGATTGCAGATAGTCAACATGGTTTCGTCAAGGGCAGGTCATGTCTCACAAACCTCATTGAGTTTTTAAGAAGGTGATCAAGCATTTGGATGAGGGTAGGACAGTTGACATGGTGTACATGGACTTCAGTAAGGCCTTTGATAAGGTTCCACATGGTAGACTGTTGGAGAAAATGCAGAGGCATGGGATTGAGAGTAATTTAGCAGATTGGATTAGAAACTGGCTTTCTGTAAGAAAGATGGAAAATATTCAGCCTGGAGTCTGGTTACGAGTGGTGTGCCACAAGGATCTGTTTTGGGATCACTACTGTTTGTCTTTTTTATAAATGACTTGGCCGCAGGCATAGGTGGATGGGTTAGTAAGTTAGCAGATGACACTAAAGTTGGTGGAGTAGTGGACAGTGTGGAAGAATGTTACAGGTTGCAGGGAGATTTGGATAAACTGCAGAATTGGGCTGAGAGGTGGAAAATGGAGTTCAATGCAGATAAATGTGAGGTGATTCACTTTGGGAAGAATAACAGGAAGACAGAATACTGACTTAATGGAAAGATTCTTGGTGGTGTGGATGTGCAGAGAGATCTTGGAGTCCATGGACATAGATCCCTGAAAGTTACCACCCAGGTTAATAGTGCTGTTAAGAAGGCATACGGTGTGTTAGGTTTTATTGGTAGAGGGATTGAGTTCTGGAGTCGTGATGTCATGCTGCAACTATACAAAATGCTAGTGCGGCCACACTTGGAATATTGTGAAGTTTTGGTCACTCCATTACAGGAAGGATGTGGAAGCATTGGTAAAGGTGCAGAGGAGATTTACCAGGATGTTGCCTGGTCTGGAGGGAAGGTCTTTTGAGGACAGGCTGAGAGACTTGGGTCTGTTGTCATTGGAAAGAAGAAAGCTAAGAGAGGATTTGATAGAGACATACAAGATGATCAGAGGATTAGATAGAGCAGACAGTGAAAGTCTTTTTCCTAGGATGATGTTGTCAGCTTGTACGAGGGGGCATAGCTACAAATTGAGGGGTGATAATTTTAAGACAGATGTCAGACGCAGGTTCTTTACTCTGAGAGTGGTGAGGGCGTGGAATGCCCTGCCTGCCAATGTAGTTAACTCAGCCACATTAGGCAGATTTAAACAATCCTTGGAAAAGCACATGGATGATGATGGGATAGTATGGGGGATGGGCTTAGATTAGTTCACAGGTCGAAGGGCCTGTTCTGCGCTGTATTGTTCTATGTTCTATGTTCTATGTTCTATGCTCAAAGCCCAGATGGAGCAGGCCCGACTCCCAAACACTGGGAAGTGATTCAGTCAATAGCGAGCATTTATGTGTAAACCTGTCACTTGATAACATCTCTAATGTCTAGTGCACAGTTCACAATAATTTCTCTAACAACCTGCCACTTCAAACCTGAGGTTCATTGGCTTCTTGATGAGGCAAACCTTGATTTTGAAATTCTCATCCTTGTTTTCAAATCCTTCCATGACCCTTTGGTTTGATTTATTATTGTCACATGTACCGAGATACAGTGAACAGTATTGTTTTGTGTGCTAATCAGTCAAATCATACCAAACATAAGTCCACCAAGGTACCTCACCTCTCCCAACATCCTAATCTCCTGTAACCCAATAATCCTCGGAACTATCAGGGCTTATCTTATTCTGGCCTCTCGAGCATCTTTTATTGCTTCACCATTAATAATAGTGTCTTTTGTTACACAGGAATAAGGCTGTGGAATTTCCACCTTAAACCTTTCTACATCCCTTTCCTCCTCTAAGATTCTTATTAAACCTGCTTCTTTGAACAAGCTTATGGTCACCTACCCTAATGTCTCTTTATGTATCTCAATATAAAAATGTGCTCTCTGCCGTCCTGTGTAGTGCCTTGGTCTGGTTGCCATGTTAGAGGTGTTATGTGAATGGAGCTGTTGTTGGAAATGGTTTGTGATCAATAGTTCTGCAAGTAATTATGTCCAATACATTAAAATACACCATGAAACCAACACTGATATGGAGCATAAGATGGCAAGGCTCTAGATAATTAATTAGCTTGATAGGGGACTAAAATTGATTTTTAAACTGATATAACTGAGTTTTATTCAGATGCTGAAACCTCTATTTGCATTTTACAATATCGCAAATTTAAGACAAGGTATTCAATATTATTTTCTGCTCAACAGAATGTGCTATTCTTTCCAATTGGCCATACATATTTGCTGTTATGAATTCTGGGATCTAATATGCTGCACTTTATTCTGAGTTTCCATTGGCTTTCAACTTGAAATGATCAAATAAACATTTCTGTGTCTGTTGCAGACTATAGTAAAATCAGTCACACAGTGGTGGTGCTCCACTTGGCTACTTGGTAACT
Organism: Chiloscyllium plagiosum; assembly: GCF_037043375.1. Classification (NCBI taxonomy): domain Eukaryota; kingdom Metazoa; phylum Chordata; class Chondrichthyes; order Orectolobiformes; family Hemiscylliidae; genus Chiloscyllium; species Chiloscyllium plagiosum. The sequence goes on from NW_028270159.1 coordinate 20,922,496, forward strand.
GGGTACCTTCTTTGTAATTGTTATGATGATGTTGAAATCCGGCTGACGGGGTTTTCGCCAACTTTGGAGTGGTTGAGTTGTTAACAGAAAACTTTTTAAACTTTGATGTGAGAAGCAGTAGCAAAGTGTTATTTGTGGAATTGGACTTCTCGGAGAGATACTCATGTTGAATGTAAACGGCATGTTTCTTTTGTATTATTAAGATTGAGGATAAGCAAGTGAATGGTAAAGATTGATGAAGTAGCTCAAACTCATCCTTCCATGAATGGTGGGCAATAAAGGGGCTGGAGTGTACAATTCCACAGCCCTGCCTGACCCTGTCTGCTGCTGGTTTGATTTGATAGGTTGCCTTTAGAGTTTCTGTAGCACTGTCCCCTTAAGGGGCTGTTAATTAATTAATTTGGTTTAAGTTGATTTACTAGTTTTTCAAAATTCTATAAGGAGAAGACATTTTGTTACAATATCCCTTTCTAAAATGCTGCTCATTAGGTAATTAAGTTTATTTAATTTGGCGGAGAGGTAACACCTATTCCAACAAGTCCTGATGAATCTATCCCAACAGTCACTGGATCAGAGGTCAGATCAGTTTTCCTTAATGTGAATCCAAAGCAAGTAATGGGACCAGACGGAGTACCAGGCCGTGCACTCAGAACATGCGCAGATCAACTGGCAGAGGTCTTCTCGGACATCTTCAACCTCTCCCTGCAGCAGGCCACTGTCCCTGCCTGTTTCAAGAGGGCCAACATCATCCCTGTGCCTAAGCAGGCTCATGCAGCATGTCTCAATGACTACCGCCCAGTGGCCCTAGCTTCGGTGGTCATGAAGTGCTTTAAAAGGCTGGTCATGGCATGAATCAACTTCACCCTTTCCACTACTCTTGACCCACTCCAATTTGCCTATCAGACCAACAGATCCACGTCAGATGCCATATCACTTGCCCTTCACTCCTCCCTAGAACATCTTGACACAAAGAACAGCTCCGTAAGAATCCTACTCATTGACTAAAGTTCAGCCTTCAACACTGTTATCCCCTCGAGGCTGATTACTAAACATAGTGATCTCGGATTAAGTCCCACTCTCTGCAACTGGATCCTCAGTTTCCTGACCCACAGGCCACAATCAGTGAAGATTGGGGACAATATTTCATCCTCACTAACACTCAACACTGGAGCCCCCCAGGGGTGTGTACTCAGCCCCCTACTATACTCACTGTATACCCATGACTGCGTCGCCAAATACCAAACTAATGCCATTAAAGAATTCGCTGATGACACCACCATAGTTGGTCGAATCTCAGATGGCGATGAAACAGACTACAGACAGGAAGTGGTAGATCTGGAAAAATGGTGCACTAAGAACAACCTAGCTCTCAATGCCGGCAAAACCAAGGAACTCATTATTGACTTTCGACGGGTTGTTACATATGCCCCCCAACATATTAACAGCACAGAGATGGAACGAGTGGAGAGTGTCAAGCTCCTGGGAGTGGTTATTCACAACAAGCTTTCCCAGTCTCTTCATGTGGACGCACTGGTTACAAAGGCCCAACAACGTCTCTTTTTCCTCAGGCTGCTGAGGAAATTTGGCATGACGGCGAATACCCTTGCCAACTTTAATAGGTGTGGCATCGAGAGCATTCTGTCTGGATGTATCACTACCTGGTATGGCAACTGTACCATTCAAGATCAGAGACGGTTACAGAGACTGGTGAACTCGGCCCAGACAATCACAAAGGCCAACCTCCCATCTACAGAATCCATCTACCAGGCCCTCTGTCAAGGAAAGGCCGCCAGCATTTTCAAAGATCCATCCCATCCTGACAATGTTTTTCTATAACCTCTACCATCGGGGAGAAGGTACAGAAGCCTGAGCACACGCACAGCTGGTTTTGAAACAGTTTCTACCCTCCTGTTGTTAGAATACTGAATGGACTCACAAACTCTTAACATTCGCCTGTACCTGTGTTTTTATTTTTGCCGCTGTTTACCTATTATTTACGATCTATGCTACTTAATTCTGTGATCTGCCTGTATTTCTCACAAGACAAAGCTTTTCACTGTACCTCGGTACACCTGACAATAAATAAACTCAATTCATTTGATTGACTGGTTTTTGAAAGAATATAAATAGAGTGGGGAGGTGGTGCAGTGGTAGTGTTTCTACCTTGGGACCAGGAGATTTGGGTTGAAATCCCAACAGCCTCTGAATTGTCTACTAACACTCTTGAACAGGTGGGTTAGCAAATTAAAAATGGACTGGGGCCAATTGTCTAAATAGTGTGTGTGTGTGTGATGTATTTGAGGATAATACCCACAGTATGGATGCAATGCCATTCCAGCTGAGGTAGAATAGAATCCCTACACTGTGGAAGCAGGCCATTTGGCCCGTCAAATCCACACTGAGCCTCCAAATGGCATCCCAACCTGAACCCAACCCCAAATTTATCGATATAACCCTGCATTTTCCATTGCAAATCCACCTAGCCTGATTCATCCCTGGACACAGTGAGCTATTTAACATTGCTATTCTACCTAACCTGCACATCTTTGAATTGTTGGAGGAAACTGGACTACCTGGAGGAAACCCACGGCGAGAATGTGCAAACTCCACACAGTCACCTGAGGCTGGAATCGAATCTGGGTCCCTGGCACTGTGAGGCTGTGTCGACTTGGGGCAGCCACCTAACCCGCCTCTCAGATTGGAAGTCAATGGCAACCTGCTACTGACAAAAACTGCCAAGAAAACAGCTCAGGATGAATCATAAAGAAACAATAAGCCAAGGAGATGCCTTTAGGCAGAGCACCATGAAATGGTTTTGACAGAAGGTGCAAAACCCTCGACACATGGCCAATCAGCAGCTCACTGAAAAAAAAATCCATTGGCCCAGAGATGAATGAGTGTCAAATTATCTGAAATAGACAAGAAAGCATCCATACTATGAAAAAATGGGACGCTGGGCTGGTAGATCGGTAGCGATATAGCAGAGGTATGTAAATGCTACGTTCTGGAGATAAATCCACTGTCAGGAGTAGAAGTTGTTTGAGATTTCCACTCGGCCATCTGGTTGGGAATCCATTTAACACTGAACAACAGTGCCCAGATCTTGGCACGACCAAGGTGTGTATCTCTCTCTCTCTCTCTCTCTCTCTCCCTCTGGAGTGCCACCCTTATCTCTGCTGGAGTAGTTACCACTTCAGTCAACATAATGTAAAAGAAAGTTAATATTGTTTCCGTGCCTCGCTTTTCAAAACATTGATTTACAAACCACCATCAGGTCCATAAGAGTGGCGATAATTCTGTTGAGAAGTTCTGGAAATTCAAACAGCTGAAGGCTCTAATAATATAGCAGAGTCTCTGGATGCCATGGCTGCCTGTTTGGCTTGCCCTCATGATATGACTCATAACCCAGTGATACTGTATGGTATTTGTGCCTTTTTAAAAAAAAAACTCCTGTCTGTCATACAAATCTGTCGGATGTGAAAATGCTCAACCTCCCATCAGTTTTTGCCCCATTTGAACATATGTGCAGTCATCAAATCCACACAATTACCATAAGCATCCCATATTTGAATTATTAATTCACTTTACATCTACATAAAAATGTATTTATCATTTCCCCACAGATTTTAACTTGCCTGAAATAATTAATTGTCAGATCATAATTTTACTATTTTAGTAGTGCGTGAGATTTATCGATAGGAACAAGTTAGATTTTCTCCGATGTTAAAACGGCTAGCACACTGCAGAAAGATGGAAAATGATATCACATTGTTCTGTGGTAACATTATTTCAGAATATTCTTTTGACGGGAGAGCAGAAGGAGGAAACGAGACGGCAACAGTTTGAGATTGCTCCCACACACACTGTTTGCCAGCCCAGGTTCATTCAACATATTCCTCCGTGTCAGAAGTGGGTACTGCAGATGCTGGAGATCAGAGTCAAGATTAGAGTGGTGCTGGAAAAGCACAGCACATCAGGCAGCATCCGAGGAGCAGGAAAAATTGACGTTTTAGGCAAACGCCCTTCATCAGGAATCAGGAATTTAAGATTCCTCTGTGTTCCATGCTGCTGTCTTGACTCAAAGCCTCAGTCAAAAAGCAAATGAGCACCAAAATAACATCTGACTCCATGTAGAAAAACCATCCAATCTTTTCTTTATAAGTCAAAAGCTGGAAACATCTATGGCAGTATTGCTTGGTGAAGATTTGAAAGCCTTCCAGGTCAGCCAGTAGTAACAAATTACACTTGTGTCAATATCACCAATGATATTTTAAAAGCCCTAAACAGAAATGTGATTGGACAGCAGAAAAAAAGTTGACTTCCAGCCAAAGTTGTTAAGACCACTCAATGATAGCCTAGCCAAGGAGGTAGGTTTTGAGGAGTTCCTTTCATCAAGAGAGCAAGAGGCGAGAGCATATCTGGAGCAATGAGCCTGAGAGTGCAGTGCCAATGTTGGGATGAAGGAACTGGGAGAATCAAAGATGGGGGGAACTCACAATTCTCTGAGGGTCTTACGCCTGGAGAAGGTTACAGAGCTGGAAAGATGTGAAATGATGGAGGGATTTGAGCATGATAGTAAGGAATTTAGTATTAATCTGCAGTAGGTCAGTGATCTTCATCAGTTGGGCAAATGGGCTGAGGAAGTGTAAGGTCTTGAGGAGTGTTGCTGAACAAAGAGACCTTGGGGTGCAGGTTCATAGTTCCTTGAAAACAGAGTGACAGGTAGACAGAGTGTTGAAGAAGGCATTTGGTACCCTTGCCTTTATTGGTCAGTGCATTGAGTATGGGAGGTCATGTTGTGGCTGTACAGGACATTGGTTAGGCCACTTTTGGAATAGTGTGTTCAATTCTGGTCTCCCTACTATAGGAAAGATGTTGTGAAACTTGAAAAGATTCCGAAAAGATTTACAAGGATGTTGCCAGGGTTGGAAGGTTCGAGCTATAGGGAGAGGCTGTATAGGCTGTGGCTGTTTTCCCTGGAGTGTCGAGTGAGGGGTGACCTTAGGTTTAAGTCATGAGGAACATGATTAGAGTGAATAGACAAGGTCTTGTCCCTGGGGTGGGAAAGTCAAAACTAGAGGGAATAAGTTGAAGGTGAGAGGGAAAAGATTGAATAGAGACCTAAGGAGCATCTTTTTCATGCGTATATGGCGTAAGCTGCTAGAGAAGGTGGTGGAGGCTGGTATCATTACAACATTTAAAAGGCAACTGGATGGACATATGAATAGGAAGGATTTAGAGAGATATGGGCGAAATGCTGGCAAGTGGGACTAGATTAATTCAGGATATCTGGTCGGCATGGATGAGTTGGACTGAAGGGTCTGTTTCCATGCTGCACAACCTTATGACTCTATGATACTATGAATACAGGGGTGATGTATCCTGTAGATACAGGCAGCAGGGTTTTGCATCAGCTTAAGTTCATGGAGAATGAAGAATGGATGTTGGTCAGGAGAGCATTTAAATAATCCAGTGTTGAGCTAGCAACAGCTTGGCTGAGATTTTCAGTAGGAATAGAGGCATTATTAATGAGGTGACAATATGTGGTCTATGTGAGAGAGAAGTTCTGAATTTTAGATATTTGCTCTGGATCAGCTGGACACCATGGTTTAGGGAGACTGGCTTCATCATGAAACAGTGAAAAAAACAATGAAACATGAAACAATAAGTGGGACAGAATCCACGTCCAGGAATGGAGCAGTAATCGGGATTGAAGCAAAGCCTCAATCCTTGTTGTGTTTATACCTGAAGGAAATTCTAACTCATCTGTGACTAGCCAGCACAGCAACAAGAAAGGTGGTAGGCTTTGCAGTGGCAATATGGATGTTGTTAATGGGCCTTACACTGTCTCCCTAACATCAATGCAGGAAGACCAACACTCGGGCACTGCAGCAGGTGAAGGAGAAAGTTCATCATCGGCTTTTCAGCTGCTAGGGATAAGTAACAAGTTGCAAACTAGTTTTATCCACATCCCGAGGTGCAAGTTAAAAATGGACTTAAAAGGGAAGAATTCAGCTAATTTAATCCAGATAAGTGTGAGGTGATGCACTTGGACAGGACAAACAAGGAAAGCAAATACTTGATGGATTTGGAGTACCGAGGGTCAGAGGGACCTTGTTGTGCATGTCCACCAGTTGCTTAAGGGAGCAGGACAGGCAGATAAAGTGGTTAAGAAAACATATGGGATACCTTTCTTCATGAGTGGTTCTATTGCAGAGACCCAGGTGGTGTTCTGGGGACCCGGGTTTGAATACTGTCACAACAAATGGTGGAATTTGCATTCAGTACAAATCTAGAATTAAGAGCCTAATGATGACCATGAATCCATTGTTGATTGTTGGAAAAACCCATCTGGTTTCACTGATGTCCTTTAGGGAAGGAAACTGCCATCCTTATATGTGACTCCAGACCCTCAACAATCAGGTTGATTCTTAACTGGCTACAGCTAATTAGGGATGGGCAATGAATGCTAGCCTTGTCAGTGACACCCTCACTCCATGAATGAATGAAAAAAATTAGCTAAGGCATCAATTTAAAAGCAGGGAGGGTATGCTTGCAGCTATAGAAAATGTTGGTTAGGCCACAGCTAGATTATTGGCTGCAGTTCTGGAATCCACATTATAGGAGGGATGTGTTTGCATCAGAAAGGAGATTTTCCAGCATATTGGAGAGTTTTAGTTGTGAAGAGAGATTGGATAGACTGTGGTTGTGTTCCTTGGAGCAGAAGGGACTGAGGGGGTCACGACTGAGAGGTATGAAATTATGAAAGGAATGGACAGGAAGGAACGTTACCCTTGATGGAGGGATCAATGACCAGGAGGGAGGGGTATAGGTTTAAGGTAAGGGGCAGGAGGCTTAGAGGAGACATGAGGAAAAGCCTTTTCACCCAGAGAGTGGCGGGAATCTGGACTCACTGCTGTAAGCATGGAGAGAGGATCCCTCATAACATTGAAGAAGTATTTAGATGTGCACTTGCAATACCAAGGCACACAAGGCTATGGGCTAAGTGCTGGAAAATAAGATTAGAATCATTAGATGACTGTTTTTGACTTGCAAGGACTTGATGTGCCAATGGCCTGTTTTCTAAGACTGTAACAGGAGGAGCCATCACCATCAGGTCATATTGGAAACAGGTGGTATGGAACGTACACGGTTAGACCTGGTTTTGTTCCGTGTCACGGATGTTGAGCTTTTGATGTGGAACAATCCAACCTCCGAGCTTCGGGAAGCAAAGGCTTGCTGCTGGTCAATCTCCTTGTGTTTGATATCTTTGTTGACAGGCAGTCTGATGGATTGGGTGGTGAGATGCCGTACTAAGATGCTGTGGCCATTCCATCTGGCCCTAGTTTCTGCTGGTCCAAGATGGCTTCCCAATGGGTGGAGAAACCAGTTTGAATGAAGACAGACAAAATAAAGAGTACAATTCTAAAGATGGTGCTGGAGCAGAGTGACTTGGGTGTATATGTGTGTAAATCATTGAAGTTGGCAGGACAGCTGGAGAGCATGGTTGATAAAGCAAACAGTTTATCCCAGGTTTTGTTAACAGGAGCACAGATGCTTTTTATGGATAGGACATAAACGAACAGACTTCCACTTGAAGTCAGACATCTGATGTATGTTGTTTACCAAAACACAGCCTTGGTCCAGAATATCCATACTTACATTATACTCAACATGCAATCTACCTCAGCGTCAGCCCAGTTCATGCATTATCTCTGGCTAATTTACCTATATTGCCTCTTGGTCTAGCAACAGTAGAACATTAAACTTCTCACCCTTGTTTTCAGATCCTTCTTTATCTTACCCTCCCTTTTTCTGTAACCTCCTTTGGTTTTGCAAATGAGCCTCAGAGATCTCTGCATTCCTCCAAACCGGGCCCACTACACAATCCCAGTTTTAACTGTTCCATAACGGATGGCTAAGCCTTTAGCTGCCTAGGCTCTCAGCTTTAGTATTGCCTTCCTTAGTTACTCTAACCTCTCTCTCCTCCTCAACAACTATCCCTCAACAACTTTAGGAAGCTGATATAACTAATTTAACCTTAATGTGGTTTGGTGTCGACATTCACTGGCTAATCGCACCTGTGAAGGGGCCAGAAAATCTCACCATATTTAAAGGCGCGATATAGAATAGAATATCCTTTACTGTCACGCGTACTCAAGTACAGAAGTACAGGAGTAGAGAAAAAAGTTTCACAATGCCACCTCTTATGGCACCATCTTAGGTACAAATACCTAGGTACAAATCTTAGATACAAAAGAGGAATAAAAACAACAGCAGTTGTATTACTTTACAGTGTTTAAAGAATACTTTAGAAACGAGACATGGTTAAAGGATTGACATTACAGTCAGATAAACAAATTACAAATAAACACTACACTGCAGTAACTCAGCACAGGGGCTTCTACGTGTGGTCTGGCCGCCCGCACCAGACCTCAATCCAACAAACATCCCTGCTCTGTTCCAAGCTTCCAGTCTGCTCCACACTGGCTCTCAGCTGCTCCAGGCTTCCTCCAGGACTGTCTCCCCTTGTAAACCGCTGCTCCAGGATACACCTCCAGGGCTCACCAGTTCCTCCGGTCCCCAACACAGGAAAAAATGAAGAGAGGGAAAAAAGAGAAAGAAGGAAAACGATAGGTGGAGCAGAGGAGTTCCAGCTGGAGTATCTAACTCTGCCGCCATCTTGCTAGCTACAAAGGCAAGTTGTCCACAGTCCCAGACTCCCGTGGTTGGAGATAAAGGATACAACATTGATTTGAGAGGATGCAGGGGGGTTTACAAGGATGTTGCCTGGTATGGAAGGTATTAGCTATGAAGAGAGGTTGAGTAGGCTAGGATTATTTTCATTAGAAAAAAGGAGATAGAAGGGGGCCTGATTGAGATCTACAAAATCATGAAGGGTGTAGACAGGGTAGATAGAGATAAGCTTTTTTCTAGGGTAGGGATTCAATAACGAGAAGTCACACTTTCAAGGCGAGAGGAAAAATGTTTAAGGGGGATACCCGTGGAAAATACTTTACACAGAAGGTGGTAGGTGCCTGGAATGCGTTGCCAGCACAGACCCAGGCTTCTTGTCAATGGAGCCATGTTTCAGATTCAGTTGGGTTGGAAGAACTATAAATCTGCGTTTATCTTATCACGTTCTTTGTGAGTGGTATGAAGTCAAATCATCAAGCTTTAGGCTTAAGGATGTTGTAAATTGTTGCCCATTAGAAGCAGTTTTGCTTTAAAAGCAGATGTGCTCAGCAGCTTGGAGAGGGCTATGGTTGTGTGAGCATTGCATATTAGCAACATCTATCTTGCCTTGCATAGCAAAACTTTATTATACAGTCTAAAGCAGCTAGCAAACTCCTCTCTGCAACAATCTGTCTAACTTATTACAGCAGATCCAAAGACGACAGCATTGTATCATATGCTATTTTCTCACTCCAGATTTTATTTATTGCAAGCAATTATTGGTGTGCCTTTCCCTGATCATAGTGATTAATGCAACAATGTATTGGAAAGAAGTAATCTCTTGTACAAGTCAATAAACATGCATTTGTTGCATCATACAGCTTGTAATCAACATTGATTAATGCTAATCTTGTATGACAGAAGTACTGGCGGAAGACCTGTGTGTTGAAAAGTCATATTCTTATTCAGAAAGAATCCCATTCCATATTAATCAGTATATATATATATAAATTTACATCTCACAAAGGGCATGCTTCTTCTTTTGAGATCTTACATGTTTCTGTGACATGTTTGTGTCATGTTTTCTGTGTCATGTTCCTGTATCATTGTCAATTGTTATGTTAACATTTCCCATTGAAGTTTCTATGTCAACTGTCACAGTTACAGGCCTTGTCCACAAGGTGGCTCGGATTTTAATGGCCATGAGCTATGTCAGAGGCTATCTATCGGTGATCTATTAGAAGTTATGGAAAGTGTCTACTTATAATTATTGCACTTTATCCCTTGCAATTGTTAATGATGCCCCTGTTATTGCAAAGCAATCTATTCTGCATCATGCTGTAAGTAACCATGGCAGATGTGATATTACTTAAAATAATATGAAGGTGGAAGGAAGTAATAGTATGACGTTATCCTGTATGAATCATCTGAAATTTGTACAGTGCTTGCAGTCGATGAGTTAATCTTGATCCCTTAATTGTTATTTTGGCAGAAATTGTTCTGAATTTTGTTCTGAAGACACTTGCAAAGTCATCAACTCCAAAGCAATTCCAGTCTCTGAGGAAATGCATTTACATGTTTTCAGCTAATATACTGCTGGTATAGGGCTGAATGGCCTCTTTCTGTGCCTAATTTTATTCATTCATGGGCTGTACATGTTGCTGACTGGGCCGGCATTTATTGCCTGTCCCCAGTTGCCCTTGAGAAATTGCCTTCTTCAATCACTGCAGTCCTTTGATGTAGGCAGGTCCACAATATTGTTAGGGAGGAAGTTCCAGGGTGTTGACCCAGTGACCCTGAAGGAACTGAGATATTTCCAAGTCAGGATGGTGTATGACTTGGAGGGGAACTTGCATATGGTGGTGTTCCCATGTATCTGCTGCTTTTGTCCTTCTTGGTGGAAGTGGCTGCGGATTTGGAAGGTGCTGTTTCAGGAGACTTGGTAAATTTCTGCAGTGCATCTTGGAGTTAGTGCACACTGTTGCTATGGAGTCTCAGTGTGGAAGGAGTTGATGTTTGTGGACAAAACCCAAGCAATCTCAAACAAAAACAAAAGGAAGCTAAAACACATCTATATACCTCTTTCCACGTTATCCTCTTCACACTCTTTTACTCTTTTTCTATGTTTTTGTTTTTAAAATGATCTAATTTTTAATTGAGACATTAATTTAACCAACCATTTTGCTTTATTTACAATGTACTGTAATGGTCTCGGCTGATGGTAATACGGGGACAGTTCAGATTCCACAGTGAAACTAGACTTGATAGATCACAAGTTTTGTTTTTGCAATTTGATGACCTGGTGGTCAGCCACCATGCTGCCAATGCACTTTAGAGTCATAGAGATGTACAACATGGAAACAGACCCTTTGGTCCAACTTGTCCATGCTGGCCAGATATCCTAAACTAATCTAGTCCTATTTGCCAGCATTTGGCCCATATCTCTCTAAACCCTTCCTATTTATATACTCATCCAGATGCTTTTTAAATGTTGCAATTGCCCCAGCCTCCAAAACACAAGTTCACTTCACCAAAGGAAAAACTAACATGATAAATTACAGTTTGGAATATCCTACCTTAAGCAGCAAAAAATAAAACTTCAACTCTTTTTCCCAGCCTTCCTTTACAGACACTCAACCCCAGTGAAGTATCAGTGCTATTTTCAATCTTTAATTTCTTATCCCACTTTTGACAATGTAAATGTTTATTTTTCGATTTCCTACACATACACCAGATGTGAGTCTGTCTATTAATGTCTTTCCCTGAGATACACAGACACTGATTTTGTCAGAACTGACCTTTAAGAAAAGCTCTATCTATTTGAACTTCTAAAGCAATTTCAAACTTCTTTCCAGCTCTGAAAGCCCAGAGACTGCCACCAGCTAATCTGCCTATCTCATGGTATGAGTCTTTTTCTCAAGTGAAACCTGATTGCATTTTTCTTACTGTCAATTTAGTAGACAGCACATCAGTTAACTTCCTAGAGAGCTTGCTAAAAATTTAGCTTAAGTTAAATATTTTCTCATAAAAGATGTTTTTAACTCGCTTCTCAAAAAATGACTTTCTGATCTTTCTTTGTTTGTAAAAACAAATCCCCTTCATAAAACTAATATCAAAAACTTGTCTGGCAGTACTTTCAAAGGTAGGTCCACAAATGCTCATAAGACTTGATAAACTTGCAATACAGAACTAAAAAACACTTGTTACACAGCCAGTTTCCTGCTAAATCTCCTGTGGGTTGCTATGTTCTGTCCATAAGACATTGGGGTAGAAACAGGCCATTCAGCCCATCATGTTTGCTCTGCCATTCAGAGACATCATGGTTAGTCTGATAGGCCTCAACTCCAGTTGTGTCTCCTGTCTTTGCCCCATCCCCCTAACTGATTAAAAATCTACCTCAGCCTCAAATATACTTAATGACCCAGCTTAGACAGCCCCTTGTGGTAAAGATTTCCTTAGATTCACTATCCTTTTCAGAGAAGAAATTCCTACTCCTCTCTTTTATTCTGAGATATGCTCTCTGCTCTTAGACTCTGCTTGCAATCGCAGTGAGAGCTTATTTCTTTGGTGTGTGTCTACATTACAGAACAGGAGAGTTTCTGCAGAGTGACACAGTGGGTTCTGACGCATCCATAGCTCAGCTAGTTTGTCCACAGGACATATCATGCTAACCACAGGTGACAGTGTACAATGTTTGTGCATGAAGTAAAGACAATCAGATTGAACCTGCACATCCAGCAGTGACCCTGGGATGGTGATCACTGGGGACCTGCACCAGACCCGAATCTGGACCTTCAGGTGGGTCCAACTTGTCACCTTTGCCACATGGGTCACCATATTTTTTAAAGCATTTTTATCTGTGACCAGCTCTTGGCTACTACATTAAGGACCTGATGAAGAGCTTTTACCCGAAACATTGATTTTCTTGCTCCTCAGATGCTGCCTGACCTGCTGTGCTTTTCTAGCACCACACTCTTGGCTCTAATCTCCAGCATGTGGAGTCCTCACTTTCGTCTACTACATTAAAAAACCATTTGGTATTCAACCGGGAGGAGGATGAACCAGACCCTGGGGGCAGGGGGGGGGGGGGGGGGGGGTAATATGCAGCTAGACTTGTCAGAGTGGATCAGAGTGATGCTTGTGCCTGTGCAATGATGTACTGAGCAGATGCAAAAATCATAACACAGAGTTCAAAAACAAATGGTTTCCCAGCAGGAGCAGTTAGAGACTTGAGGCCCCAATTCTGGCTTGACTGCAGAGAATTTCAGATGGTTGACCCCATAAGACATAGGAGCAGACATTAGGCCATTCAGTCCATTGAGCCTGCTCTCCCATTCAATCATGGCTGAAAGGTTTCTCAACCCCATTCTCCTGCTTTCTCCCCATGACCCTTGATCCCCTTGATACTCAAGAACCTACCTACCTGTATCTCAGTCTTAAATATACTCAATGACCTGGCCTCCACAGCCTTCTGTAGCAATGAATTCCATAGATTCCCCACTCTCTGGCTGAGGAAGTTTCTCCTTATCTCCATTCTAAAAGGTCTTCTCTTTACTCTAAGGGTGTGCTCTGGAGTCCTACTCTCTCTTACCAATGGAAACATCTTCCCAGCATCCACTCTGTCCAGGCCATTCAGTATTCTGTAAATTTCAGTTAGATTCCCCCCCCAACCTTCTAAACTCCACTGAGTATAGATCCAGAGTCCGTAAACATTCCTCATATGTTAAGCTTTTAATTCCTGAGGCCATTCTCGTGTACCTCCCACGCTCCAAGGCCAGTACATCCTTCCTGTGATATGGGGCCGAAAACTGCATAAATACTCCAAATGTGGCCTGACCAGAGCCTTAGAGAGCCTTAGAAATACATTGCTGCATTTATATTCACCAGAGGAGGTGGTGCTTGGAGTGACCAGCACTAGAAACCACCAAATCGAAGACGGTTGTTACTTCATCACAAGCTGATGTCTAGCCTGGAGATTCCGTGCCATTTATGGGTGTGTGACAAAGTATCACAGAATCAAAGAAAGTTTGTGGTACAGAAAAAGGCCTTTTGCTCCATCGTGTCTATGTCAACAGAACAATGAGCTACCCAACCTCATCCTACTGCTCTGGATTCTGTAACCTGGTACTTGATGAAAGAAGTAGGAAAACAATGTGTTCTGAAGGAGAATCGTTTCAGACTAGTAACATTAATTCTGTTACTCCCTCGAGAGATGTTACCAGACTTGTTGAGTTTCCCCTCAAAGAAAGAGTTTCTCCTCTCCTGATGTTTGAAAACCGTCTTGGTGGTGACCGACATCTTTCCACCGAAGTTGGCCCAGCGACACTGAAGGACCAGCGGTATATTTCCAAGTTAAGATAGTGACCGGCTTGGAGTAAAACCTGTGTGTTCCCATGTATCTGCTGCCATTGTCCTTCTGGCTGATTGAGATGGTGGGTTTGGAAGGTGCTGCCCAAGGAGCTGTGGTGAGTTACTGCTTTGCAGATTGTACTTGGTACACACCACTGCCCCTGTGCATTGGCATCAATGGCACTGAACTGGAAAGTGATAGATGTGTGTCTGTCAAGTGAGCTGTTTGTCCTGGGTGGTTGTGAGATGTTGGAGCTGAACCCTTGCAGGTAAGTGGGGAATAATCCATTACACTCCTGCCTTTAACTTGTAGATAGTGCACAGGCTGTGAGGAGACAGCAGAATTCCTAGCCTTTGCCTAGTTCTTGTAATCACAATATTTGTATGGCTCATCCAGGTTTCTATCCTTGGTAACCTCCGGGATGTTGATAGTGGTTAATTTAGTGATGGTCATGCCGTTGACCATCACGGGGCAAAGGTTAGGTTCAGCCTTGTTGGAGATGGCCCTTGTCTGGCAGTTGTATGATGCAAATGTTACTTGCCACTTGTCAGCTCAAATGTGGGTGTTTTCTGGGTCTTGCTTCATATGAACGTGAGCCATCTCTGTGTCTGAGGGGTGCGAATGGTACCTAATATTGCGCAACCACCAGCGAACATCCCACTTCTGATGGAGAGAAGGTCATTGACAAAGCAACAGTAAACAGTTGGCCCTTGGACATTATCCTGAGGAACTCCTGTAGAAATGTTCTGCAGCTGAGAGGGCTGACTTCCAATAACTAAAACCATCTTTTTGTTCGATATGACTCCAGCAGGTGGAAAGCTTTCCCCTGATGTCCATTGACTCCAGTTTTGCTTGGGCTCCTCAATGCCACATTCAGTCTAATGCTGTCTTCATGTGAAGTGCAGTCACTCTCACCTTGTCTCTGGAATTCAGTTCTTTTATCTGTGCTTGGACTAAGGCTGCAATGAGGTTCAGAGCTGAGTGACCCTGACTGAGTGTCACTGAGCAGGTTATTGCTGAACAAGTGCTGCTTGATAGCACAGTCGACAACACTTTCCATCATGAGACTGATGATCGACAGTAGCCCGGTGATAGCAGTTTCCCACACAGTCTGGTAGATATTTCTGTTATAGCATAACATGGAACAAAGGAGGTTGAGGTCAGAACTGATAGCAGTGAGCAAGATTTGCTTTTAGATAAAAGATAGAATCCTCGCGGTATGGAAGCTCACACTGACCCTCAAAAAAGCATTCCACACCATCCTTGTAAACCTGTATTTCCCATGGCTAATGTAGCCTGCACATCCCTGAACACTATGGACAATTTAGCATGGCCAATCCACCTAATGTGCACACCATTGGACTGAGGGAGGAAACCAGAGCACTCCAAGGAAACCCACACAGAGAACATGCAAATTCCACACAGACCAAGGGAGGAATTGAACCCGGATCCCTGGTGCTATGAGGCAACAGTGCTAACCACTGAGCCAATGTGCCACCACTTGTTTTTAGAGAAGGTAAACAAGGAAAAGCCACTCATTAGCTGGTGGTCCAAAAACTTGTGAACGCAGTTTTCAGGTTTTGAAGAAGAGATCGCCCAGCGAGGAAGAAGAATTTTAATAGTGAGTGGTAATGAGCTAGACCATGAGGGCAGTAGAAGCAGAGAATATATATATAATTTCAAAAGTAAATTAGGTGGGCACTTAACAGAAGAAAGCTTGCAGGTAGAGCAGGGTTGGGGAGAACGAGACTGGATTCCTTTGCAAGATTTGGCAGGATTGAATGGGCTGAATTCCTATCTCCCACAGCCTCAGGAACTCCCTGCCTCTGAGCCCACTGCTCTGGCAAGTAAGGGGTCGGGGGGATATATACCTACAAACTCTTGATTGGACATATTCCTCATGGTTTCAGCAGATGACCTCCAATTGTCTGCTTGGGACCTGACAATTCCATCCTCATGGAGACATCTCCTCCCTGTATCAATTTGAGAATCTTCAACCCAAAAAAGATGATTCTTAACTCTTAATCAATTTATTTCCCCATCCCCAATGCTTTCTCAACTAATCAACTAACTTGTTCAAAGAAAAGAAGAGAATCCCTTTTTTTTTCTACCTCCCCAAATCCAGATTGCTTTCAACAGTGGTCTGGAGAATAATTTTTAATTGGTGAAGATTTCAAGACAACATTAGATGGTTGGTAATCATAGCGGGTGGAGGGGGAACTTCCCTAATCCCCTTTGTCAGGCTGGTATTTTTCTCCATCTCCACTGCACCTTGACAGCAGTGAATAAGGTAGACGACCCTTCTATGTGATTTTCCTTTCTGCTAATCAAAGCTGTTCAAGCTTGTCAAAGCTAAATTATCTTCCACAGAACAAGATTGCATTCTTGAGTCAGTCAGAGCATGGAATATGATTACATTTTACCCTGTCAGAGCTGTCAAGACTCAGAAACGTTGATGGTAACATCAGCAGTAATTTGTTGGAATTAATGGGAAACAGGAAAAAGAAAATTCTACCCTCAAAATCCCAACAGAAACCCCTCTGCCCACCACTTATCTGCCCCCATATTCAAAGTCCATCTGAAAACCCATATCGGCAAGCAAGCTTTCAGTCACCTCTCATAGTTTTCCCAATTTTGTTCACAGTCCATTCTTAACACCATTAAATTGTTTCCTTCCCTGCATTGTTTTGTATTACACACACACCTCACTACTCAGAAGCATCAAATGTGACTTGTCTCACATTGAAGGGGATCGCATTGTTTCTAATAACTCAACGACAGCACAATATGAAAGGTGCTATATAAATGCACATTATTAATGGCCAATATATAGACAGCAAGATTTGTGTCTGTAATGCAGCTTCCACATTCTTGGAATGCCATAGAATTCCTACAGAGCAGATAGAGGCCATTTGGCTCATCGAGTCCTGTACTGACCTTCCAAACAGCGTCCCATCTCCTCTCCTATCACCCTACATTTACCATGGCTGATCCACCTAGCCTGGACACTATGGTGCAATTTAACATGGCCAATCCACCTAATCTTTGGACTGTGGAAAGAAACTCACACAGACGCAGGGAGAGCATACAACTCCACACCATCTCCCAAGTGTGGAATCGAACCCAGGTTCCTGTTACTCTGAGGCAGCAGTGCTAACCACTGAGCCACTATACCAACCTAAAGCTCACACTCCCGGTTGGGAATCAAACCGGGGTCGTGGTGGTGAGAGTGCCGAATCCTAACCACTAAACCATCAGGGACGGCAGAAAGTCTCAAAGAACTTTAAAGCTAATTGACAGTCTCTGGCATCCCACTAACCAGAGTCTGCAATGTCACTGTTACCATTTCCAATTGCAACAGTGTCAGTCTGTGGTGAGTGCAAAAGAACTAATTGAAATCCTTATCCTCTCACGTAGAGAGTGAAAAGTATCAAAGTTAGCAAGGCGTTCGGTCTCCATAGGTTGCAGTATAAATCAAGGCAGCTTTCTGTTTGATTTCTTTTATTAACATGGACTGCAGTGGGTTAATGTCATTTTTGATCTACTGGTATCACCTGGTGCCTGTTTGTGTGCTGGAAGATACAAACTTTATTGTAGTATTTGTTGAAGAGTAGTCAGCATTGCAATCAAACTTGAGATGTTCTGGGAGTATGATTTAAAAATGCACTGTCAAAATAGCTGGAGTAAAAGAGAACATGTTTAAAAGAAGTGTGCACTTGCTTTCTTGTACGCTCATCACTCAACTGTCTGATTACTGTGTGGGATTATCATAAATACAATATTGTGGCAGGTGCTGGATTCTGCGGAGTTTTTTCCTGAATAATAAATTGACTTCAGCCTGTGTAGAATCTCACCGCTTGGGTTCCGCGGTGCTGCTTCATTGTGAAGCTGACACAAACTTAACAAGAAGGTCCCGGATTGAACTTACATCACCGTGCCGAGGGAAGCGGCTAACGGGGCAGCCACAGGCAAGTGATTGGCCTCAGAGGAGGGGATAGCATCAGCCAGTGTTCCCATTTATGTTTGCAAACCACTGACCACTGCCCACCTTGTAGAAGCATAGCCTGTGTGAGGATCGATGACAGGGTCAGTTTTAGTGCTCCTGTATCCTCCTGTGGGGTATCTCCTGACCCTCAACATGATTAATGTCCACTTGAGTGTGAGTGAGATAGAGAGAGAGAGAGAGAGAGAGACACACGGAGGAGGGGGAGGGGCGCAGATAGATCTGTATCCCACTGAAGTGTTAATGCTATTGAGAGGAAAGAAAATCAGTGAGAAAAATGAAATGATCACCATCAGCAGAAGGCAGAATCTTGTAGATCTTTCTCATATCAGATTAAATACATTGACAAAACAGCAAGTTGATTCTGGATCCCTTTCGTTCTCCACTCTGCCTTCAGTATAGCTCACACCAGGCAGCCTTTGTGTCATTATTTAAGGCTTGCAGCATTTTGAGCCACTGCAGAGTTTTGCACTCTGTCAACACAGGTACACAGAGCAGACAGCAATGCAGTGACAGCACAATGGCTGCCTTCAGACAAGCACTGCACACATACACACACATGCCAGGCTGCTCACCACTGATAACTGCTCAGGCTGTCAGGTCAGAGGACAAAGAGAATGGCCATTAACGTAAACAGAGTCACCCCATCTGGCTAACCAAACCTTAATCTCGAGAGGCAGATTTTGATCTGAAACACTGCCATGTAGTTAAGTGTGAGCAGCCTGAGGGTTGTGTTAATTGGAACTCAATCCCTATTTACAAGCATACAAAAAAGAAAGAAAGGAAAAGATCATCAAGTTTTGACATAGGGTGACTTATAGTCACTGTGACTCCCATCCACTTGCTTCCCATCAGCAATGATACCTCCTTCAAGAGGCAAAAAAATGTCAGGGCCAAATTCGAGGGATTTCCCAAGTAAGTCCCAGGAGATCATGCCAGCTGGGGGAACACATCCCTTGTTTCAGCACCCACTGATTTTTCACCTGTACTTATGTCCGTTGGTGTTACTGTACATCCTGGCAACTGGCTCCATAACTCAGCAACCCTCTGTTGAAAAGAAATACCTCTTAATACCTCAGCTGCTTCTGTCTTTACCTCCATTGTTCTGAATGCCCTGTTCCACTTTCGCCTGGCTTAACCAAATCGTCTCTCCTCATAAACAAGTCATGGGAACCTGGGCACAGGAGTGGCCAATCAGCCTCTCGAGCCTGTTCTCTCATTCTGTGAAATGGAGACTGAGTTAAATCCTAACTTTATCTGTCCGCCTTGGAACCATATTACCCTTAAGCCCTGGCTAACAAAAATTCATCGAGTGCAGGTTCAGGATGATGAATTGTATTGGCACTGTTGCTTTCTGAGGGGAAGAATCCTGCAATTCATCCTCCTTCACAGATGCAGTCTTCTAACCTCTTTCCTGAGTGGCCTGGCTTGGATTGCAATGGTATGCTGTTTTCCCCATGCTCCAGCCCTTGTGTTCTAAGTCAAAAAGTGTGATGCTAGAAAAGCACAGCCGGTCAGGCAGCACCCGAGGAGCAGGAGAGTCAGTGTTTCGAGCATTCCTGATGAAGAGCTTATGTTTGAAATGTTGATTCTGCTGCTCCTCGGATGCTCCCTGACCTGCTGTGCTTTTCCAGCACCACGCCTTTTGACTTTCCTCACTTTCTCCCTGTGGTATAAGTGTTGATCTATCCTCTCAATTCCTTTTTGAAATTCTAAAAATCTCAATCAAATTGCCCCTTAACCTTCTGTATTCCAGGAAATGCAAGCCAAGATTCTTTATGGTTGCGTCACAACCTGACCCTCCAAGCTCTGCACACATTCTCCTCAATCTGCATACATTTCATCCAAAGGTAATCCTTCCTTCCTAATCTCAGTGCTTAGGCTGAGCACGGTGTTTCAGTGCTTTACACACCTGTAACAAAACTCCTTGCCCTTTATATTCTAGGCTTCTGGTTATAAGGATTTACATTCCATGAATCACTTTGATTTGTTTTTTACTATATTTTAGTGATATTCATTCCCAAATCAGAGAGTCATACAGCACAGAAACAGACCCTTCAGTCCAACTCATCCTTGCCAACCTAGTTTGCCAAGATAAACTAGTCCCAATTGCAATGCATCTCGAAGATATTACACACTGTGGCTACTGTGCGTTGATGGTAGAGAGAATGAATTTGGAAGGGGGTGGTTGGTTGCCAATTAAGTGTGCTGTTTTCTTCAAGTGTCTTGAGTGTTATTGGAGCTGCAGTCATCCAGGCAAGTGGGAATATTCCACTAAACTCCTGAATTGTACCTTTTAGATGGTGAATGGGTTTTGGGGAGTCAGAAGGTGAGTTTTAGTGCAGGATTTGAGTTCTGGATGATTCCCGTCTCTGACCTGCTATTGTAGCCATGATGTTTATATGGATATTTCACTTTAGTTTCTGGTCAATGGTAATGGTGGTAGTGTCAAAGAGTGTAGCGCTGGAAAAGCACAGCTGGTCAGGCAGCATCCAAGGAGCAGAAGAGTCAATTTTTCAGGCATAAACTCTTCATCAGGAATCATGATGATGGTAGTGGGGAATTCAGTGATGGTAACACCATTGAATGTCAAGGGGTGATAGTTAGATTCTCTTTTGTTGGAGATGGTCATTGCCTGGTACTTGTGTGGCGCAGAAGTTACTTTATATTAAAGGACATAAATGCTGTGGACTTTGGAGATCTGAAATTAAAGCAGAAAGTGCAGGAGAAACCCATCATGTCTGGCATCACCTGTGGAGAGAGAAAAATAGAGTTAACATTTCATATGATCCTTCATTAGAAATTCATATTAAAACTGGGTTTGACACCAGCCTCAGGTGACTGTCTATGTGGAGTTTGCACATTCTCCCTCTGTCTATTTGGGGTTTCCTCTGGGTGCTCCGGTTTCCTCCCAAATGTGTCCAACAATGTGTAAGTTAGCTGGATTGGCCCCGAGAAATGCAGGGTTACTGGGGTAGCGTTGAGGGGAGGGGTCTGCGTGGAATGCTCTTTGGAGAATCAGTGTGGAGTCGATGGGTTGAATTGCCTGCTTTCACACTGTAGAGCCTATGATTCTTTTCTTCCAATTTAGCCCCATTTCCAATCACATCAAAACCTGACTACAATCTGCTTTCCTCATCTAAGATCCTTATAACCACAAAAACCTTCTGGAAATTAGCTGACAGTTCTCCCAACGTCTTCATCAAGATCATTGGTTTAGCTGGCCAGAAACCATTTTGAGATTCCATAATCCACCCCTTCTGTGTCTCAGTGATGGTCCAGTGTATCTCCAATCTTCCCTCGTAGTAAATGATCTGGAATTGGTGCCAGTGGCTTCTAACCCAATCTAGATCCAATACACCTTCAGGAAATACAGCTCACACTGTCCTGATGCCTCTCAGAGTCTGTTCACTTAGAGCTGCTTGAAATTATCTCAACAAGGGTTGGGCTGATGGTGTATTATCCTAGACTGCAGAGCTTCAAGTTAGTGAGGGGAAGGTAGGACAGAGTTTCTGCTCCTCATTATTATTGTGACTGGGAGAGCTGACATACCAGGGAAGGCTATGATCCGCTTAAGCAATCCGTTGGTGAGGTTTATTCGCACCAGTAGTGAGGTCGCTTAGAGTGGTCAGTGCCCAAAAACATTTTGCCAGTAAACAAGCTGCAATTGCAAAAACATATGTTTGTGTGGAGTTCTTCCGCCTGCCTCTGAGCTTGTATGTTCAGCAGTAACCCGACTTGTATATCACTAGAATACAGGCGTCACTTCTGAAACACTCATAGAGAATACTGGAGAAACTCAGCAGGTCTGAAGAACTGAAGAAGGATATTTTTCTCTCCATACATACTGCCAGACCAGCTCAGTTTTTCCTGTATTCTCTGTGTTAACCTGCATATCAAATTGGAGCTGTCAAAAGCTGGACAGTTCATTTGGAATCATATGTTTCTTTGTGCAATATCAGAGATTCATAGTTCCAACTGTAAATCATTGAATATGAACATGTAAATGAGAACAGGAGTAGGCCATTTGGCCCCTTGAGCCTGCTGGTCTGATGACTGCACAAGTATAAACCAGTTAGTGAGGGTCAGGAGTACTGGTTAGCCAGGGTGAGTTTGTTATGCTATATTCAGGAAAGGAAAGTCATTTTGCCCTTTGAAAACTGAATGTAGCAGCAATACCACACATTGCAAGGAAAGTCCCACCTACCTGCGTGTTTAAAATGTTGAATCCTTTGGAAAAATGACTCTTGGTGCACCTGCATTTAATTAGTGCCTGCAGTGATTAAGAGGCAATTAGATAAAATTAAAATATATCTGATTCAGTTCTTCTGAGCTGATTAAGTCCTAATTGTTACATGGCAAGCTCCAGAAATTGTACCATAGTGCACTTCCATTGTATTGTGCAATTATTAGTTTAATGTGGAAAGCCATCTGAGTGAGCAGTTTGGTGTGTATCTTGCACACTGTGTTCATTAGGAAATTGCATCCAACTGATATTAAAATGGATTAGACAGTTGGTGAGGTCAGTAGGGCCAACACTGAGTTGATCAACCATTTGTGTGACTGATTTTCTTCTGCATTCCTTAGCATGCAGAGGGCTGGAGGAGAAATGAAAGGAAAGAGCTATTTGTCAATGCTGGTGATCTATATCCCCATGCGCAATGGCCAAAGAACCTCCCAGTCAATTAACCGACTGTTCAAAGTTATCATATGGGACCTGGCAGTGACAGAATTGTTCAAGTTGGCTGAAACCAGAAGTTGCGTCACTTTCCAAACCTCACTTGCTCTACATCTGAAGTTCTCCTTTCATTAAAAAAAGCTGTTACTTATGCCATTGTGACTCGTGTATCAGACCGGTAAAACAGAGCAGGAGCAAATTACTGCAGATGCTGGAATCTGAACTGAAAACCACGGACGCTAGTGATCACAGCAGGTCAGGCAGCATCCGTGGAGAGACAGCAAGCTAACGTTTCAGGTCTAGATGACTCTTCATCAGAGCTAACCTCAGAGCTGAGTCAGCTGGACTCGAAACATTAGCTTGCTCTCTCTCCACGGATGCTGCCTGACCTGCTATGATTTCCAGCATTTTAGGTAAAACCGAACATGTGTTTTCATCAGGTTCAAAAGGCAGCCTCTTTTCAAAAAAGCTGTGCCAGGGTTCAGACTCTGTTTTTCTGTCAATGGCACGTGTGTTCATCCTTTTTTTCATTGCAGCTAATGGTTCTGTAGTGTTTCCCGTCGTGAGCAGTGATTGTACTTACTTTGAGTGTACACTGCATCCACTGCCTGGAAACTCGGTTATAGGGCGGTTTCTTCCCTTTGTTAAAATCACCTGTTCTGCCAGGACAGAACAGGCCCTTTGGTCCATTGAGTCTGTACTGCAAAAAACTCGTCCCACTTCCCCCTCCAAGCCCATTGCCTTGAATGTTCTTTCATGTAATGTGGGTGCCACGGACCAAGGCCAGAATGTTTGGCCTATTTTTAATTACCCTTGAACAGAATGGCTTACTAGGCCATTTCAGAGAGCAGTTCAGTGTCGACTACATTGCTGTGGGTCTATAGTCACGTGTAGGTCAAGCCAGGTAAAAGGACAGTAGATTTCCTTCCTTAAAGGACATCAGTGAACCACTTGAGTTATTTTTCTCTACAATCAATGGTTGTTCTCATGGTCACCATCACAGAAACCAGTGTAATATTCCAGATACATTGCTGGGATTTGATCCTGTGTCCCAGAAACATTAACATGGGTTTCTGGATTACTAGGTAAAATAACTCTACAGAGGCCGGTATCCTGTCACCAGCTCACCCTTTATTTCCACATGGAGAGTCCTAGACACCAATCCAGCTCTGTCAGAGCAAGCTCTCAGAGTGGGCAGGATCTCTGACATTCCTGGTCTTATCTGTCAGCCAGGGCTCCTTGATTGGACCAGGTTAACAGGCCCAATCAGGGAACTCATAGTCAGTGAGGTCCACCTGGCTGACCTCGATACAATCACTACAGTAGGCTAGGGGCTACATTACTACAATATCACCATCCAACAAAACGTTGGATTTATTTTACTCTTTTTAAATAGGAGTGCGGTGGGATTCCTTGAACAGATCAGACTATTTAAAAGGGAAGCAGTGACAAGACAGGTTTGTGCCCCTGTTAAGGTAGCCTCTGAAGACATTGGAGATTACATCCAAAAGAAACAGGCCATTTAGCCCAGTTGGCCCATGCCATCATTTACTCTCTTCAACTAAACCTTTTGACGCATCCTACTACTCTGCTGTCTCTTGTGTGATGCACCAGAACTGTGTTCTAACCATATTGACAAGGCAACAATTTATATATTGGTCCTTGTGGACAAATAAATGAGGCAAACAGTTAAACTTTGCTCTTTTCATCTGCTAAACAATATATTTCAGTTGTTCAGGTACAGGTTGATCGTTTGGCTACTGTATTTACTGAGCACATTAGTGTTAATTGCATTTTGCAACAGTGTAATTAAGGCAATAATTTTTCGAGTGTGTCATACATTGGCATTTTCAATGTGTCATTACCTGCGTTAAAAAAAGGAATTAAATTGTGATGTGGAACAGATATTGACCTCATGACAGTGATGGGGAATCGAGGGATGTCTATGCTTATGTCTTTCTGGGTGTTAGAGATTGTGGCTTTGGAAGGAGCTGTTTAACGAGGTTTGGTGAGTTGTTGCTGGCAGATTGCACCAATGGAGGATTGGGGATAATGGGGTAGGATGGTGGGTTTGGAGGGGAGTGGGATAAGTGGGTGGAATTGAGTCCAATGGTAGTAGTAGCAACATATTCAGACAACATTCCTGAGCCCCTCGCTCCTCGAGTGAATACGGAGCCACTCTGTTGACAAGCTATGCAGACAATGGAGAGACTGTCCAGATTAAGGAGCACCAATACTCCTGTCACAGAGCAGCTACTCTTTGTTCTTGTAGTTTATCCGATTGATTCACTTCTGCTTCAGCTCACTAATGATTCCAGGATATAGTGAAGGATTTGACAATGGTTAGAGTAAGTTGTTTGCTGAAAGTGGTCCTTTTTGGAAGTGGCTGGCTTGAGATATTACCTAAGACATTAGCCCACGCTTCAGTTATTACCAGCCTGACAGGGCTGCTTCCCCATCAATGGAGCTATGAGTGGAGGTCTGCTGTTACTGGGCCGTTGGGTTACAGGCCTGTTGTACTTACGGTTTAATGTGGAATGGAATGATCTGTTGGAACGTCAGAGGAAGCCAAGAAGGATTGTCCGCCTGCTCATTTGACCAACGCTTTGGTGTTGTCCCTTGTACTGAAGTGCTGGGCCCTTCCACTTCTGAGGGCATTAGGAACTCTCCTGATAAGGCAGTGGCACTCCAAGTCTGAAGTTTTCTCTACCTGAGGTTGTGAGTGGGACATTCTCATTATTTGCAATAGTTTTGTGTGTGCAATCCTTGATTGTATTACACCTCGGTTTGCTTGCTGTAGTTTGTACCCAAATTATCGGACGACAAGGTCAGCGGAAATGATGCACTGACCCCTTTCTGACATCTACAGCATTGCCCTGGAGAATACTGCATGAGGAGAGGCCGAACTTGCATTTATGCAGCCCCTTTTCCAACTGCAGGATGTTGCAAAATGTTTTACAGCCAACGATGTACTGCTGAAGTGTTGTCACTGTTGTAATCTAGAGATAGTCCCCCCTGGAAATAAAGTACAATCTGCTTGTTATGGACACAGGAGAAACAGTCAGGGAGGTGGCGTGACATACAAAGGTTTGATCAGGTTTGAGGGGCACTGCAGTCTCCATAATGAAATGAAAAGCTCTGTGGGATATGTAAGTATTTCAATTTGAACTACAAGAGCTTTTTACATGATGTAGTTATCAAAAGGACTCTGTATGATCAGAAGCCTTTGAATCAAATTCTCTCTCAATTGAGCATCTCAACATGATTCCTTTTTATCAAGGGGAAGACTTAAATTGGAGTTTTAATTTTTTTGTTGTTGTTGCGGGTGTCGCTAGGAAGGCCAGTATGTGTTGTCCATTCCTAATTCCCCTTGAACTGAATGCCTTGCTGGACCAGAGGACAGTTAGAATGACCATAGTAAAATGAGGAGTCATATGCAGGTAAGGATGGCAAATTCTTTCCCTAAAGAATACTTGTGAACAGTCAATACATGACTACCTTTTAGAAGTTATGATTTGAATTTTAGATTTCACCAGCTGCGATGGTGGGTCTTGAACCCATGTTCCAAGGACATAATCCCAGGCCTCTCGCTAATAGCACTACTGATATCACCATTACACCACCAAACCCATATGGGGTCTGTGCACCAATACTCTGTATGACCTCTGATAGTTCACCCTGCCCCAGAAGCGTATCCAGCATTTGCTCTGTGATCCCCTTGATCCCGACACTAAGGGGACAATACATTGTCCTGGAGACACATCAATGGCCACACAAACTTCTGTCCTCCCTTGAAATAACAAGTCCCTATCCTACTGTTCTTCCCCACTTCTTTCCATCTTATACAACTGAACTGCCCATGGTGCCACATACCTCGCTCTGACTGAACTCTTCCAAGGAACCAATGCCCTGGTCAGTATCGAAAATGGAAAAACAATTTGTAAGTGGAAGATTGGAACTCCTGCACTACCTGTCTGATTCTCTTGGGTTGTCTGGTACTCATCCATTCGCTTTCTGGCTCCACACTTGTAGGCTGTGGTGTGAGCACCTCTCTGGCTATCAGCCTCGTGCTTGTACTACAGAGATTCTCGCTGCTGCTTGAGCTACAAAACCTTGTTCAGATTTTTACAGTCAGTGACTTTTTCTACAAGGGTGATGGTCAAGTTATCAACAGTGTCTATAATTCCCACAAACTACAGGACACGCATTCCATGCAACCAAGCTGGCCTTGTATTGGCTTAAGTCTAGTTCACTTACATATTTAACCTTATTTTATTTTGCTTTATTTATGGTGATGAAAGGTGTGTGATTTACCTATATTATCCTTTTCTCAGAGTTTAAATTTCAAACGAATAATTGGTTGATTTTTGTAACTTAAACATTAACGAGGTCAATCTTTCTGGAATCATTACTTAAAACCTGTATGTGTATCAGATAGCAGGTGACCCCAGGCTGCCTGGAGTGTTAATGGAAGTTGTTTATACTGTGGGGTGTATGAAAGCAAAATGGAAACATTGAGCTGTAGCAGAATTAAGGATGATCACATTTTTTAAAAATGAGTTAAAGAGATTTTGCAGTCAGTTTGATGGAGACCTGACTGGGGTCAGATGTAAGTGAAGTCAATCCTAGAAAACAATGTTGTTCACACCAGTTAAAGGAGTATGTTACCTTAGTGAAAGTGTATAATTGGTGAACCTTCCAGAACAGATGTGTTTGGTTCGAACTCTGCAGATTATTAATAGACCAGTAAAGTCTAAGCTCTGAGTTGTATGAATGTTCCAAGAAAAAGACTTTGCACGTTGCAGATGGAAGCTGAGGAGAAGCACTTAAGACCATAAGAACATAAGAAATAGGAGCAAGAGTAGGCCATGTGGCCCTTCGGGCCTGCTCTGCCGTTCAATATGATCATGGCTCATCTTTTTGTAGACTCAGCTCCACTTAGCCACCCGCTCCCCATAACCCTTAACTAAGTCAATTCTACAGATTGTACAAGAAAAGAAAATTTCTCCAGATTTTGATTAAATGTGGAGTGATGGTATTAGGGAATAAAAGGTTTTGCAGTGTTTTGAAATCTTTCACACCATGTAAAATTTAGCTTTTTTTCATTTCTTTTGTATAATAAACATCTGTTTTATGGATAAAATCAGATGTACCACTTTGTGTTTATGCTCCAGTGAATGGCCACCATGCAATTTTTTTAAAAATGATCCATCAAGCCAGATAACTTTCTGGATTCTGGCTTGTCCAGTAGTGACATCAGCTGGGATCAGAACATTTCATTTATTTTATTTCACTTGGTTTATCTTGTTAAGCCTTACAACTTCTGATACTAATATATGTGACCTCAACTTCAACGCAATTTATTAGTTGCAAAAATTCTTACTGAAAGCACTTTTTCCCTCTGAGCACCTAATTCACAACTCACTGGGTCCATGCCTCACGCAGGTGAAGTCTCCTGACTGTTTGTCCCTTATCTGGTCCTTTGTTTTCTGAGTTTTGGTGATCTTATCCCAAGTTAGTTATTCACATTGTTTGGTTCTTCAGTCCTGAGTCAGAGGAATAGTATGAGTAATCAGACTATTTTCAGGTTTGTGTCTTAAATTGGGAACAGAGAAGCATCATAGGCAATATAAATCTTAAATGGGTGGAAGAAGGCAGCAAAGGACAAAGAATGGAATGGAAACATATGATGACTAGCAGTGGACTTGCTTATTGATTGGGTGTCAATCAGGTCACAGAAAATAAAGAGTTGGCTCAAAGGTAGAAGACAGAGGGTGGTGGTGGAGGGTTGCTTTTCAGACTGGAGGCATGTGACCGGTGGTGTGCCACAAG
Organism: Chiloscyllium plagiosum; assembly: GCF_037043375.1. Lineage (NCBI taxonomy): Eukaryota > Metazoa > Chordata > Chondrichthyes > Orectolobiformes > Hemiscylliidae > Chiloscyllium > Chiloscyllium plagiosum. Next base: position 20,951,035 of record NW_028270159.1, read on the forward strand.
GATTGGTGCTGGGCACACTGCTTTTTGTCATTTATATAAATGATTTGGATGTGAACGTAGGAGATATGGTTAGTAAGTTTGCACATGACACTAAAATTGGAGGAGTATTGGACAGTGAAGAAGGCTACCTCAGAGTACAATAGGATCTTGATCAGAAAAGCAAATGGGCCAAGGAGTGGCAGATGGAGTTTAATTTAGATAAATGTGAATTTATCAGGCAAATCAGGGCAGGACTTATACACTTAATGGTAAGGTCCTGGGGAGTGTTGCTGAACAAAGAGACTTTGGAGTGCAGGTTCATAGTTCCTTGGAAGTGAAGTTGCAGGTGAATAAGATAGTGAAGAAGGCGTTTAGTATGCTTGCCTTTATTGGCCAGAGCATTGAGTATAGGAGTTGGGAGGTCACGTTGCAAGTGTACAGGACATTGGTTAGGCCACTTTTGGCATATTATGTGCAATTTTGGTCTCCCTGCTATAGGAAAGATGTTGTGAAACTTGAAGGGGTTCTGAAAAATTTTACAAGGATATTGCCAGGTCAGAGGGTTTGAGCTAAAGGGAGAGGCTGAACAGGCTGGGGCTGTTTTCTCTGGGATGTCAGAGGTGGAGGGGTGACCTTTATAAAGGTTTATAAAATCATGAGGGTCATGGATAGGATAAATAGACAGGGTCTTTCTCCCAGGTTGGGGGAGTCTAAAACTAAAGGGAATAGGTTTAAAGTGAGAGGGTAGAGATTTAAAAGGGACCTAAGGGGCAACATTTTCATGCAGAGGGTGGTGCGTGGATGGAATTGTACCAGATTCCACCTGTCAGAGGAAGTGGTGGAAGTTGGTAAAATTACAACATTAAAAGGCATCTGGATGGGTATATGAATAGGAAGGGTTCAGAGGGATATGGGCCAAATGCTGGCAAATGGGAATAGGTTAGGTTAGGATATCTGGTCAGTATGCTTGAGTTAGAGCAAAGAATCCGTTTCCATGCTGTACATCTCTTTGATTCTGTGTCTCTATGAGTTGCTGTATACACTGATCTCATGCAAGTTGATATGTGGTCAATTTGTTCGAGGCATTGTAAATTAGAACAAAACAGAGAATGCAATGAGACAAGGTAGGTTAGACAATCAATCCTGTGCTTACAGACCATGGACAATATACTAGCCAATTTCCTAAGTGACAACAGGATATGAATCTAAATTTGTGACGACCACTTCTTATCTATGTTGCTTTAGGAGCGCAGTGGGCCATTTAGGTCATTGAGTCTATTCAATATGATCAGGCTGATCATCCACTTCAGTACTTCTTTCCTACATTAGCAAAATATTCTTTTCCATCATTAGTATTTGGAAATCTGTCAATTGCAGCTTCAAAGATTCTCAGTGACTGAGCTTCCACAGCCCACTGAGATGGAGAATTCCACAGATTTACAAACCAACAAGTAAAAACAATCTCACCTCATCTCTGTCCTAATTGGCTTCCCCCTTAGGGTGTAGGTTTGCTCGCTGAGCTGTAGGTTTGATATCCAGACGTTTCATTACCAAGCTTCACTTGGAGATCGCCACTGATGATGTTACCTAGCCAGGTAATGAAACGTCTGGATATCAAACCTACAGCTCAGTGAGCAAACCTACACCCTAAACCTCAACCTGAGCTACAAACCTTCACAGAGGTTTCCCCCTTAATTTGAAATGGTGTCCCCTGGCTTTAGATGTCCCAACCAGGAAAAACATTTTGCCTGCATTTCTCATCCCTTTAGGTATTGGGTAGCTCTCACTGAGATCATCTTTCTTTTTTCAAAACTCGCAAGAATACAGGCTTAGTTTTCCCAATCCTACTTCATAGACAGTCACACCATCCTGGAAACGAGTGTGATGAACCTTAGTTGCATTCCCTCTGTGGTAATATTATCATTTCAAAGGTAAGGAGATTAAAGCTGCACATAGTACTCCAAGTATAGTCTAACCAATGTTTGACACAATTGAGCAAGACTTCACACCTCCTGTACTCAAATCACCTCATGATAAAGTCTACCATTGCTTTAGCCTTTCTAAGAGCTTGTTGAATCTGAATATTACTCTTCAGTGACTTATTGCGAAGAACATCCAAGTTCCACTGTGCATCTACCCCCTTACCATTTAAGAAATACTCTGTTTCTTCTATGAAGGTGGATCAACTCTCATTTTTCCACAGTATGTTCCATCTGCCAAGCTCTTGCTCAGTTACCAAATCTGACCAAATCCCCTTGTAGCTGGTTTGCATCTTCCTCACAGCACACATTTCCACCTCGCCTTCTGTCGCCCACAAACTTGAGAATATTACCTTTGGTCCTCACCAGCAAATCATTGATGTATATAATGGCTAACTTGGGCCCATGTACCCGTCCTTGTGGTACCCTATTAGTCACAGCCTGTCAATGTGAGAATGAGCGAGGTGTTCTCAGTCTGTTATCAAATCCTTAATCCATACCAGTACGTTACCTCCTATCCCATGTGAGTCATAGAGTCGTACAGCACAGAAACAGACCCTTCGGTCCAACCAGTCCATGCCAACCATTGTTCCCAAACTGCTCCCACCTGCCTGCTCCTTGCTTATATCTCCCCAAACCTTTCCTAATCATGTACTTATCCAATTGTCTTTTAATCATTCAATTGGATTCCCTACAGTGTGGAAACAGGCCCTTCCATCCAACAAGTCCAGGCCGACCCTCCGAAGAGTAACCCACCCAGGACCATTCCCCTGCCCTATATTTACCCCTGACTAAAGCACCCAACACTATGGGCAATTTAACAGTTGTAATTGTACCCATATCCACCACTTCCTTTCGAAGTTCATTCCACACACGAACCACCCATTGCGTAAAAAATTTTATTAACTAACCTCCTGTGGGGGACTTTATCAAAAGTCTTCTGAAGATCCAATTATACTATGTCTACCGACTAACCTTTCTCAACGTTGAGCAAAGACAACAAAGAACAGTACACACAGGAACAGATCCTTCGGCCCACCATGTCTGCACTGACACATAATGCCTTTCAAAAGTAAAAACGTTTTGTCTCTGTGTGGTCTGTTTCCCTCTATTCCCTGCCTATTCATGTATCTGTCATGACACTTCTTAAATGCTGCTATTGAATCTGTCTCCACCACTTCAGCACATTCCAGCCACTTATCACCATCTGGGTAAAAAAATTCTGCCACTTACATCTCCTTTAAATTTATCCCCTTTTAGCTTCAATTTATGTCCCCTCGTAATTGACATTTCTACCCCGGGGAAAAAAGGCTCAGAATATCCATTCTATCCCGTGCCTCTCCTGATTTTGTAAACTTCTATCAGGTCACCCCTCATCCTTCGACGTTCAAGTGAAAACAAACCAACTTTGTCCAATCTCTCCTCATAGATAATATCCTCCAAATCAGGCAACAGCCTGGTAAAGCTTCTCTATACTCTCTCCAAAGCCTCCATATCCTCCTGGTAGCGTGGCGACCAGAACGCTACACAATATTCCACATGTGGCTTAACTAAAGTTTGATAGAGCTGCAACATGTCTCGCCAGTTTTTATACTGTATGCCCCAACCGATGAAGCACCAACTGTTAGTAACATTCTCAAAAAGCTCCAACAGATTCATCAACAGCAATTTCCTGTTCAAAATTCCTGATGACGGCACCCAATAAGTGTCTATTTACCATGTATTTAAGGCCAACAGGTCTGTAGTTCCTCATTTTCTCTCCTTTTTTTAATTGGGTGACATTTGGTACCTTCCAATCTGCTGAACCATTCCAGAATCTATAGAATTTTGGAAGATGACCACCAATGCATTCATTATCAACATATTTCAATAGTCTGGGATGTAGAATATCATGAGCCAGCGGTATATCACTTTGTGGGGCTGAGAAGGTGAGCTATTGTTTTCATGCATTAGTTTGAGCGAGTAAAAGCAGGCAGGGGGCTGATATTGGTCTTCAGTGGGAAAGTGAAGCAGGCAATGATGAATCAGCAGTTTATCTCACAACCTACCCTTGATTCTATTGAAAAGGTTAGAAAATTGATTGATGGATTGATTTATTGTTGTCACATGTACAGAGACACAATGAAAAGCGTTATCTTGTGTGCTGTACAGGCAGATCATACCATACAAAATGCATCAGGGTGGCAAAACAGAGTGCAGAAAACAGTGTTACAGCCACAGAGAAGGTGCAGAGAGAGGGAGAGAGAGATGAGATTGAACATTTGAGAAGACCATTCAAAAGCTTGATAACAGCAGGAAAGAAGCTGCTTTTGAATTTGTTTGTATGTGCATTCAAAGTTTAATATCTTCTTCCGAATGGAAAAGGCTGGAAGAGAGCATAACCAGGGTGGGAGGAGTCTTTGATGATGTTGGTTGCTTTGCTGAGGTAGCAGGTAGTGTAGATGGAGTGAATGGATGGAAGGCGGGTTTGTGTGCTGGGCTGGGCTGTGTTCACGACTCTCTGTAGTTTCCTACTAAACCAAACTGTGATGCATCCAGATAGGATACTTTCTATGCTGCATCTGTAAAAATTAGTTAGAGACCTTGTGGACATGTCAAGTTTCCTTAGCTCCTGAGGAAGTAGAGAAATTAAATTGAGATGTAACCTGGCTGACTATTTTCTATCACCAAAGATTAATTTCCTTCCATTGTTCTGTGGAAGCCGTGCTAGATTGATAGCATGCTGATAGCATCGCGTTTTATGGAGAAATTAATTTTGATGATTGCTCGGATATGCAGATATAAATTTAGATAATTATTCAGATATGCAGGTCCAGGTATCTGATAGGCGTGTAGAGCACATGTGTAGTGTGGGTGGGAAATACATTAATAAAATGCAAAAAGGGAACGTCTTCTCATTTAAACTCGAGAAAGGCTTTAAAGGCATATCACAACTTGGGCAGCGCTTGGCAAGCACAGTAGGATAGGATAGAGTTAGGAAATGAGAGGTGTACACTATAGGATGGGATAGAGTTAGGAAGTGAGAGGTGTACACTATAGGATGCGATACAGTTAGGAAGCGAGAGGTGTACACTATAAGATGGGATAGAGTCATGAAGTGAGAAGTGTACACTACAGGATGGGATAAAGTCAGGAAGTGAGAGGTGTACACTATATAATGGGATAGAGTCAGGAAGTGACAGGTGTACACTATAGGATGGGATAGAATCAGGAAGTGGGAAGTGTACACTATAGGATGCAATAGAGTCAGGAAGTGAGAAGTGTCAGTATAGGATGGGAAAGACTCAGGAAGTGAGAGGTGTACATCATAGGATGGGGTAGAGTCAGGAAGTGAGAGGTGTACATTATAGAATGTGATAGAGTCAAGAAGTGAGAGGTGTACACTATAGGATGGGAGAGAGTCAGGAAGTGAGAGGTGTACACGATAGGATGCGATAGAGTCAGGAAGTGAGAAGTGTACATTATAGGATGGGATAGAGTCAGGAAGTGAGAGGTGTACACGATAGGATGCGATAGAGTCAGGAAGTGAGGAGTGTACATTATAGGATGGGATAGAGTTAGGAAGTGAGAAGTGTACACTATAGGATGGGATAGATTCAGGATGTGAGAATTGTACACTATAGGATGGGATAGATTCAGGAAGTGAGATGTGTACAGTATAGGAATGGATAGATTCAGGAAGTGAGAGGTGTACACTATAGGATGGGATAGAGTCAGGAAGTGAGAAGTGTACACTATAGAATGCGATAGTGTCAGGAAGTCAGAAGTGTACACTATAGGATGGGATAGAGTCAGGAAGTGAGAGGTGTACACTATAGGATGGGATACTGTCAGGAAGTCAGAAGTGTACACTATAGGATGTTATAGAGTCAGGAAGTGAGAATTGTACACTATAGGATGGGATAGAGTCAGGAAGTGAGAGGTGTACACGAAAGGATGGGACAGAGTCAGGAAGTGAGAGGTGTTCACTATAGGATGGGATAGAGTTAGGAAGTGAAAGGTGTACACTATAGGATGGGATTGAATCAGGAAGTTAGAAGTGTACACTTTAAGATGCGATAGAGTCAGCAAGTGAGAGATGTACACTATAGGATTGATAGAGTCAGGACGTGAGAGGTGTACACTATAGGATGGGATAGAGTTAGGAAGGGAGAGGTGTACACTATAGAATGGGATAGAGTCAGGAAGTGAGAGGTGTATACTATAGGATGTGATAGAGTTAGGAAGTGAGAGGTGTGCACTTTTCAGTTTGATAGAGTTAGGAATGGAGAGGTGTACACGATACAATGGGATAGAGTCAGGAAGTGAGAGGTGTACACTATAGGATGGGATAGAGTCAGGTATTGAGAGATGTACTCTAAAGGATGGGATAGTGTCTGGAAGTGAGAGATGTGCACTATTGGATGCAATAGATTCGGGAAGTGAGAGGTGTACACTGTAGGATGGGACAGAGTTAGGAACTGAGAGGTGTACACTATGGAATGGGATAGCGTCAGGAAGTGAGAGGTGTACACTATAGGGTGGGATACTGTCAGGAAGTGAAAGGTGAACACTACAGGATGGGATAGAGTCAGCAAGTGAGAGATGTACACTATAGGATTGATAGAGTCAGGACGTGAGAGGTGTACACTATAGGATGGGATAGAGTTAGGAAGTGAGAGGTGTACACTATAGGATGGGATAGAGTCAGGAAGTGAGAAGTGTGCACTATAGGATGGGATAGTGTCAGGAAGTGAGAGGTGTACACTGTAGGATGAGATAGAGTCAGGAAGTGAGAGGTGTACACTATAGGATGGGATAGGGTCAGGATGTGAGAGGTTAACTATAGAATTGGATAGAGTCCGAAATGAGAAGTGTACACAATAGGATGGGATAGTCAGGAAGTGAGAAGTGTACACTATAGGATGGGATTGAGTCAAGAGGTGAGAGGTGTAACTACAGGATGGAATAGAGTCCGAAGTGAGAGGTGTACACTATAGGATGGGATAGAGTTAGGATGTGAGAGGTGTACACTTTAGGATGGGATAGAGTCAGAAAGTGAGAGGTGTTCACTATAGGATGGGATAGAGTCAGGAAGTGAGAGGTATACACGATAGGATGGGATAGAGTCAGGAAGAGGGAGGTGTTCACTCTAGGATGGGATAGATTTCGGAAGTGAGAGGAAAACACTAAAGGGTTGGATGGAGTCAGGAAGTGGAAGATGTACACTATAGAATGGGATCGAGTCAGGAAGTGAGAGGTGTACACGATAGGATGGGATTGAATCAGGAAGTGAGAAGTGTACACTATAGGATGCAATAGATTCAGGAAGCAAGAAGTTTCAGTATAGGATGGGATAGAGTCAGGAAGTGAGAGGTGTTCACTATAGAATGGGATAGAGTCCGAAGTGAGAAATGTTCACTATCGGATGGGATAGAGTTGGAAAGTGAGAGGTATACACTATCGGATGGGATAGAGTCAGGAAGTGAGAAGTATACACTCTTGGATGTGATGGAGTTCGGAAGTGGGAGGTATACACTATAGGATGGGATAGAGTCAGGAAGTGAGAGGTGTACACTATAGGATGGGATAGCGTTAGGAGTGGAGAGGTGTACACTACAGGATGGGATAGAGATAGGAATTTAGAGGTGTACACTATAGGATGGGATAGATTCAGGAAGTGAAAGGTGTACACTATCGGATGCGATAGAGTCAGGAAATGAGGGATGTAGACTACAGGATGGGATAGAGTCAGGAAGTGAGAAGTGTACACTATAGGATGGCATAGATTCAGGAAGTGAGAGGTGTACACTATAGGATGGGATAGAGTCAGGAAGTGAGAAGTGTACACTATAGGATGGGATAGAGTTAGGAAGTGTGAGGTATACACGATAGGATGAGCTAGAGTCAGGAAGTGAGAAGTGTACTCCATAGAATGGGATAGAGTTAGGAAGGGAGAAGTGTACACTATAGAATGGGATAGAGTCAGGAAGTGAGAGGTGTATACTATAGGATGTGATAGAGTTAGGAAGGAAGAGATGTGCACTATACAATGGGAAAGAGTTAGGAATGCAGAGTTGTACACTATACAATGGGATACAGTCAGGAAGTGAGAGGTGTACACTATCGGATGGGATAGAGTTAGGAAGGGAGAGGTGTACACTATAGAATGGGACAGTGTTAGGAAGTGAGAGGTGTACACTATAGGATGGGATAGAGTCAGGTATTGAGAGATGTACTCTAAAGGATGAGATAGTGTCTGGAAGTGAGTAGTGTACACTATAGGATGCGATAGAGTCAGGAAGTGAGAGGTGTGCAGTATAGGATGGGATAGAGTTATGAAGTAAGAGGTATACACTATCGGATGGAATAGAGTCAGGAAGAGAGAAGTATGCACTATAGGATGTGATGCAGTTAGGAAGTGGGAGGTATACACTATAGGATGGGATAGAGTCAGGAAGTGAGAGGTGTACACTATAGGATGGGATAGCGGTAGGAAGGGAGAGGTGTACACTATAGGATGCGATAGATTCAGGAAGTGAGAGGTGTTCACTATAGGATGTGATAGAGTCAGGAAGTGGGAGGTGTACATTATAGGATGGGATAGAGACAGGAAGGGAGAGGTGTACACTATTGGATGGGGTAGAGTCAGGAAGTGAGAGGTGTATACTTTTGGATGCAATAGAGTCAGGAAGTGGGAGGTGTACATTATAGGATGGGATAGAGACAGGAAGGGAGAGGTGTACACTATAGGATGGGGTAGTGTTTGAAAGTGGGAGACGTACACTGTAGGATGGGATAGAGTCAGGAAGCGAGAAGTGTACACTATAGAATGGGATAGAGTCAGGAAGTGTGAGGTGTTCACTATTGAATGTGATATAGTTAGGAAGGGAGAGGTGTATACTCTAGGATGTGATAGAGTTAGGAAGGAAGAGGTGTACACTATACAATTGGATAGAGTTAGGAATGGAGAGCTGTACACTATAGGATGGGATAGAGTCAGGAAGTGAGAGGTGTACACTATAGGATGGGATAGAGTTAGGAAGGGAGAGGTGTACACTATAGAATGGGACAGAGTTAGGAAGTGAGAGGTGTACACTATAGGATGGGATAGAGTCAGGTATTGAGAGATGTACTCTAAAGGATGGGATAGTGTCTGGAAGTGAGTGATGTGCACTATTGGATGCAATAGATTCGGGAAGTGAGAGGTGTACACTGTAGGATGGGATAGAGTTCGGAAGTGAGAGGTATACACTATAGGGTGGGATACTGTCAGGAAGTGAGAAGTGTACACTATAGGATGGGATAGCGTCAGGAAGTGAGAGGTGTACACTATAGGATGCAATAGAGTCAGGAAGTAAGAGGTGAACACTATAGGATGGGATAGAGTCTGGAAGTGAGAGTTGTACACTATAGGATGCAATACATTCGGGAAGTGAGACATGTACACTATAGAATGGGGTAGAGTCAGGGAGTGAGAGGTGTACACTATAGGATGGGATAGAGTCTCGAAATGAGAGGTGTACACTATAGGATGCAATAGAGCCAGGAAGTGAGAGATGTACACTATAGGATGGGTTAGAGTCAGGAAGTGGGAGATGTACATTATAGGATGGGATAGAGACAGGAAGGGAGAGGTGTACACTATTGGATGGGGTAGAGTCAGGAAGTGAGAGGTGTATACTTTTGGATGCAATAGAGTCAGGAAGTGGGAGGTGTACATTATAGGATGGGATAGAGACAGGAAGGGAGAGGTGTACACTATAGGATGGGATAGCGGTAGGAAGGGAGAGGTGTACACTATAGGATGCGATAGATTCAGGAAGTGAGAGGTGTTCACTATAGGATGTGATAGAGTCAGGAAGTGGGAGGTGTACATTATAGGATGGGATAGAGACAGGAAGGGAGAGGTGTACACTATTGGATGGGGTAGAGTCAGGAAGTGAGAGGTGTATACTTTTGGATGCAATAGAGTCAGGAAGTGGGAGGTGTACATTATAGGATGGGATAGAGACAGGAAGGGAGAGGTGTACACTATAGGATGGGGTAGTGTTTGAAAGTGGGAGACGTACACTGTAGGATGGGATAGAGTCAGGAAGCGAGAAGTGTACACTATAGAATGGGATAGAGTCAGGAAGTGTGAGGTGTTCACTATTGAATGTGATATAGTTAGGAAGGGAGAGGTGTATACTCTAGGATGTGATAGAGTTAGGAAGGAAGAGGTGTACACTATACAATTGGATAGAGTTAGGAATGGAGAGCTGTACACTATAGGATGGGATAGAGTCAGGAAGTGAGAGGTGTACACTATAGGATGGGATAGAGTTAGGAAGGGAGAGGTGTACACTATAGGATGGGATAGAGTTAGGAAGGGAGAGGTGTACACTATAGAATGGGACAGAGTTAGGAAGTGAGAGGTGTACACTATAGGATGGGATAGAGTCAGGTATTGAGAGATGTACTCTAAAGGATGGGATAGTGTCTGGAAGTGAGTGATGTGCACTATTGGATGCAATAGATTCGGGAAGTGAGAGGTGTACACTGTAGGATGGGATAGAGTTCGGAAGTGAGAGGTATACACTATAGGGTGGGATACTGTCAGGAAGTGAGAAGTGTACACTATAGGATGGGATAGCGTCAGGAAGTGAGAGGTGTACACTATAGGATGCAATAGAGTCAGGAAGTGAGAGGTGAACACTATAGGATGGGATAGAGTCTGGAAGTGAGAGTTGTACACTATAGGATGCAATACATTCGGGAAGTGAGACGTGTACACTATAGAATGGGGTAGAGTCAGGGAGTGAGAGGTGTACACTATAGGATGGGATAGAGTCTCGAAATGAGAGGTGTACACTATAGGATGCAATAGAGCCAGGAAGTGAGAGATGTACACTATAGGATGGGTTAGAGTTAGGAAGTGAGAGGTGTACAGTATAGGATGCAATTGAGTCAGGAAGTGAGAGGTGTACACTATGGGATGAGATTGAGTCAGCAAGTGAGAGGTGTACACTATCGGATGGGATAGAGTTATGAAGTGAGAAGTGTATGCAAAAGAATAAAGGTATTCGCTTTTGGCTGCAGCTGACCAGCAATGTGACTGACTGTGCCAAGACATTGGGGCACATTAACCACGGTGTCCTCAGAACTAGTGGCACAGCTCACCCTCTCGCCCTGTGCTCCACTAGAGCTGTGTTGTACTAGGTGGCATGTGTACCACACTGACTTACTATGGATTCTTCTTCAGCATCACCCAAACCTGGCACCTTGACACCGTTAAGGACAAGGGCACATGCCATGTAAGACCATCACCAGCTGCAGGTCCCTCACACAAGTCAAGCATCACCCTGACTTGGAACCATGTCACCATTCTTCCAGCATCACTGATTCAATCTCCTACAAATCTTCCTGATCAGCACTGAAACCCCACTTTACTTTTAAATAAATTGCTTACAGGTTCTGGGGATTTCTGGCTGGGCCAATCTTTATTGCCTTTGAAGCAAGTGGTGCTCTCGGTATTTCAGAGCAGTGGTTAATTGTTGTGGAAGTGGAGATTAGGGTATTCATGAACTGGATGAGTCCTTATAACAATCAGCGATGATTATACAGTCACCATTAGACTAGCTTTACAATTCTATATTTTTAAAAGCAAACACCCTTCACTATGGCCCATATGGGCTGAGATTTGAGCCCACATTCCAGGAGGTTAGGCTGGCACTCTTGGTTACTAACCCAGTGACATAACCATTATGCTACCACCTCCCCACTTGTATGTGTCCCAGGAATGGGCAATAAATATTATCTGGCTGGTGTTGTACTTAACTCTGATTTAATTTTTAAAAATGTTATGAAATTGGCTCCTTACTTTAGTTTCCAGAAAGACTTAACAATGCTGGCAGTTTTATAATGTGGTTAATCAGGCTTTGCTGTACACATTGGCTCATTTCCCCTGGTTTCTTCTCTTGCTGTCTGACACATTCTGTCTATCTGACATCGCCCCCTTTCTCTCCCTCCTGTCCCTCTCTCTCTCTCACGCACACACTTTTTACTCTTCCTGACCATCTCAATTTCCCTTCTCTATTTTCATCCTTTTAATGTCCAACTCTGTTCATAAACAGAGATTTTCTAGTTCCTTAGTAATAACAACAAAAGCATTATTCCAACATGTATTAAACTAGTTTAGGTGAACTTCCTTCTCTCTTGACATCAACCCCAGTATTACGATTATGCACCATGATGTAGGAAAGAGGGTTAATGTGTCGGTTTCCTGTATGTTCACTGAGCCATTGCAGCAGAAGGGTCAAGCGGTATTTTGCTCAATTATCAAACTCCTTCTTAACATATTTGGATTCTTTAGGATAAGCTTCTGTAACTTTTGATAGAATATTATGTAATGTGTACTTGGATGTACACTTGGATGACACTTGGATGACACGTGAATGTATACTTGGATGACACCATAAGTAAAGTAGAGGTAAATGGTTTTACAAAAGATATATATTGGAAGGATATGTTGCAGAGTATGTTATAGATTTGATTTTCACAGGACTAGCAAGAATAAAGCTGTACATACATTTCCCTTATTACAGCAAATTGATGTTCAAATCATGGTTTTAAAAGTTGACACATTCGCAAAAGAATACATTTACTCTGGTGAACGAGGTGAATGCCACAGATAATCCTTCAATTAGTCCATTGTGATGTTGCACCAGACAAGACACAATGAATGGAGTGAAACACTCAGAACGAGTAAAATGGGATTGGAACGCAATGCAAGAAGGGTGCAGTGAGCAATGGAACATTTGTATAATTCCGGTCCTCTCTAGTGATTGCCTGTAAAGGCAGGGATCATACACAACACTGTTCCTGCTGAGTCTCAGCGAGATGCCATTACCTTACCTTCATACAAGTACGGTCAAAATGTCAACCTTGGCCCTCAGTTCACACGCCAGCTGTGGAGCAGTGGAAACTGTGATATTGAATATATTCCAGCCATTCCAAATGGGTTTTGAGTGTGATTACCAATTACCAAACTCTGATAACATTCACAAAGATCAGACTGAGGCTGGTCAAGGTTTTTGAAGCTAAATCCTTTCCAAACCAAGTGAACAGGCTCACTTTGGTCTTGGACAAACCTCAGAATGGACAAAACCAGCTGCATATACACACCACTTGACCTTAGAGGAATATCAAATGAGGCACGATATAACAGACAGCTGCCACTGTGTGTTTACTTAATCATTTTGTTTGCCCTACAGTCCATGATCACTTCCATCTCTTGGAGCAGTTATACCCAATACTCCATACCAGACTGAGTCTTTGAACAGGCACTGTTTCCAAAACAAGTGTACTAAAGAGTTCAAAACTGAACGTGATTGTCCATCTGTGATTTTACTGGTGTCCTGTGTATTCCCAACGCGAAAAAGGACTGTAAATCCCCAAAGAGCTCTAGTAAATGTGTCAAATACAATTTCCCTTTCACAAAACCATGTTGACTCTGCATGATTGTATTATGATTTTCTCAACCTGCCACTACCTCTTTGATAATTAATGTTAATATTCCCTCATCCCTGCCAAAGTCAGCTGTTCAGCTCACCGGCCAATGGTTTTCTGTCTCCCTCTGTTCTTGAATTATGGCATTACTTCTGCAGCTTTCTAATATTTTTAGAATCTGGGGAATTTGGAAGATTATATCCAATACATCTGCTATCTTTGCAGCAACTCATAGAGTCATAGAGCACAGAAACTGACCCTGCGGTCCAACCAGTCCATGTCGAACATAATCCCAAACTAGACTAGTCCCACCTGCCTGCTCCTGGCTCATATCCCTCCAAACCTCTCCTATTCATGTATCCATCCAAATGTCTTTTAAACGTTGTAATTGTACCCACATTCACCACTCCCTCGGGAAGTTCATTCCACATGCAAACCATCCTCTGTGTAAAAAAATTGCCACTGATTCTTTTTTAACTCTCTCTCCTCTCACTTTAAAAATGTGCCCCCTAGACTTGAAATTCCATAGGGTCATAGAGCACAGAAACAGACCTTATAGTCCAACCAGTCCACATCAACCATAATCCCAAACTAAACTAGTCCAATCTGCCTGCGCTTGGCCCATATCCCTCCAAACCTTTACTGTTCATGTATTTATCCAAATGTGTTTTAAGTGTTGTAACTGTACCCGCACCACGCATGAACCACTCTCTGCGTAAAAAAATTGCCCCTCATGCCTTTTCCTAATCTTTCTCCTTTCACCTTAAAAGTATGCCCTTAGTCTTGAAATCCCCCACCCTGGGGAGAAGACACCTATCATTTATCTTATCTAAACTCCTCATGATTTTATAAGCCTCTATAAGGTCACCCTCAACCTCCTATGCTTTAGTGAAAAATGTCCCAGGCTATCCAGCCTCTCTTTATATCTCATTCCTGGAAATATTCTGGTAAGTCTTTTCTTGAACCCTCTCCAGCTTAATAATATCTTTTTAGATTAGATTCCCTACAGTGTGGAAACAGGCCCTTTGGCCCAACAGGTCCACACCGGCCCTCCGAAGAGCAACCTTCCCAGACCCATTCCCTTACATTTACCCCTGACTAATGCACCTAACACTATGGGCAACTTAGCATGGCCAGTTCACCCAACCTGCACAGCTCTTAATAATATCCTTTAAGACTCTAAGGTGTAGACTACCGTGGAACCTGTTAGATTTTAGCTCCATTAATTTTCCCGTTACTTTTTCTCTATTAATCCTGATTGTTTAAGGTTTCTCCCTTCCTATTGTTCCATGCTTTTCTACTATCTTTGGGATTTATGTTTCTGTGAAGCCTGAAATAACTCCACAGAGGGTGGTATTTTGTCACCAGGTCACCCTTTATTTAGACATGGAGAGTCCTTGACACTGATCCAGCTCCCTTAGAGCCTGCTCTCAGGGTGAACAGAACCTCTGACACTCCTATTTATTTATTTTCTTTCTTTTCTCCTTTCCCCACACTCCCGCCTAACTGCGGTAGTGCTTATTTTTCCCCAGCACCCATGGTGTGTGTGTGCAGGTGTGAGACACGGTGAAAGACACAAGGTGTACGAATCTTTATTCAGTTTCCACCACCAGGAAGAAAGGAAACACCCAAGTGGCCAGTGACAAGCAGTGCCCTTCACATCAAAGGGCAATGCCATGTGAAAACTCCTGTTTATATGTGTCAGCCAGGGCTCTCTGATTGGACCAGATTAACAGTCCCAATCAGGGAACTCATATCCTATGAGGTCCACCTGGCTGTTCTTGTTACAATCACTACAAAGACAGATGCCATATTCTTATTTAAAGCCATTGCACTTTGATTCTTTCCTATTGGTAGACTCAAGTTCCATCCTCTAAGACACTAATGCTCACTTTTGCAACTTGTTGTTTTATAAACTTGTGGAAACTTTTATTGTCTTTTTATATTTCTGGGTAGTTTTCTCCCATCCTCCAACTACTGCTTTCTGTAATCATCCCTTGCCTGGTTTCTAAAATGTTTCCAATTTTCCGGCCTGCCGCGAACCTTCCTGGCACTGTCTACCTTTCCATTTGATTTGACGCTGCCCTAAGTTCCTCAGTTGACCACAGATAGTGCACCCTTCTCAGAAGAAACACCTTCTGAAATGTCTGCTGCTGCTTTTGTGCAGTCTTAGCTTTTAACCTGTTTTCCCATGCTGCATTGTTCAGTGTCTACCAAGGGGCAGAGCTACTGGCTGTTGTGTCAGAGACGGGGCACAAAGAGAGTGTATTGCTGGAGAGCAAAGTGAAACCAGAGTGACAGCAAACAGGAGAGGCAGCTCTTGTCCCAGTTATCATTACCCTGTGTGATGCCAATCGGTGCAACATGGGAGCGAGTTTGTTCAATTAGAACTCACCAAACTGCCTGTTGTGTTAAAGAACACTGATGCATCTCAACTTGCTGCCTTCAAATGTGCCAGTTTAAAATTTGCTGTTCCAGTTTGAATCAAGCTGCTTATATTTCTCCTGTGTCCTTTTCGTTTCTCTTTTCAGTTCATCAGAACTATGTCGGTACAGACACGGAAAGGAATCCTTTCTTTCTTTCGGTTGTCCTTTCTGACCAAAACAATCAGCGTGTGCCACAGTACCGTGCGATCCTCTGGAAAAAAACAGTAAGTGGCGATTCGTTCACCTTCCTTACTCGGGTTTGTCAGAATTGTGTGTTTATGGTCATTTTTTTTAAATCGCAAAGCCACTTTTGGAGGAAGGCCTTTATCACTCCAAGTACATTTCAGATTCTCCTTAAATTGAAGTGATCGCTTTGCAAGGTGATGTTCTGATATCCTGGTATCCTGGACAACTTAAAATTTCAAGGCAGCTCCATCTCATAAAGCTGCACTCTTACCACAAACCATTTTCAGATCTTTATACACCAGCCTCCACCTTAGGGTCAGTGTGGTGGACGTGACCTTAGAAGGTGACATCAGGAAAGATATACAGGGGAACCACGATTATCCGAATGAGATGGGCGGGCACTGTTTAGTTTGGATGATCAATTATTCGGTTGATCAATTAAATGCCTTTCCCCTGGGGCTCGGAGTTCTTGAAGTCTGCTCCCCGTTCAGGAGGTAAAACAGCAACACAGCGCACGAGACCCCGCCCCTAACACCGCTCCCAGAACCCTGTCCAACCCCCCACCCCCACCCCCACATTCCCCCCCCGTCCAACCCTGTCCAAGCCTGCCCCCTCCCCCCCGTGTGGGTAGAGCGAGAGAGCAGGAGGTCAGTCATTTGGAGACGGTGCCTGTTTAATCACTGTAAACGAAAGACGCGATCACTGTTGGAAACACGTCTTTGACGTAATGTTTCTATCGGGACCTCGAGGTCTCCTTCGGATAATCCAATTTTCAGATAATTGGTAGTCGGATATTTGAGGTTCCTTCGTAAAGGCATTTAAGATAGAAAGGGAGGAGATAATTGATGAACAAGTCAAACTTAGAAAGAGAGATTTCAAGTGGAAATTTCAAGTGAAATTTCCATTATATTGAAAAGCAAAAGAGGTCATGTTGAACTGAAATAGGACTTTGAAGAAAGTGGAGTGGGGGAGGGTCATTCAACTCATTGAGCCCACTGTGCCATTCAGTAAGTTCATGGCTGAACTGACCCTGTGCCTAAGGACACTTTTCTGTCTACCACCTCCAATAATCCTTGGCTCTCTTGTCAATCAAAAATGTGCCTAATTCAGCCTTGACGATATTCAGTGATTCGGCCTCCACAGGTCACTAAGGGAGAGCATTAATGACTTGCCGAGAGAAGAAATTCCTCTGCGTCTCTTGAGGTTCCTTTCTCTGTAGAATAGAAAATGGATGGTGAGGGTGGGGGAGTGTGGGCTGGGGTTGGGGTGGTGTGGTTACCAAAGCAGGAATCTTCAGGGTAATAAACAGGATCGATGGGATAGAGGTTAGGAAGGGTGTTCCATTTCAGACAGGCCCAGAAACAGGCCCAAAAGTGAAATGCTGTGGAGGGTGGTAATCTGTAATGAAGGCGAAAACCTCTAGAAATTTTCAGCAGCTCAGGGAGTATCTTGGATAGAAATAAAGTTAACATTGAACATGATGACAGGTCACCGAGAACCAGGGAACAGTGCATACAAAGTGGTCGTGTTTAAGTCCAGCTTTGGTTAGAATGTTTAGAATGTGCAGTGACCAAGGTGAATAGAAAAGATGCATTGCATGGAATTATGAATAAACACATGAAAGGAAAATGACAAAAGGATAACTTGGTAATGTTAAATGGGTGGAAGGAGGCTTGTATCCAGCATTAACATGGGTCTGAAACTGAGGGGTCTGCAATGCTATCTAACATCATGCTAGTTTCTGAAGCGATTATATCACTTTTCAATGGGCAATTTTGCCAATTTTAGACTAACTATACACTTGGAGATTTAAGTCCTAACAAAATGTTCCCATGCTTTCCCATAAACAAGGTGCCAAGGAACACTAAATCATTTGTCAATGACTCGATCAAGAGAGATACTGGCAGGAGCTGCCCAGGAAACGATAATGCTTTAAATTGTTTATGTATTTTTTTTTCAAAGTGAGACTCTAATTAAACAAGCAGGTCCTTCTTTGATTTGTAAAAGGTGGTTTTACAAAGCTCTCAGGGTTTGAGTTCAAACAAGGCTCAGCGAGGGTTGATGCTCCTGCTAGTTCCCATGCCAGGCACCAGCACTGTTGTTCAAAGGGATGTGTTTTGACACTGTGGTTAGGAGCAGCTGTTTCCCAATTGTGTGCTTCTGTGTCTCTCTCTATGTCTGTGTGTGTGTGCGTGTGTTTATGTGTGTCTTTGTGTGTCTATGTGTGACTGTAAATGGGTGGGTGTGTCTGTGTGTGCACCTGTGTGTCTCTGTATGTGTGTGTCTTTCTCTATGTGTGAGTGTCTCTGTGTATGTGTCTCTGTGTGAGTGTGTGTGCGCACACACGTTTGTGAAGTCAGCTAATCCTTCTCCATCCTCAGTACCTTCCATCAGTTTGTGCTATCACAGCTTTTTACTGCATCCCGCTTTCTGTGACAGTAAAATCCTTGTCAGATTTATTATGTTCTGGTTTCTTAGAATCTGACAGAGGTCGTTATTGTTAAAACACCTCACTGACTATGAGTGATTTAAAATACTGGTACAGAACCTTAAGTGATGATTAATTGAGCAGTTAGTCTTTCATAAACATATTTGATATCTTTATATGAAATTGTGTCCTCTGTTGATGGGGGAGTAAGGGGAGCACTGTGCCCCATTATTGCTACATTAGCTTTTTGGAATTGAAGTGGGTCAATGCTGTTAAGGTACAGATCAGCTGTAATGTAATTACCTGGCAGTACAGTGGCTGAATAGCTCACCCTTTCACAAAGAGTCTGAAATTGCGGCGTATTGGGTTCAGAGCACAGATGCGTGACCCAGTCTTAGGAATGCAGTGGAGCAAAATGAGGAAGAGAGATGGGGAAGTGTTGCAGCATGATGAGATGTGGATGCACCAATGGGTTCCTGTCACTGCAAGTTCCCCAGCAGCTTTTCCCAGGAGGCTCAGGGTATGAGTTACTGCAATGTGGAAGGGATGAGCAGTGTTCAGGAAGGAGTCACCAACAGTCAGACTTATTAAGCAGCACATTTTAGCAATAATCTGCTCACTGATGCTCAGCCTAGGTTCTGCCAGGACCACTCAGCTCCTGACTTCCTGACAACCTTGGTCTTTCTTTGGATTGACTGCAAAGGTGATGTGAGATTGACTGTCCAGGCCATCAGGACTGCATTGACCAAGCGTGCTGTCAAGGAGCCCGAGCAAAGCTAGAATCAATGAGAATTGGGAGAGAACTGTCCACTGGTTGGAGTCATACCTGACACATAAAGAGATGGTTGTGGTTGTTGGAGGTCTGTCATCTCAGCTCCAGGACATTTCTGCAGGAGTTCCTCAGGGTAGTGTCCTCAGCCCAACCACCTTCAGCTGCTTCATCATAAGGTCAGAAGTGGGGATGTTTGCTGATGATTATACAATGTTCTGCATCATTCATAACTCCTCAGGTACTGAAGCAGTCCATGTTCAAATACAACAAGATCTGGACAATAACCAGGTTTGAGCTGACAGTGGTAAGTGGTGTTTACACTATAGAGATGTCAGGCAATGGCCATCTCCAATATGAGTTAATCCAACCATCATCCCCTGATATTGAATGGCATTAAGATCACTGAATCCCTCACTACCAATATCCTGAGGGTTACCGTGAACTAGAAACTGAACTGAAGGAGCCACTCAACTGACACCCCAAAACTGGCCAGAATCTATAAGGCAGAAGTCAGGAGTGTGATGGAATACTGCCCAGTTGCATGGATGAGAGCAGCTCCAACAACATGTAAGCTTGACACAGTCCAGGACAAGGAACTGATTGGCACTACATCTACAAAGATTCAGTCTCTCCATCACTGACGCTCCGCAGGAGCAGTGTGTACCACGTACAAAAGGCACTGCGGAAATTCACCATGCCAAAGATGTGCAGGTTAAGTGGGATTTGCAACAGTAAATGTGGGATTACTGGGATGGCTGGGGGGAGGGGTAGGGGTAGGGAGGAAGGTGAAGGGTCTGATTTTGTGTGGGATGTTCTTCAGAGTGTCAATATAGTCTCGATAGGTTGAATGGCCTCTTTCTGTACTGTAGGGATTCTATGATTCCTTAGGCAGTACCTTCCAGATCACAACCACAGCTGTCTAGGAGGACATGGGCAGCAGATGCATGGAAACACCTCCAAGTTCCTCTCCAAGCCACGTACCTGTCCTGATTCAGAAATGTATCACTGTTCCTTCAGTGTCGCTGGGTCAGAATCCTGGAATTTTCTTCCCAGTGGTACTGTGGGTCTACCTGCATCAAATGAACTACAGTGGTTCAAGAAAGCAGCTCATCACTACCTCCTCCAGGGATATAAGGGCTGGACAATAAACGCTGGCCCAGCTAGCATCCCAGAAATAAATAAATAAATAAATAAATAAAGCCCTAACTATGCTGCTATTGGCGATCAACAGACCAAGCAGAAGTTCCTATGTCAAAACATGGCTGGTATGGTCCAGATCTGGTCTTTGAAGACATCAATACACATTTTGATAGTTATCATCAGGAATTGGAAGGAGAGAATGGTGCCAAGCATAGACATCAAATAAATTTATCTGTTATTGTTTTTCTGTTATTTTAGTCATTTGTTTGTTCAGGTCTATCTCACTTTTCTTCAGTAACTGGTAACAGAAAACCTCATTCGAACCAGGACCTCGTTCTATCAGTGCTGTCATTTTCTGCTCCCTTACTTTAATCTTGTGTTTGTCAATTTGATTTGATTACAAGACTCTTGTATTGTGAGAGCTTTCATAAGGGAATTTTACTTGATGCGAATCAAAGCTGATTCAGAAGGTGAAAGGATCAAAACGCAAAAACTTCTCAGAAATGAAAAACAGTTATAGAGTTATAGAGATGTACAGCATGGAAACGGACCCTTCGGTCCAACCCGTCCATGATGACCAGATATCCCAACCCAATCTAGTCCCACCTGTCAGCACTGGGCCCAAACCCTTCAAACCCTTCCTATTCATATATCCATCCAGATGCCTTTTAAATGTTGCAATTGGACCAGCCTCCACCACTTCTTCTGACAGCTCATTCCACACATGCACCACCCTTTGCATGAAAAAGTTGCTCCTTGGGTCTCTTTTATATCTTTCCTCTCTCACCCTAAACCTATGCCCTCTACTTCTGGACTCCCCCCATCCCAGGGAAAAGACTTTGTCTGTTTACTCTATCTATGCCCCTCATGATTTTATAAACCTCTACAAGGTCACCCCTCAGCCTCTGATGCTCTAGGGAAAACAGCCCCAGCCTGTTCAACCTCTCCCGAGAGCTCAAATCATCCAACCCTGGCAACATCCTTGTAAATCATTTCTGAACCCTTCCAATAGGGGGAGACTGAAATTACATGCAATATTCCGGAAGTGGCCAAACCAATGTCTACTACAGCCGCAACAAGACCTCCCAGTTTGAAATATTTTTTGAAATATTTATTTATAGAGTCTGTTTTCTCTTCACAGGGTACACAGAAAATATGCCTTCCTTATAGCCCTACGAAAACACTTTCTGTCAAATCTATTTTAAGGTAAGTGAGAAATCTTGGAATTCTAAATGGACCTTGCCGACCGTCATTGGATTAGTTTTACCAGTTTTCATATCTAGTGTGGAATAAAGGTCTGTACTTTGCTGGGTTGCAGGATCACATGTAATGGGTATCGAGAGAAAGAGAGAGAGAGATACCTATTGTCCTTGGTGGGTTATGCTGTTACATCACCAGATACCGAGGCAGTGACTGTTCCGCCTCCTGCTGGTGAGACGGCTAGTTGAAGCCTGGACATCAGTATCACCAACGATTAAGCAATGTGATGGGCTCGGATTTGACTCACTCAGCCTCTGTTTGCTAAAACAGATATCGGGCCTGACTTTAACTCTTATGAGAGGTAGCCTATCCTAAGCCTGCCAACTCCTGTTGCATAATTTAGACCAATCCTGGTGAATGCCAGAGCCATCTTAATCCCTTGCTAATGAATATATAATATCCCAATAACAAGGGAAAAAAATAGTGTATAATCCATGCATACCTCTCTGTTCAAGTGCACACCTTTCATAATTATTCAAATGTTCTTAGGATGGTGATTTTATCTTAAGATGCGGGATAGTGGTGCAGTTAAATCCCTGGAAAATTGCCTCAAACAGACTTTTTTCATCCATTCAGATTGAGACACTCACCAGAGAACGGGCCCACTGTGTGCACACAGTTGTTCATGCAAGTGAGAAGTGTAAAGGGCCTGGGAGTGGCCCAAATATAAGCCCATTCAGAGTGTCATTGGGCCAGGAGAACTTTGAAGCACAGAGGAGAGGGATGTGAACACCAACTTGCATTTAAATAACATCCTCCATGTAGAAATACAGCCAAGGTCTTCTAGTGAGCAGAAAAGACTGGTGCAGATACTGGGAGTGGTGACCAAAGCTGCTGAGTTTTAAGAAAGGTCTATTGGGATGGAAGGATGGGAAAGTGAGAGATGGCTGGTCGGGTGGAACGACTGCACGGAAGGAGACAATCTGGCCAGTCATGTGTGGGTCAGCTCTCTGCAGAGTGACCCTCCCCTGTCCCACTGCCCTGCCTTTTCCCTGTAACTCTGCATTCCTTTTCACACAGTGGGCCCGTTCTCTGGTGAGTGTCTCAATCGAATCTGCTGCCAGCATTCTCTCAGGCAGTGCATTCCAGGTCGAACCACTCGCTGCCTCACACCACGTTATGTTGATTATCTTGCCAGGCACTTTAAATCCTCTAGGGCTTGATCCTTCCAGCGATGGGAACAATTTCTCCCTCTTCAATCTGACCGCATCACTCACAGTTTTGATCAAATCTCTTCTGAATCTTCTCTATTCTAAGGGGAAAAGCCTCACCTCCCTCTCCATTCTATCCACATCACACTGAAGTTCTTCAACGCTGCTGCCAATCTCATGACCCTTTTGTGCACCCTCGCTAACGTGGTCACCTCCCGTCGGGAGATATTTCAAGAGCTTGTAAGTTGAAATAGCCAAACACACGACCATCCACGTTTGGGTGAAGGGGGTAGGGACCACTCTGGAAGCCTGAGTTGGGGGAATGCTGTACTCTTCAGAGTTTGAAGAGCTGGAGGGGATTGTGGAGTGGGAGAGGGAGGAGGGCATGGCAAGGTATGAGGACAAGCCTGAGAATTTAACTTTGAGACAGTGGAGCCAGGAAAAGTATTGGAGCAGAGAGGTGAGCGGCATAGGGTATGAGTGACAGAGTTATGAGCCAAATTTTTAAAGGTCATTGCAAGCCTGTTTCTGTCGGTTCTTTCATTGTGGAACTTTATTTGATTGTTGTTCTTTATCTTCCTCTAATCCTGATTGTTGATATTGTCAGATACTTGCCAGGAAATAACATGGTAACTTTATAGAGGCAAATCACCAGAAGAGGGTGTATATACTGAACTGAGGAGCAGCTTTAACACCCAGCGGCAGCTGCTGCAACTATGGCACTGAAAGTGTTTCACACAGATTCCGACTTGCGGGGAACTCAAAATAAGGAATAGAGGATGTATTTGTGGGAAGGGAAATCTTCATTCTGAGCAGGAATGTGTCCGTCAGTCAGAATGGGACAGTGTTGGGAAGAAGCTGATCATTCTGTCCCAGAGCACCCACAGTGTGAGGGGAAGGGAATCATTGGGAGCACATTGTCCTGTTGTGAAGTGCCACTTGCAGTGGTCTTTGAAGGCAATGGACTGTGAGACACAAATCACATTGAACAATCTCTTCAACTTTTGAATTGTTTTGCAGTGCCATGAACCTTGATAAATTTGAAAAAGGCCCTAGGGAGATTTTTAATGCAGAAATACAGAAGGTAAGACTCAGTTTGTTAAAACGGTGTTTCTGACCATTGCGGTTGTCAGTGAAAACATTATAAAGATAATTTGCTGTTTGAAATGAAACCAGCCTACAATCTCGGGATCACCGCCTTATTCCTGTTGGAGGGTGGAAGTTATTTTGCAGAGTGGTATCAATTAACCTGGAAGTCAACTTGACAACTCTGTGTTTAATTGATGGCCATTTTTGTGTAGCTGGATTCTAAACCTTAAACGTTCATAACCAAGGTTATGCACAAAAGGACTTTATAAACTGTTGGTTAAGCCCAGCTGAACTGAGTGACCAGTTTGTGACTGAACTAATACAATCTATGAGAATGACCATTTATTGTCTGTAGGGGCCAGGACTGAAATCAGGGCCTGGTGCTGCTCCTGGCCTGGACCCTATTCCCACTGTCTGAGAACAGAGGCCTTGTCCCTTGACTGAACGTGGCAGGCTCCCCTCCTGCTCTGCCCCAAACCTGGGCACAGTGGCCTCACTCCAGCTCAAGCGCACCAACACGGTGGCTCAGTGGTTAGCACTGCTGCCTCACAGCACCAGGGTCCCAGGTTCGATTCCAGCCCTCGGGCGACTGTCTGTGTGGAGTTTGCACATTCTCCCTGTGTCTGCGTGCGTTTCGTCCGGGTGCTCTGGTTTCCTCCCATAGTTCAAAGATGTGCAAGTCATGTGAATTGGCCATTCTAAATTGCCCATAATGTTAGGTGTGTTAGTCAGAGGGAAATGGGTCTTGGTGGGTGACTCTTCGGTGGGTCGGTGTGGACTTGTTGGGCAGAAGGGCCTGTTTCCACACTGTAGGGAATCTAAAAAAAACTTCAACCCCCTTAGCTTTATGTTTCACAGCCTCCCAGCCACATCCCCCCTCCTTTCTCAACTCAGCAGAGTGACCTTAACCCTCCAGCCTGAGCTCAGTACCCTGCCCTCAAGGACTGTGGGCCTCCCCTGTTGCACTGCCCCTGGGTTACTGGACTCTCCCTTGACTCAGGCCCTGAATATTTGAACAGAGACAAGTCCACTGCAAGTTCATGGATTCAGTTCTTCATTCTTTGCAGTAGATGCTAAATGAATTGGACATGTTGATAGTTAATAATGTTTCCACATTGTCAGGCACAACGTGCCTAAGTGAGGGAGGTTGTGGTGTCAGACAAGTGAGACATTGATCAGCAAGTTCCTCAGACAGACCCTGAGTAATGGGGCTGTCCTGCCTCAAACCAGGAGGCCTCTTCCCGGCCTACAGGACTCCCCACCACCCTCGTCCTTGTTCTTGACATTCATCCCCTGCAGTGAGTTATTTGTGGCTGAGCCTGGGCAATGTCCAGTGGAGGCTCCTAGCTTCACTCATCTAATGAGCAGAAATGATGATGCAAGCAACTAATCCTCTTGTTCTCGTGTTTGACAGGACTTACTGGTTCTAGAAGAACAGGAGGTGAGTGCAATGTAAACCGGGGTTGTGCGGTAGCAATGGCTGACTGTCGACAGGCCTGCGCACTAATTATAGGAGGGAACATACAAGGAGAAAGGGCAGGCAGGGCAGAGGAGGGAGGGAGGGAGAGGGCAGGGGTCAATGAGGATGGAATGGCGTATGGTGGGACAGGGGTGTGGAGTAGGGTACAGGAGGGTGGATGAGATTGGGATTGGGGGGGGGGGGGGGGGGGGTTGATTGGTGTGGGTAGTGGAGAAACTGATATTCAGCAATGAGGATGTACAGGATGACCGAGGGTCTTTAGGGGCAGGGGCTTACATGAGGCTGGAAAGTGGTTAATGTACCCACCTTATAAAGGAGAAGGGGCAACAGTAGGATGGAGTGGGGTACAGGAGGAGGCAGGGTGGTGTTGAAGGTCAGTACAGGGCACAGGAGTATAAAGGAGGGTAGAGATGGAGAGGGGTACAAGGTAGGGAATAACGGGTGACGCTTGCAGCAGAGAGAGGTTGCAGGAGGAAGTGGGGGTACATGAGGAGGGTGTAGAGGGGAGGAGGGAAGGAGTTATACAGAGTCACAGAGGAGAGGAAGTCATACCAAAGGGCAGAGGAGTGCAAGGAGGAAGGTGGGCTGCAGAAAAGGCTGGTTACATGGGGTAAGGGGGGGGGGGGGGGGGGGGGGGGGCGGAGATGAGGGTAACAGGATGACATTTCAGATTGTTCCAGCAAGGAGCCAGCGTATTCCCTTCAGCTGACTGTATCCTCCTGGAAAAAGGTGTAACTTCCCAATGAGATCCTTCAGATGAATTGAACTCCTCGCTTGGAACTCTGTCCTCTAAAAATGACAGGGTTCCAGGCTGCAGTGAATCACCTCAGTATTTATTTATCTTGATCAATTTAAACTGCTCAGTTTTGAATCTTGAAAGGGGAATTACATTTTTATATGTTTTAATCACAGCTGTTAAGTTTCTTTATATTTCAGCGCTGGTCTAATAAATAGTACATTTTCTTTTACTTGCTGCACATTTCTGAATTCTTTTTGTTTTATTAGGGGTCAGTGAACTTTAAGTTTGGAGTTCTATACGCTAAAGATGGACAACTGACAGACGATGAAATGTTTAGCAACGGTAAGGGTCAAATAGCTCATTCAGGCTGAATTTCACTTGAACTAATGTCATTACAAACCACTTGTTGCTGCAGTAATTTTCATTTGTTTCTGCGGGACCTCCATTATAGGATCAAAGACTGGATGGAGACCATTCAGTGCCCCGATGTCTAGACTGTAACCCCCTGCTGATTATAATCAGCTCAATGTTGACAGGGTGAAGAACCAGTTATTAAAAATAAAGTGGGACAAATTATTGAGTTATGGAGTACAGGGAGAGGTCAGGCAGTCAGTGATGGACTTACTTCAATGAGTGCAGTCCCAACAACATACAAGAAGCTTGTCAGCACCCAGAACAAAGCAGTCTCCATCCACCACCCTCAAAATCAACTCCCTCTGTTACCAACACACAGAGGCAGCAATGTGTACCATCTACATGATGCGCAGCAGTGTCTCACCAAGGTTCTTTCAACAGCATTGACAGTTCTTGTGGCCTCTACCATGTCAGGGAAAAGGGTAACAGCAACGCCACCATCTGCAAATCTCCCTCCAAGCCACATCCTAATGTGGAACGATATCAGCATTTCCTTCATGCTCCTGCATCAAAAACTGGGCCTCTTTCCCTGGTAGCACCTACACAGACTTGAAGATGCAGCAGAAGACGGCTCATCACCTTCTCAAGGGGAAGAACTGCTGTCCTTGCTGGCAATATGTGTAACTGAGCACAGAATAACTTGCAGTGTGTAGGTAGACCTAAGAACTGTTGAAATATCACATGGTCAGGTACATAAGAAACAAAATTCATGGCTGTTCTGAATGTGATCTCAACTCCACCTTCCTATCTGCCCCTCATAACCCTTGGCTCCCTTGTCTATTAAGAAACTGTCAGTCTCGGCCTTGTATATATTCACTGATCCATTGGTGTCTAGGGAACAGAATTCCTCATGGAGACCAATGACTCTCTGAGAGGTTCCAAGCAGTCTGGTCATTTCCAAACTGCCAGGCCCCATTTAACATCTTCACTGCTAACCAGTAAATAAATGAGACTGTAAAATCGATTGTCCAACCTTTACTGGACATTAAGTCAGTCATCAACCCGACCTGTTGTAAATTAAGAACTGTTCGCAGTCCAGGCTTTCACATTGCTGTCGGAGATTTGTTTTTGATTTTGTAGACGTATTGATTTTGCTGCTTTTAAAAGTAAGAGTGCTTCTTAAGTGAGTCACAGCTTGGGATTATGACCATTGTTGAGAATCTGTTTTAGAGACACTGCAACAGAAACTGTGAGACATTCAGCTGAGGGACCCTGAGGCTATCAGCTGTAAGGCACAACTGGGAGAGTTGACGGTCTTCTTGACTGAGGATGGTCTTCTTGATTGAGAAGCTTGCAATCTCCTGGCCTTTCTCTTCTTTCCAGTTGATTTAAGGAAGATCTTTGTAGTTGAACAAATTACAGTCAGTTCTTCCAGAACACAATAGGTACATTCTTGTGCAATCCTGCGCCATAGAAAAATCATGCAATATAAGTAACACTCAGGGTGTTGATGGTCTATTTGCGTTATAGCCAACACATACTTTAAAAGCTTTAAAACCAGCTTTCCCTATTCACCCAATCGCGTTCGAGCCAATTTGCATCAATGAAAGATGCATTATAGCAGAACTGACTGTATGGAGCTAATCTGAGAAGGAAATGGTCCCAGAGACGGAACACTGCTCAGTGGTTGAAGTTTTGTCCTTCCAACATTGCGTATCACTTTGGCATGTCTATAGAGTGATGTTCTAATCCAGTCAGCGCCCTCTTCTGTTTCTTTCACAGAAACTGGGAGTGAAAGCTTTCAGAAGTTTCTAAATCTTATGGGTGAAACAATTACATTGAAGGGCTGGATTGGCTACAGAGGAGGACTTGACACCAAAAGTAAGAGTCGGACTAAAATTCAAGACAAAATGTCAAATAAAAATTTGCATCTAACAAGGCAATCAAACAGATGGCATTTCATACAACCGGTTTGTTAAACACTACGGATGCTTATTCCAAATACCAGGTACCGAAATGATCCAATATACCAAACAGCTGTTGATGCTCCTTTGCATTAGAACTGAAATTTTGTTGAAAACATAACTTTGGGTTTTCTCCATATTCCTGTTGATTCCTGTGGATTTGGAGACTTTCTTGTTATTTGTGTATTTATTGTTGTTTGCTGTGGTTTGACAATATTCCCAGGATCCAGACCTCATTCCATTTTCATTGCTTTGGAGTGGGCAGTGCAACATTTCTTGGAGCTTGATCTCTATCTCCATGTCCAGTTGGAGGGTATACGGTTAATACAAGATTATCTTAATGCTTGACAATTTACAGCATCATCATATGCATTATTCATAATGAACCAGAGAACAGCTGAGTCTAATTGATACAGACTGCAGCATCTCCTCTACAGCTCCCTTTCTAGTTCATGAAGACATGAAGGATCTACACACACACACACACTATATGTATACATAATTCTCTCTCATAAATACAAACATACACTTTCGTTCTCTCACACACAGTACACTGGGAGAATTTTATATGATTCCACTATTGGTCCAGCCTCTCAAGATGTGAATGGACTGCTAGAGCAATATACACCTGATTATCTCTTTCTCTCTTTTCTCTTACTTTCTCGATGCATTTCTCACTCTGTTTCTCTTGTCTCAGTCTCTTCATTTCCCTCCCTTTGCCTGTTACCCTGTTCTCTCCAAAATCATCTCCAACAGTGTCCCTTTCTGTTTTCCCAATCCCATTCCTATATCCTTCTTGTCTTGGCTTTCATTTTAACCCAAATGCTCCGCACCTCAGGAACTCTTTTCCAAATTGCTTTAATCAAGCCTGATCCACCTTCGCCTCCTCTGTCCGTGCTGACAAACACCCCATCTTCCATCTCCAATCTCTTCAGCAAAGTCTGAAAACAAACAGAGATCTCATCCACCTCTCCCACAGCCTACTTTCTGAAGCTCCTGAGGGAGAGGCTTTCCATTCCTTCCAAAGCAATGAAAAAGTTTGAATCAATGGCAGATTCCTCCAAGCTGTGACTTGTACACTGAGTCATGTCACTGAAGCAGGCCATTTCGTCGAGTGGGACTGTTTGTGTTTTCTGTGCACAGCAGCCTACTTCCCCCACTTTGCATCTAACCTCATCAACAGGCACAAGTATGTGCTGCTGTCAAAATCTGTAGAATGTACATTTCAATCTGCATTTGCTAAGATTTAAGTTGTTTGGTTTCGTATAGTGTGAGTGAGGGCCATCAGTCTTGTTCCATAACCGAGTTCAAATATGACGGTATTCTTCAGAACCTTGGTGGTGGTATTTATTTGTTAAAATCAGGATTGACTGGGATATACTGCAAGTCAGAGGGAGGTGATGGCTCAGGGGTTAGCACTGTTGCTTCACAGCGCCAGGGACCCGGGTTTGATTCCATTCTCGGGCGATTGTCTGGGTGGAGTTTGCACATTCTCCCCGTGTCTGCGTGGGTTTCCTCCCACAATCCAAGGATATGTAGAGTAGGTGGATTGGCCATGCTAAATTGCCTGCAATGTGCAGGCTAAATGGGTTCGCCACGGGAAATGTAGGGTAGGTGTGGTAGGTCTGTGTGGATCAGAATGGCCTGTTTTGACACTGTAGGGATTCTGTAAGTATGGTGGTGTGAGAAATCACAATAGAAGGTGCCCTCAAATGACCACCTTTGCTGAAGTTAGACTAACCCACTCTCTTTGGCAGGTAGCTGATGTTTAAAACCCTGAAACTATATAACTGTGCAATAAAATATATCTTTTTATTCCCCTCTTTGTAATAAGATGCAGCTTGACGGCCATGTAAACTTCATGTGATGTCTTGAGCTACTGTAGATGTATTCTCATAATTATTTCGAGTTCTTGTAAAATTCAGCGTTGTACTTTTCACAGATGACACGACAGGAATACATTCCATATATACAGTATATCAAGGACACGAGATAATGTTTCATGTCTCCACAATGTTGCCGTACTCTAAAGAAAACAAGCAACAGGTAAGGGGAGTTCTTTCTTTCCTATGACTAAGCATATTACTGCTGGAATCATTTATATTGTATCGATCTTGGGCTTTTCACTTGAAAACAGTCTCACTGGGTCTTGTCAAACAGGCAAATAATTGTGATTCTGTTATGACCACTTGCTTCTCCAGAGAGGAGGAGATTGGGAGCAGAGTTTAGATGTGAAGGCTCCAAAATATCTGCTGTGTTACACTCTCCAGCAGGGCTGCTGTGTTACACATTCCATCAGTGCTGCTGTGTATTACACTCTCCAGCACGCTTACTGTGTCATGCTCTCCAGCAGGGCTGCTATGTTACACCCTCCTGCAGGGGTGCTGTGTTACACTCTCCAGCTGGGCGGCTGCGTTACACAGTCCAGCAGGACTACTGTGTTACACTCTCCAGCAGGGCTGCTGTGTAACATTCTCCAGCAGGGTTGCTGTGTTACACCCTCCAGCAGGGCTGCTGTGTTACACAGTTCAGCAGGACTACTGTGTTACACTCTCCAGCAGGGCTGCTGTGTAACATTCTCCAGCAGGGTTGCTGTGTTACACATGCTAGCAGGGCTGCTATTACACTCTCCAGCACGGCTGTTGTGTTACACATTCCAGCAGGGTTGCTGTGTTACACATGCTAGCAGGGCTGC
Organism: Chiloscyllium plagiosum; assembly: GCF_037043375.1. Classification (NCBI taxonomy): domain Eukaryota; kingdom Metazoa; phylum Chordata; class Chondrichthyes; order Orectolobiformes; family Hemiscylliidae; genus Chiloscyllium; species Chiloscyllium plagiosum. The sequence continues at coordinate 20,982,146 of NW_028270159.1, forward strand.
TATTACACTCTCCAGCACGGCTGTTGTGTTACACATTCCAGCAGGGCTGCTGTGTTACACATTCCAGCAGGGCTGTTGTGTTACACACTCCAGCAGGGCTGTTGTGTTACACATTCCAGCAGGGCTGCTGTTACACACTCCAGCAGGGCTGCTGTGTTACACATTCCAGCAGGGCTGTTGTGTTACACACTCCAGCAGGGCTGTTGTGTTACACATTCCAGCAGGGCTGCTGTTACACACTCCAGCAGGGCTGTTGTGTTACACATTCCAGCAGGGCTGCTGTTACACACTCCAGCAGGGCTGCTGTGTTACACATTCCAGCAGGGCTGTTGTGTTACACATTCCAGCAGGGCTGCTGTTACACACTCCAGCAGGGCTGTTGTGTTATACACTCCAGCAGGGCTGCTGTTACACACTCCAGCAGGGCTACTGTGTTACACACTCCAGCTGCTGTGTTACACTGTCCAGCAGGGCTGCTGTGTTAGGGCCTCCAGTGATGGGGACACATTGCTGCCTGAAGGGATCGTGGTCTCCCTGGCTATCAGACACTGAAAGCTGGCTTGCAGCTACAGTGATCAATTTCGAAGCCAAACTGTATGTTGGCTCTTACAGCGAGAAGATCTGCTTACAGCAGGAATCCTGCAGTCGGATAAAGCCATGGTGAGACTGCCCTTGGATTAATGTGTACGGAGTTTTTTAAACTTATCTAAAGATGGATACACTTACCATGGAGGGAGCACAAAGGAGATGCACTAGACGGACCAATGGGATGGTGGAGTTGGCTGATGAGCAGCAATTGAGGAGACTGGGCTGTATTGTCTGGAGTTTAGAGGAGGAAATGTAATTGCTCTGCAAGTTGAAATTCCTAAAGGGGTCGGCCAGATAGATGAATGTACAAAGGATGTTTCCCCGGTGAGAGTTGTGTAGGAGGGACTGTATGGTTGCTCTCTCAGAATAAAATGGAGGCCATTTGGACTGAGATGAGGTGGAAATTATTCTGTCAGTGAATAATTCTCTGGAATGCTCTACCCCAGAGGGCTGTGGTGTTTCATTCACTGAATATATTCACGACAGAGAGTAATAGATTTCTGGATATTAAAGATTTCAAAAGATGTGAGGAGAGCACTGGAAAATTGTTTTGAGGTAGATTATCCGAAATCTAACTGGCAACTTTAAAGGAGAGAGACTGGAGTTTCGAATGGTTAAAAATGGTATTAGGAAGTGACTTTAAAAACACAAGCCGGTTTCCTGGTCTTCGTAAGTAGTGGCATAGGCTACTGAAGTAAGGATTTTGTGCTTAATCTTTATAAAGTACTAGGTAGGCGTTAGCTGGAGTAATGTCTTCAGCTCAGGACACCACATTTTAGGAAGAATCTTTAAGATATTGCCAAAAAGATTTACTATAATGTGGGAACATAATAGTACCAGGTTGTGGAACTTTATATTAGTGTCAGGACGTGTCAGTAGAAGGTGGGATTACTGTCCTTCCAGCGGGGAAGGGCAAGGTGAGATCCAGTTTAAACAGTCAAAGACGGTCAAAGTTGTGAACAAGGACAGTCTGCAGTTTGCCTCTGAAGCTAATGTGAGAGAGCCTGAGGTACCAGACAGGGGCTCCTCAGCCACACCCAGCAGAGCCTCAATGCAGAGTTCACTACTGCAGTGAAAACCAAGGCTGTCCCCTCCAAAAATAAACAAAACGAAAGGAAATGAGAGACTTGCATGTGTACAGCGCCCTTCAGCAACACAGGGCATTGCAAAGCACTTTATAGCCAATGAAATACTTTTTGAAGTGCGCTCAATATTGGAATTTGGGAAACGTAGCAGCCAACTTGCATCCAACCAGCTCCCACTTACCAGGCAGTCGGTTTTTGTGATGTTTCCCAGGGGAAATGTTGGCCAAGGCAACTCGTCTTCAAGATAGGGCAGTTGCACGTTTTATGTCTTCCTGGCGAAATAGATGGGGTACTTCAGTTGAACATCTCATCAGAAAGGTAGCACCCGTGACAGTACAGCACCCCCTCAGCACTGCAGGTTAGCTCGAGTTTCTGGAGTCCACCAACTTCTGACGGAGAGGTGCGATTGCTATATCTGAGCCACAACTAACACTAGGGGTGTGTAGGTGGTGCTGCAGCCCTTTGCTGGCCTAAATTTATAACAGCTTCATAAAAACTTTGCACACAGCCTGCTCAGCCTTTCCTTGTGAAGTGGGTCATATTAAGTCTACTCTTATCGCCCGAGTATTTCCCTGTCATGCTGTGCTTTTTGAGATCACTGAGAGACTGCAGTGTGGTGAAAAATATTGAAGAGGAGGCTTCTCCACAGCGTGGTTGGTGATTTGCAAATGCATTAAAAAAAATTGCAAAACATTTGATTTGCAAACGCTCTGGCCCATTGCTCGATCAAACCACACGTGGGGCCCATGTTGGCTGGCATTTCAATGCTTTACCCAATCTTTAAAAGGGGTTTTGAAACAGAGCGGACTGAAGCTGGGTCACCAGTAATCCCTATTGAAATTGAAGCCTTCAGTATGTGCCATAGAGCAATGTTTAAGATGGTATTTCAGTGCTGCGAATGCAGTGACCTGAAAGGAGCAGTGCTGATCACCTTTTCCCATTTATGAGCTGATCGCAGTTCACTGGTCCATGTCCTCATGTCACTGTGCTCCTCGGAGGAAGTGTACAGCCTTACTTCCTGAGGGCAAGCCTCTCTGAATGTGGGTCAGCCAGGTATATTGACAAGTTTATCATTTCAACCTGTGTTTCTTTTTACTCTTTCAGTGATTAGATTACATTACATTGTGGAAACAGGCCCTTCGGCCCAACAAGTCCACACCGACCCCCCAAACCCCTACATTTACCCCTTACCTAACACTACAGGCAATTTAGCATGGCCAATTCACCTTAACTGCACATCTTTGGACTGTGGGAGGAAACCGGAGCACCCGGAGGAAACCCACGCAGACACGGGGATAATGTGCAAACTCCACACAGTCAGTCGCCTGAGGCGGGAATTGAACCCGGGTCTCTGGCGCTGTGAGGCACCGTGCCGCCCACAAAGATGTGATAGGGGTTTTAATTTCTTGATGGAACAATAAGTGTGAAGTAACCCATAACGGAATCAACATTTATTTTTGTTTGTTATTTTTATGCAGTCAGGGTGTGACTGTCACTGGCTGTTTATTGCCTGTCCCTACTTGCCCTTGAAGGTGGTAGGGAGCTACCTTTTTGAACTGCTGCATTCCATCTGCTGTAGCTAGACCCAGCATGCATTAGGGAGGAAATTCAAGGATTTTGCCCCAGTCACACTGAAGAAATAGCAATATATTTTCAAGTCAGGATGGTGAGTGGCTTGAAGGGGAACTTGCAGGTGTTAGACTTCCTATGTATTAGCTGCCCTTATCCTTCTAGGTGGTAGAGGTCATGGTTTGGAAGGTACAATCTTAGGGGGCTTGATGAGTACAAGTTATACATTGTAGATACTCCTGCCACTGTGTGTTAGCAGTACAGGGAATGAATGTTAGAAGTGTGGCCGTGATGTCCACTTGGGCTGCTCTGTCCTGGATGATTTTGAGACACTTGAGTGTTGTTGGAGCTGCAACCATCCTGGGGAGTATTCCATCACACTCCTGACTTGTGGCTTGTAGGTGGTGGACAGACGTAGGGGTTCATTAGGGCATTGTAGAAATATGTTTGAGCTGTAACTTCTAGTGCATCGGTCACAAGAGGTTAGTGTGTAGCCGCAGCAAGAAGGCCAATAAGTGTGAAGCTGAAAGTGAGGATGTTATGCTTTAGTGTTACAGGGCATTGATGGCATCACATGTGCAGTTATTTAAGGAAGGATGGAAATATGTTGGAGACAGTTTGGAGGGAGTTTACTCATTTGATACCTGGTATAAACTGGTTGTGCTTTCTATAGGCTTGTTTACACCAAAGTTCAGAAGAGTGAGAGGTTGATTTGATTGAAATTAAATGGCCATTGACAAGGTGGACATGGAAAAGGATGTCTCCATTTGTGGATGAGTCCAGAATTGGAGGGCATTATTTAAAAATCGGGAGTCTTGCTTTTGGGACAGAGGTGAGGAGAAAGTCTTTCTCACTGTGTGACTTTGGGACTGTGTGCCTGGGATGATGTTGGAGGCATGAACATTGAACGTTCTTAAAGCTGAGGTGGATAGATTTTTATGAGGCAGGGGAATCCATGGTTCCTGGGCATAGCTGAGAAAGTGGAATTTGAAACACAAAACGATCAGCCATGATCTTGGTAAATAGTGATGCAGTTTAGAGGGGCTGAACTAAACTGCACCACTACTTCTGTTCCTATGTTTGTTATCTTCTAGACCAAGGGCTGGATTTTTTTTTTGTTTTGGGATCAGGACATCAGAGTTGACCAATTAGTGGTGCACTCACCATCCAAGTAAGAATGTTCCAATACTGGTGGGCCAGTAGGCGACACCCTTTTCATCCAAGAAATGGTCACTATTGCCAGCTCACTGTTATAGAGTGGGAGCCCCTGCCAAGAGCAGGTACATTGGGCAGCTACGGTGTGAGGGAGGCAGACTCAAATTGATCCTGGGAAATCACCTCCTGGTTTGCACACAGGAACCTTGATTATTCAAGTGACACGGGCGGGGAGTATTTCATTTGGATAATCCAAAATTTTGCTAATTGAATGCCGGATAACGCAGTTTAGCCAAGTATCAGGACTTTGCGATCTTGCTGGAATATCCGAAATTTGGATACTCAAATACCGGATAATCGAGGTTCCTCTGCACCAAGTTCCAGCTGCCATTGTGAATCCACAGGCTAACTGGAAAATGCCAGTCACCCTCTGATCAATAGTCTCGATAAGCTTTTAATTAGATTAAGAAGTTGCTTACAGCTTGTGGGCAGTTAACCCACGCTCCCATCGACTGAAATGACATGGAATTGAGTAGCTGATGACAAACGATATGCTGCCCACTTCCGTTCTCTGCAGTGGTTACAAATCCAGGCCCCTCCTGCACAGATCCCACTGGCACAACTTACAGCACCTTCCTGAAAGGGTGGAAGAAGGGGATTTAATCATAATTTTCAGAAGAAAATTGATGATTTTTTTAAAGTCTCAAAAACATACTTTACTCATAAAAATATCTTTATATACATAGTTACAAATGCAGTTCGGTTCTGTACAGTAGCATAGCACGAAAACGAGCAAACATTGGAGTTTGACTCTACCCAATCAAACCAAAGGCATCTCCTACTTGTACAAGACAGTATTTATATGCATTTGAGGCAGTGGGAGGGTTCAATAACAGAACAGACTCCAGTTTAACTTCAGCAGAAAGTCCTCAGACAGTGGCTTTTCCCATTGTGCCTTGGGATATGGCAAAAGCAAACACAGGCTGTGGGAGGAGGAACAGGGAAGTGGAGTCATTGTGTAACATGTTCAAAGAGCTTTCACAGAGTTGATGGCTCACTGGTCTTCCCCGTTCTATCTGATGGTGGTGTTCAATAGTAAAGGTACCAAAAGAGTAGGAGTGAGGTGGACAGATCGCCAGGTTTGAGATGACTGCCTCACAGAGGAAAGTAAATTCCCTGTTGCTTTTTTCATCACTACTTTGATTGGTTAACACCAGTACCAAGGGACTGCTAATGTGCTGTCTTTTCCAGTGTGACATTATCTACAATGTGATACCCACTAGGTCTGCATGTGTTGGGCTGACTTATCCATGCAGTCATTTAAATAGACAAAATGTATGATTTCCCAGCTCCTGTTCAGTGATAGATAAATATGATCGAAAAGGAGGGAGAGAAAGTTAACTGAAGCATTCGGCTTGTACCATTCACCTTTATTGGAGAAGTCCAAGGCATTTGAAACAGCACCCTGAATAAGGAATTTGGCTTGAAGATTGCTTCTTCCAGTCTCTGTTTGATGATAATCCCTTCGAAAATGGCTTTCTGCAGGGATTGTTCTCCACTTTGAATTGCTTGAATTCTAGTTCTGTGATGCACAGTGACACTGTTACTGGTTTATTAATAATCAAATTGCAATTTGTTATAGTGAAATCTCTAGCTGACTTTGCCCTTTAACTTCCTTTCCTTTCCTTATGGTTTGCATGACACCGGTGGTACCAAGAATTGTAGCAATTGAATCAAGGTCACTTAATTGATTTAACTTAAACTTTACAATTCCTAGCTGTAATGTCTGTTTTATTTTATGATGTGGAGATGCCGGTGGTGGACTGCAGTGAACATAGTTAAAATCACACAACACCAGGTTATAGTCCAGCAAGTTTATTTGGAAGCACTAGCTTTTGGAGCGCTGCTCCTGCAACTTGTGAGATCTTTATTTGATCAAATAACATTTCAGTTGCATGACAATGCGATCTTTTGCTCTAAACTCTGTTTCTTGTGATCCTGCTCCACACCTACCTGATGCAGGAGCAGTGCTCCAAAAGCTAGTGCTTCCAAATAAACCTGTTGGACCAAAACCAGGTGTTGTGAGACATTTTTATGGCATCATGTATTTCCTGCAACCCTCCACCAGGATGTAGAAATATTTAACTCTCCATTTCTTTCCAGTGTTAGCTAACTAAATCGGTTTCAGAACTTTCTAACATTTGACTTTATGTTAAACGAGGAAGGGTGGGTGGTAGGAAGAGGACGTTTATAATCCAATTTTCCGATATCAAGAGAATTATCTTCTGTACATTTCTAAGTTGAACTTTTGAGTTGAAGGTATTCAGATTGTTAAACAAGTACATAGATTAAATTGTTACACTTATTTGCAGTTTTCCCCAGTGCTGTTTTTTTATACCATCTGTGAGACTTCTTGAAATGAACTTCAATGAAGCAGCAATCATTCCACATCCCATTTCATAATTTCAGTGTAAAGACCTTTCTGTAGCCCTGTTGCCCAAATAAGTAAGAAACATGGTACAGTGGAAGGTTATAATTTACATTTTATAGTTTATAATTTAGTATGACTTTTGGATTTTGGATTTCAAGCTAGAGACAGGTGGTTATTGCTTATTTCTCTGAAGGGTTTGCTTTTCTTGGGGAATAAAAACTCAAGGTCAGCGTCCTTTTGGAGAAGTGACCTAAATCCAGTGTTTGTCAGAAAGCAGGTGACTATCTGCCCCTAATGAAAGACATTTACCCTGTTAAACGTATGACCGGTAGGCTAATCATTTAAGATCATCCAGTTTGAATTCATAGAACATAGGACAGTGCAGCATAATAAAGGCCCTTCGGCCTACGATGTTCTGCCGAGCATTTATCTTAATCTAAGATCAACCTAACCTACACACCCCTCAATTTCGTGCCGTCCATGTGCTTGTCCAGCAGTCGCTTAAATGTACCCGCATCTGACATCTCCCCTATACCTTCCTCCAATCACCTTAAAATTATGACCCCTCATGACAGCCATTTCTGCTCTGGGGAAAAGTCTCTGGCTATCTACTCTGTCTATGCCTCTCATCACCTTGTACACCTCTATCAAGTCACCTCTCTTCCTTCTTCTCTCCAGTATGAAAAGCCCACGCTCACTCTACCTCTCTTCATAAGACAAACCCTCCAATCCAGGCAGCAACCTGGTAAATCTCCTCTGCACCCTCTCTAAAACATCTACATCCTTCCTATTATGAGGCAACCAGAACTGGACACAATATTCCAAATGTGGTCTAACTAGGGTTTTATAGAGCTGCAGCAAAATCTTGTGGCTCTTAAAGTCAATCCCCCTGTTAATGAAAACCAAAACACCATACGCCTTCATAACAACTCTTATCAACTTGGGTGGCAACTTTGAGGGATCTACGTATGTAGACCCTAAGATCCCGCTGTTCCTCCACACTGCCAAGAATCTTGTCTTTAACCCTGTATTCAGCATTCAAATGACTTTTGAAATGAATCACTTCGCATTTATCCAGGTTGAACTCCATCCGCCATTTCTCAGCCCAGCTCTGTATCCAGTCAATGTCATGTTGTGGCCTGCATCAGCCCTCGACACTATCGACAACACCACCGACCTTTGTGCCATCAGCAAGCTTACTAACCCACCCTTCCACTTCTTCATCCAAGTCATTCATAAAAGCTGCAAAGAGCAGGGACCCAAATACAGATCCCTGCGGGACATCACTGGTCACCGACCTCCAGGTGGAATATCTTCCATCCACTACCATTCGCTGTCTTCTTTCGGCCAGCCAATTCTGTATCCAGACAGCCAAATTACCCTGTGTCCCATACTTCCTAACTTTCTGAATGAGCCTTCTGTGGGGAACCTTATCAAATGCCTTACTAAAATCCATATACACCACGTCCTCTGCTCCACTTTCGTCTTGTCACATTCTCAAAGAACTCAATAAAGCTGTGAGGCATGACCTGCCCCTCACAAAGCCTTGCTGACTATCTTTAATCAAACTGTGTTTTTCCAAATAGACATAAATCCCATCTCTCAGAATCCTTTCCAGTACCTTTCTTAACGCAGACTTAAGACTGACTGGTCTGGAGTTCCCAGGGATTTCCCTTTTCCCTTTCTTGAAAAGAGGAACAACATTCGCCTCCCTCCAATCATCCGGTACTACTCTCGTAGAGAGTGAGGATGCAAAGATCATCGCCAGAGGTGCAGCAATCTCATTTCTCACTTCCTGTGGGAATATCTGGTCCGGCCCTGGGAATTTATCTATCTAGATGCTTTCCAGAATTTCCAGCACATCCACTTTCTTAATATCAATCTGTCCAAGCCTATTAACCTGGACCACAGTGTTCTCACTATCAACAAGGTTCCTCTCTCTAGTGAATACTGAAGCAAAAATACTCATTTAGGGTCTTCCCTACCTAGTCAGACTCCAGGCACAAGTTCCCTCCACCATCCCTGATTGGCCTTACCCTCTATCTGACCATTCTCTTATTCCTCACGTACATTTAGAATATCTTTGGGTTTTCCCTAATCCTACCTGCCAAGGCTTTTTTGTGACCCCTTCCTAGTTCTCCTCAGTCCATTTTTGAGTTCTTTCCTAGCTACCTTGTAATTCTCTAAAGCTGTGTCAGATCCTTGCTACCTCAACCTTAAGTATGCTTTGTTCTTCCTTTTGATGAGAAGCTCCTCTGCTCTTGTCATCCAAGGCTCCTTCACCTTACTATTCCTTGCCTGTCTCAGTGGGACAAAGTTATCCAACACTTGCAACAAGTTCTCTTTAAACAGCCTCCACATTTCTGTTGTGCATTTCCCGTGGAACAATTGTTCCCAATTTATACTCCACAGCTCCTGTCTAATAACAGTATAATTTCCCTTCCTCCAATTAAAAACGTCTCATCCTGTCTGTTCCTATCCCTCTCCATGGCTGTGTTAAAGGTGAGGCAGTTCTGGTCGCTGTCACCGAAATGCTCTCCCACCGAGAGTTCTGATACCTGACCTGGCTCGTTGCCTAGCATCAAATCCAATATGGCCTCCCCTCCCCAAGTCAGTCTATCTACATATTGAGTAAGAAAACCTTCCTGGATACAAGTGACAAAATCGGCTCCATCCAGACCAGAGGAGGTTCTGATCAATATTGAGGAAGTTGAAGTCACCCAGAACAACAACTCTGTTTCATCTGTACCTTTCCAAGATTTGTTGTCCAATCTGTTCTTCCATCTCTCTGCTGCTACTGGGGGGGTCTATAGAAAGCACCCAGTGAAGTAACTGCTCCTTTCTTGTTACTGACTCAGTAGGGAAACCCTCCTCAACAACCTCTTTTTCTGCAGCTGTGATGCACTCTCTAATTAACAATGCTACTCCCCCTCCTCTTGTATCCACCTCCCTGACCTTTTAAAGCTCTGGTTCCCATTCCCCTGCCAAACTAGTTTAACCCCTCCTGAAGTGCCCTTGCAAATCTCCTGCCCAGGACATGGTGTCCCTCCAGTTTAAGTGCAACCTCTCCTTCATGTACAGGTTCCACCTTCCCCAGAAAGTGCCCCAATGATCTATGTATCTGAAGCCCACCCTCCTGCACCAGCCCTATAGCCACACGTTTCGCTGCACTGTTCCTCACCTCACTAGCATGTGGCCCTGGTACTAATTCTGAGATTACTACTCTGCCCATCCTGCATTTTAGTTTCCAATCTAACTCCCTGAAATCACTTTTTAGATCCTCATCCCTTTTCCTGGCTATGTCATTGGTGCCAATGTGCACCATGACTTCTGGCTGCTCACCCTCCCCTTTCAAAATCTTGTAGACTCGATCAGAGACATCCAGGATCCTGGCACCTGAGTGGCAACATGCCTTCTGGGAGTCTTGTTTGCAACCACAGAATCTTCTGTCTGTTCCTCCAACTACTGAATCTCCTACCATTAGTGCTTTTCTATTCTCCCCGTCTTCCCTTCTGAGCCTCAGAACTCAGTGTTAGAGACCCGGCCACTATGGTTTTCCCCTGGTAGGATTCCCCCCCCCGCAGTATCCAAAATGGTATACTTGTAATTGAGGGGAACAGCCATAGGGGTTCCCTGCACTGTCTGCCTGTTTCCTCCTCTGTCCCCTGACTGTAACCCAGCTACCTTATTCCTGTACCTGAGCTGAGACTACCTCCCTGTAAATCCTCTCTATTATCCCCTTCATCTCCCGAATGATCCGGAGTTCATCCAGCTCCAGTTCTTTAACATGGTTTCCAAGAAGCTGGAGTTGGGTGCAGTTCCAGCAGATGAAGTCAGTGGAGACACTTGTGGTGACCTTTACCTCCCACATCCTACAGGAGGAGCATGCAACTGCCCTAACAGCCATTCCCACTGTTCTGCGTTCCCAAAGAGACTATTGAAAAAAACCTAGTAACCCTACCGAATTGGTGCACAGGTGTTTTATTTTGTTAGAGGAGGAAGATGAGTGGAAGACACTACCCAAGTAGTGTTTTGGATAAAGCAACCACCCCAATATATTACTTCACTTACTCTGCCATTCGGTGTCCATTCATGCTCAGTGTGCACTCCTCATATTCATGAGATAGGGTGTTAAAGGAGGAACGTACCTTCCAGTGTTTCTTGTAATTCGGTTCAGAAAACACTACTACTGAGTTTATTATAAACAATCTTATTTTCTTACCTGGAAGAAGGATTTAGGACACTTTAGGGAGTAAAGATAAAGTAGCCATAGTCCCAGAGGGTTGCTCTCTTATTAAAGAGAATCAAATGGTGGTGCTTTAACCTGAACGTTACCACATCTCAGATGAGGGGAAGAGGGTGAGATGAAGAGTCCTTCATTGTAACCTCAGCTAATGTGGGAATTGAACCAATGCTTTTGGTGTTGCTCTGCATTATAAGCCGGTTGTCCCGCCACCTGACCTGACCCACCATATCATTGCCACAGAAATATTTAGTTTGTGAAATATGTACCTCAGGAGAATTTGGTTAGAACTGTTCAGGTTATTATAACTGATAAAGTTTAGAAATGTGTATGCCAACAGCTTTGGAAACAGCTCATCATATTGTCTTCACTGTGCATGACAAAGAAATTGTAAAGAGTCAGTTAATTAGGAACTTAACGCAGTGAGATGGGGTGTACGTTTTCTGGACTTGAGTATCTGTAATGGATAGAGTTGGGAAAAGGTTGAAACTTTTGCTTTGCTTTGTTTTAGATCTTGCTGACTGTCTTCTATTTTGAGGTAGTTTGGTTTGTTCTTTTTCTTTTGTGTTCTGTTGTTAAAGAAAATCTACAGCCTTGTATGAGTATGTTTCTGTGACTGATGACCACATTAACTAAGAAGCAAAATACAATCATCTGACAAGCCAGGTTTTATTGTGGAATCTGACTTGTCAAATAGTACTGTTAGCTGAGATCCTAACAAGGGCAAGACTAGACTACTTAATAAACATTTATATTGACATTTACTAAGGAGCAGAATGCTGATACAATATTGGTAGAAGCAGAAATGTTAGAGGTAATGGATCAAGGGGCTCTGAGGTTCCTGAAGGAAATAGGAGCAAAAAGACAAGAAGGCTCTGGCATAATCTTCCAGACATTCATTGATTTGGGAAAGTAGCAGGGAATTGAAAAGCAGCAAACGTGACACCCTTGTTCAAGACAAGATGCAGGGACATTAGAGCAATAGCATGTTTTAGTTGCAAAGTGAGGTTGAAGAAACTGGATTTGTTCTCCTTGGAGCAAAGAGGATTGAGCAGAGATTTGAAAGAGTTTCACGAGATTATGACTGATGTAGATAAGGTGGGGAAAGTAATGCTGTTGCATTAGCAGGTGATAGAAGCCCCTGGGGACACAGACGTAAGTAGGAAGGGTATGCGAGAAACAATCCAAAACAGAGGTTGCTGGAAAAGCTCAGCAGGTCTGGCAGCATCTGTGAAGAGAGGTCAATGGTAATGTTTTGGGTCTGGTGACCCTTCCTCAGAACTGATGGTAGCTAGTTTATGTGCAGGAGATCGGGTGGGAGAAGAGGGTAAGGAGTAAAAGATAGGTGGGAATAGAGCCCAAAGAGATAGAAGAACAACTGAACAGACAACGGAGTAGACAACAATCCGGTTGGGAGGGTGAAATGTTAATGGAGACTGTTAGTGGCTAACAATAGGTAGTGCGCAATGGTAGACTATGTGATAACAAGACCTGGTGTGTGTGGTAGGTGGTGAGGACATGGGTGAGCCCAGGCCCGAAAATGATTGAACTCGATATTGAGTCCAGAGGACTGCAGTGCCCCCCAGTGGAAAATGGGTTGGTGTTTTTCCAGCTGGAGCACTGCAGCAAGCCTGAGATAGAAATGTTGGCCAGGGAACAGCGTGGGGCAGGCAATGGGAAGCTCAGGGTCTTTTTTGAGGGCAGAACATAGATGTTATGTGAAATGGTCACCCAGTCTACACTTCATTTCCCAAATGTAGAGGAGACCACATTGTGAGCAGCGAATGCAGTAGACTAGATTGTGAGAAGTGCAGGTAAAATGCTGCTTCACCTGCAAGGTACATTTGGGCTCTTGGATACTGAGGAGGGCGGAGGGAAATGGGTAGGTGCTACACCTTTGGCAGTTGGGGAGGTGCTGTGGGGCTGTGCAGGGTGTTGGGAGTGAAGGAAGACGATGTCCCGGAGGGAATGGTCTCCTGTGGAAGGTGGACAAGGGAGGGGATAGAAATATGTGTCTGATGGTGGCATCTCACTGGAGGTGTGGAAATGGAACCTGATGATCTTTTGGATGTAGCTGCTGGTAGTTAAGGAACCCTATCGCTGTTGTTGAAGGGAAGAGAGGGAGTGAGGTCGGAAGTGCGGGAGATGTGTCAGACCCTGTTGAGAGCCCTGTCAACAATGGTGCTGGGGAATCCTTGGCTGAGGAAGAAGGTGGACATTTTAGCAGCTCCCTTGTCGAAGTTGGCCTTATCGGAACATATACAACAGAGGCGGAGGAACTGGGAGAATGGAATGGAGCCTTTGCAGGAAACAGGGTGCAAGGATGTATAGTACAGGTAACTGCGGGAGTCAGTGGGTCTATAGTGGATATTAGTGGCCAGTTTATCCCCAGAAGTGGAAAAAGAGATGTCGAGGAAGGAAAGGGAGGATACAACAGATGAAAGTGAGGGCAGGGTGGAAACTGGAAGCAAAGTCAATGAACTTTTCCAAATTCAGACAAGAGAAGGAAGCAGCACTGATGATATCATCGAAATATCGGAGAAAGAGTTGTGGGTGGGGGCTGGAATAGGACTGGAACAGGGAATGTTCCATGTAGCTCACAAAGCGGGAAGGCATAACTGGGGCCATGCGAGAAGTCATGGCCACCCCCCTCTGACCTGAAGAAAATGGGAGGAGCTAAAAGGGAAGTTGTGGAGGGTGAGGATGAGATCGGCCTGGCGGAGGAGGGTGGTGGGGGATAGGGATGGTTCAGGCCTTTTATCCAGGAAGAAGCAGAGAGCCCTGAGACCATGTTGGGGTGGGGGATGGACACGTAGAGGGATTACACATCCTCAGTGAAGAGGAGGCAGCTGGAGGCTGCAAACTGGAAATCCCGAAACTGGGGTAAAGCATGGAAAAATGTTTTACCCGGTAATTGGTAGTGACCTGGAACTTTGCCTACGGGGGTGGTGCGACCAGCGATGATAAATGACTTTGAAAGGACATTGGAAGGATACTTAAGAGAAATAAACTTGCAGGGTCAAGGGAGTGGGACTGACTGAATTTCTCTACATTGAATTAAATGGGCTGCATGTCCTTCTTCAGAGACTCTGTGAGTTTATATATTTGCAACCATATTAAGGGAAATTTAACAAAGAAGTTCTCTGATTGGTATCTGGTATCTCCTCCATCACATGCTTTAAAACTTGGAGCGAAGCCCCCCCTTTCTCCATGCGGTTGCAAGAGATCACCCAATGAGAAGGAAGGGCACAAGGATCTCGATGGGGTGTCGTGACAAAAGAGAGAGAGGATGTGATACAAAAATATGCTGGGAAAAGATTGATAATGTTTTAAAATTTTAAAGGCATCAAGATTATGGGCAGAAAGCTGGAGTGCAGCATTGAGGAAGAGAATATGATCATATTGAATGGTGGAACAGGCTCAAAGGGCTGAGTGGCCTTCATTTGCTGCTAGTTTCTGTGTTTCAGTGTTTGGAAATAGCGGTGTTCAATGTAGAACTGCATGTGTACTTGATAAAGGAATGAATTTCCGAGATATGTGAAGGATCAAGGAGACTGGTGCTAACTGGGTGGCTTTGTGGAAATGTTGATGTAGCCTAGATGGGCTGACTTGCTTCCTTTGTTGTACTAAGTTTCTATGAAATGTCTACGCACACTCTAACCAGCAGTTTTAAAAGATAAACTACAGAGAGGCCTGGGAATCTCCAGTAAACATGTCTTGATGAGTGCCTCTTGCTACATAAAGAGTCATTTTCCAGTTCAAACAAACACAAGACTTCAATTCAAATCCTTTGTATTCTGTTTGTTTTTAAAGTTAAAAGCACATGCTTCCAACATTGATGAACTGTGCTGTAAGAACGAGGTCAGTTTGCTGTATTTGACAGTGTAATGTGGAAATATTCGCTCTAAGCCATGGAGTTTATTGGTTAACAGAGGATTACAATGTGGTCTTTTTCAATATATAATTTCAGTTACATCACACTGTAAACTTTTGCTATAAATTCTGTATCTTACAATCTTGTACTCCACAACCACCTGATGAAGGAGCGGTGCTCCGAAAGCTAGTGCTTCCAATTAAACCTGTTGGACTATAAGCTGGTGTTGTGTGATTTATAACAATGTGGGAGTGAGTTTTGATCACCTTAGACAGAAGATAGTTTATATCCATTTACATTGTTTAATTCACAAATTATGCAAATAGGACTAGAAAAAAATGATTTCCACGGGCTCAAATTAAGTCTGATAATTGCTTTGCAGTTTATGCTTCTTCTCCACTTCCCTAATTACATTGCACTTTTTACAACTGACAATGTATTTATGCTCGCTCTTTTGGCAGTGTGATTTTGATTCTTACCATCATCATTAACACTTGGATCATTAAAGAGTTTCAGGGAAACATGACAGAATTCTCATTGGTTCTGGAGCTTGAACATGAGTGTACAATTAAATCAGGATGATTTAATCCCATTGGCGCTGAAAGGATGGTATACCTAACTTCCTGCAATTGCATGAACCTCTAACAAGGCAACCGTTAATTGATCCATTTTGTTTTAATTGAAGTTTTCAGCCTGCGCAGCTTTAAAACAAAAAGTGGCTGATGCTTTAATGATATCTTAAACTCCTACTTAATAGCAAGTTATAAAACGATCAGTACTGCAGTTGTGGTGCCCCTACCTTTGGAACAGTACTCCTCAGTTCAAGTCCCACCTACTCCAGAGGTGTGTCTTAGGAGGACATATAACAGATGAAAGTGAGGGCAGGGTGGAAACTGGAAGCAAAGTCAATGAACTTTTCCAAATTCAGACAAGAGAAGGAAGCAGCACTGATGATATCATCGAAATATCGGAGAAAGAGTTGTGGGTGGGGGATTGATTAATAAAATCTATAAAGTGACTAATGTGTCTGGAATTTGTGGTGGGGTTGAGTAATTGTTTGTTCCATCTGGGTTTATTCATAAGCTGTACCTGGACTTGCTTCATCTGTGCTGTAATGGGTACCCTCTGGGACTCAGCAGGTTTCTCTGTTAAGAATGTGAATTACCAAACCTGATTGTTACAATCCTGTTAGGGACATTTGAAGGAGAAGTCCAAACTCCCAGCATTTGATCAATAGTATTACACCACATAATTCATTTTATATATATAATTTAAACAAGGTAAGAACCACTAATATCAAGTTATAATTTCTAAAGCTTTATGTAACAAACACAGTTCTAGATTTAGAATCAGATTGGCTGAAAAGTTCTCTTATCTTACAAAATCTTGAGGATTAATTCACTTTTCCTGAGACCAACCCAAAAGGTGTGCCACAGACATCTGGAATTTACTTTAATTCTCCTTTGCACTCCATCATTTCCTCAAGGTACAAATGATATGTGGATCCTTCCATTTCCTTTTTGGCTTATTGATACTCCAGTTTTGGTTAAAGATCACTGAACTTTTGACCTTGCAGTTCCTTGTCATGGCTTTGGACTTACATGGACTGTGTTTTTCCCTAGTCTGCTCCCTTAGCTTCTATACTGCTGCTTCCAAGTTAGCCGTTCAGCTGATGGCTTTCTGCCACAATGCTGTCAAAGGACCCCCATAGAGTTCTTTAACTAAAACAAATCTTTTGGCTGTGTTTCCATCACGAAACCCAAACTTACTGCTTCTGTCAGTAGGAGATAAATTAATCAAAAGAGCCTTCTCATTAAGACTCCACCCTGAATCTATCTCTATGGAGCATGGGATGATTCAAACAGAAATTCAAGCAAATTATGTTACATTCAATACAACTCCTTGATTCATACGAGCGCTTTATATTGCCAATGAAGTTTCATGACTCTTTCTTCAAACTCCCTAGTTCCATTTCAAGTCTAAGGATGGATCATTCATTGTTTATTTGTTTTTTCCCTATTGACCCTGACCCTGTTGGACAAACCCAGGCTACATTTTAAGTGTAATAAAGTTTGAGTTGCATTTGCATCAGAGTTTTTGTTTGCCAATTGTCAACCAGGTGTATCCCTTTTTTTCAGAGTTAAAACTTCACTCTCTAAAATTATATTCTAAAACATATGAACTGGATTTGTGTGACAGTACAGTCTAAGATAGGACTTTAGGGTGATATCACATTTTGAAGCTACAGTGGGAGCACTTCTCATTGGGAAAAGCATCTCAGCAAATCATAGGCAGCCACCCAGAATCTGATCTGTGCCCTCTGGGGAATTTGGGTTTGCCAACTGTATTATCACATTTCCTCTTTGCATTGTGTACAACCGAGGATCAGAAAAGAGGAAGATTTTACCATTAACTCCTAATTAAATCAAGTTGATCAATAATAAAACACAACCTTTTGCATACATTACATGAGAAGTACAGGTAACCATTAGACCATAAGGTATAGGATTAGAATTAGGCGATTCAGCCCATTGAGTTTTCAGCATTTTGCCAAATTAAAACCCTGAACATCACCCATTCTGGTGCTGGGGCTTGGGGAGGAAGCAGGAAGGGGGAGAGGGGTGAAGTTAAAATGACTGCTGCAAATAGTTAGATCATTTTATGTGATAAGAATTGCATAAATCTGTCAATCTAAATGCCTGCCCATCCAGGATTGAGTGATGGACAAGCAGTCGGACCAGACAATATTGTTCCATCGATTCAGAAAATGGTATCACTGAGACCATTTAATTTTTATATTTCTCAATTAATGACCTATTCACTGCTAGCTTGGCTGTTTTTACATGCCTTAATCTGTACTAAGTTAAAGTTGCTGACTCTTATGCAGTTATTGACAGGCATGTTCATTGTAGCTTGGACAGTAAGACAGGCAGCATTTTAAATGATGTCCACAAACTAATGTCAAAATAACCTTAAAAAATTGATGAACTTTAAACCTGTATCTTTACCAGCTAATCATTAACTCTGGTCATTTAATTAGATTCTTTTCAGTGACTTACATTTATTTTTGGACCTCAGGCTTTTCATCTGAAGATCAGTCTTAGTGCAAAGTTTAATTAAAATGCTGATTGCTAATTATAACTTTTTACTCCAGTGCATTTCTTTACAAATTCAGAGCTTTGAAGAACACTGGACTTCAAAGGATCCGTTAGATCAGTGCAACTTAAAAAGAAGTGTCTGCAGAGGCAAGGAGGCGAGATATGGTTCTCGTTTAATGTTTGAAATATGACTATTTTGTAAGACATCAGTTCTGTTTGCTAATGCAGTTAAATGATACAACCAGATGTCAAAATTCATCAAAGTGTCATCTGTATGCGCGCTTTAAACAGTCCTCAGTCATTTAGAGATTTTTATGCATCAGAATAGTTATCTTGTAAGACTAATTTACTATAACAATAACAACAGTAACCCACTTGATTGGCACCACATCCACAAGCTTGCACTCCCTCCAACACCGACACGCAGTAGCAGCAGTGTGTACTATTTACAAGGTACTCTTGCTGAAAATCACCAAAGATTCTTAAGCAGCATCTTCCAAACCCTCGACCACTTCCATCTAGAAGGATAAGGGCTGCAGATAAATGGGAACGCCACTACCTTCAAGTTCCTCTCCAAGCCAGTCACCATTCTATCTTGGAAATATATCACTGTTCCTTCACTGTTGCTGTTTCAAAATCCTGGTATTCTGTCCCTGAGGTCACTGTGGGTTAACCTACAGCACATAGACTGCAGCGGTTCAAGAAGGCAGCTCACCACCACCTTCTCAAGGGCAACTAGGGACAGGTAATAAAATGTCAGCCAACAATGTCCAGCCCCCTGAGTGATTAAGAAAGAAAATTATATAGCACCTTTGTTATAGTGGAGCATCTCAAAGCACCTCACAGGCGCATTACAAAGCAAAGTATGACACTGAAGCACAGAAGGAGTTATTAGGCCAGATGACCAAAACGTCAGTCAATGTGGTAGGTTTTAAGAAGTGTCTTAAAGGACAAAAGCAAGGTTGAAAATACAGAGGGAATTCTAGAGCTTGGGACCTGGTGAATCAATTGGAGAGCCATCAATGGTGAAGCAGTTACAACTGGGAATGTGTAAGGGGCCAGCAGTAGAGGAGTGCAGATATCTTGGAGCATGGTGTTTATTTTAGAGATAAGGAGGGACAAAGCCGTGGATCGATTTTAAATCAAGGGAGGTCATTTAAAATCAATCCTTTACAGTCAGTTCTGATGAATGCTGTATCAAGCATACCAGCTTTTTTTTTAAGATATTGATGGTCTTGCTGTGTATTCTTAGACATTTCTGTTTTTTTCTTGGATTTCTACCATATTCGGTTTGTATCATTATTTTATGTTGCTATTTTATAGTTTCTTGTCTGTCAGGAAGTCTCCATTTCTGTCTAGTGCACTGCTAGTAATTCATTTTGCTGGAACCCTTGCTTTTGACAGTTGCCGGTTCATACCTGACCTTTTCTTTTTGCCTACAGTTGTCATTGTTATTCTGTTACTTTCCTTTTCATTATTCTTCCTGGTAAACTGACAGAGTCAACGGGAGTCATCTTTAACAATATAGATTTGCAGAAAAAATACAGACAAGGGGATTAGCTTTTAATTTCCCATGCCATGTAGTTTTGTCAACTGTATTGTGATGTCTCCATTATCTAGATTATTGAGCGGCTGCTTCATTAGATGCTGGACTATGTAAGGACATTTGCTGTTTTATTGTGGATGCTGAGGATTTTCTTCATTGCACTTTCCTTTCTTAATTGGGCATCACTTTCAATTAGCAATGCATTCCCTTTTGAAGGCTAACATTCTTGACTTTTTGAAGGAGTGACTATCTGAGTCTCTCGCTGACTCTTTCTTCTCGCTGTTTCTTTTACTCTGTAAGTGATAGCTCAATGTCCGTTCCTCACCGCTCGTTGTTCTTCATTATCAACACAGCCATAGGCACGTTCGTTCGCACAGATCAGGAAGACAGTCCTGCTGGGCCATGGGCAGTGAATTTGGAGATTTATTGTTGTGCTCCTCTCCTGGTGTCCATGGCCCCCAGTGTCTTGGTCTGCCCTAGTTGTTGGCTGGATTAGCCAAACCTGTCATTGAAATAAGTGAACTTCCCTCTCCTGCTCTACCTGTTCGCTTTCTTTCCCTGGTCTCCACAATCAAGAAGCCCCTCTGCTTTGCTTTTCTAGCTCAGTCAGAAATTCCAATATGTTTACCTTGGCATTATTACCAGCTCTGTGAAATGAACACTTCTAAACTGGGTTCATCCAGTTTTTTTGGCCACAAAAAAAATCAGCTCAGTTTAAGCAGCAGTATGTCGAACAGTGATGAATTTGACTCTCTGCATAGCAATGATCTGTGAATTCCGATAATGCGACGGAACTGTACAGGTAATTTTGTTCCTGCCGATCCAAATGCCTGAGTCAGTAGCTTTTTGGTACCATGTCTGTCAGGTCATCCATTCTGCTGACATAAGTGGTGGTAATTTGTATCAAGTTATGAACGTTTCCATTGTTCTGTATCCATGTTCTAAGTTGAAGTGATGCAAAGGTTTATAAAGTGTATGGAAATGAGACGCCTTTAGTTTAATCAGGATCAGTCCTACTCTACATTCCTAAATTGTGCTATTCCAAAGAATCACTCAGTTATATCCCTATCCAGGCTCCATTTTGCATGACTTAAACCATTAGTGTTTGTCTTGGTTTTAGCTAAAATACTAGAAATGTATGCCAGCTGCGAGTTGGCACAATTGTCTGTGAGTCAAATGTTCCAGGCTGAGAACCCACTCCAGAACTTCAAGGCTGACTCTGCTATGCAGTACTGAGGGACTGCTGCACTCTCAGAAGGTCAATGCTGAGGGAATGCTGCAATCTCGGAGGGTCAATAGGGAGCGCTGCACTGTCACAGGGTCAGTACTGAGAGAGTGCTGCACTGTCAGAGGGTCAGTACTGAGGGAGCGCCACACTGTCAGAGGGTCAGTACTGAGGGAGTGTCGCATGTTGGAGGGTCAGTACTGAGGGAGTGCCGCACTGTTGGAGGGTCAGTTCTGAGGGAGTGCTGCACTGTTGGAGGGTCAGCACTGAGGGAGTGCCGCACTGTCAGTGGAGCCATTCTTGGGGCCCTAGCTGCCAGCTCAGGTGAATGTAAATGATCCAGGGCACTTTCTGACAGAAGATCTGGAGAGTTATCCTGAAGTTCCTGGGCAGAAACTGCTCCTGCAATCAACATGGCAAGAAACAGAATATCCCTTCATTCTGATATTGTTGTTTGTGGGAGGTTGCTGTCAGTCAGTTGGTTTCATTATCTTCTACATTTTAACAGTGACTACACTTCTCTTGCTGTAACATTATATGGAATGCTCAGTGACTATGCAAAGTGCTATATGAATGCAGTTTGTGTTTAAAGCTGAGGAGCTCCGGTTTGGGATTTGGTCCCAGGCTCCTGTTCGTGAGCAGAACACCCTGAATGTTGCTGCTCACACTCCATTCTTTGCAGGTGTGGGTGGGGCATGGTTAAGCGTTTTGCCAGGAAGTTCCAGCCATCACAAGGGGGTGAGGCTGGATCGTCATGGAACCCCCTACATCATGCAGCCCATTGTGTCTGCACTGGGCATCTGAAGAGCATCCCAACCCGACCCTGTAACCCTGCAACCCCCACAGCTAACCCACCTAGCCTGTATATCACTGGACACTATGGGGCTATTTCGCATGGCTAATCCACCTAACCTGCACATCTTTGGACTGTGGGAGGAAACCAGAGCACCAAGCAGAAACCCACGCAGACACTGGGAGAATGTGCAAACCCCACACAGAACAGTCACCCCGTATCGCCCTGTTCCTGCTTGAGGGTGTTGTATTTTGCATCGCCCCGTTCAGTGGATTGAGACTTCAGAACATTGACTTGGATTCTCAAGTCAATGAATCCTGTGTGTTGAGTGCTTCACCACTATGTTGATAAAGATCAATCTTTAATCAGGTTGCCCTGCACCCCTCGCAGAATGCTGCCAAATAGCAAAGAGGTAATTCTGCCTTAAACTGGATGCTCACATCTGTTCAAGCTGTTGATTTTCTGTTGTGTGCTTCACTATTGTACCAAATTGATTAACCTGAAGCTTCCAGCCAGTCTCACACCCATACATATGCCTGCCCACAAGAAGTAACCCAATTGTTCTATTGCATTAACTCTGACTTAACAATTCGAGCTGTTCGTCTTGTTCCCACAGTAATACGTTTCCTGGAAGATACTGTGCAGGCTAACCTAGGTGTGCATTTAAAACGACTCCTACAATGCCATCAATACCAAGTGACAGGATGATACCGTAACTGAAAGGTTATCTTACTCAACCTACTCACATGCTATCATAAAAGCTTTATTGTCAGTAAACATCAAGACAGCAGTCACAACAATTTCCCATTGTTGTTGGTCAGAATTCTGATCTCGTGGTGCAGGCTCCTGTGGTGCCTGCCTGTACCGCCACTTATTGCTGGTGGGTTTAAGAATCACATCTCACAGTTAAGGGCACTTCATTGAAACAGAAAACAATATGATCATGAGAACGGCTAACAAATTCAGATCATTTTAATACCAACTAATAATGCCCAAAGGAAATTGAAAACAGAATCGATTGCCATGTTGCCATCAACATAAAGAGGGTTTAATATCCTCATACTGGGATGATGGAGTCCAGCTGCAGTAAAGATGTGTTACAAGGGGACATAAATTTAAGGTGAAGGGTGGAAGATATAGAGGAGATGTCAGGGGTGGGTTCTTTACCCAGAGAGTGGTGGGGGCATGGAATGTGCTGCCCGTGGGAGTGGTAGAGTCAGAATCATTGGTGACCTTTAAGCGGCAATTGGATAGGTACATGGTGCTTAAGCTAGGACAAATGTTCGGCACAACATCGTGGGCCGAAGGGCCTGTTCTGTGCTGTATTGTTCTATTTCCTATGTTCTATGTCTGTGTGGATTTTTCTCACTGGAGGATTCAGGATCAAGACACCAAATCCCATTCTCCAGTGTCGCCTGTGCTTGGTGACTGCTCCCTGTCAAACATGTCTTGATTTTAGAATTCTCATCCTTCTTTACAAATCTTTGCATGGTCTCATCGCTCCCTCTCTCTTTAACTCCTCCTGTGTCACAATCCTCCAAAATATCTGCCCTTCTCTAATCTGGGCCTCTCGAGTATCCCCTGATTTTAATCACTCGACCTTTGGAGGCTGCACCTTCAGTTGCCGAGCCCCTAAATTCTGCAATTCTCTCCGTACACCTCTCCATCTCTCTAACTCGCATTCCCCTTTAAGACACTCCTTAAGTGCCTTTGACCTAGCTTTTGATCACCTGACTTAATATCTGTTCTGAGCCTTGGTGTCAGGTTTTTGTAAGGCTCCTGAGAAATGCCTTAGGACATTTTTATGACTTTAAAGATATTTATATGACTTTAAAGACATTTAATAGATAGAAGTTATTTTGTAGTCAGCATACTGTCAGCCTTCAGTTCTGACTGCTAGAAAGATTCATCATGATTGAGAGGCGACCTGATAGAAGTTTATAAAATAACAAGGGGTATAGATAGAGTTAATGGTTAGTGTCTTTTCCCTCAGATGGGGATTTAAGATCGGGGGAACATTTTTAAGATGAGAGAGATTTGAAAAAAGACAAGTGTGGCAAATTTTTTACACAGTGGGTGGTTCACATGTGGAATGAACTTCCTGAGGGAGTGATGGATGAGTGTACAATTACAACATTTAAAAGACATTTGGATAAGTATATGAATAGGAAGGGTTTAGAGGGACATGGGGCAAATGGGACTAGTTCAGAGTGGGATGTCTGGTTGGCGTTGACAAGTTGGACTGAAGGGTCTGTTTCCGTGATTCTATGATATTATAGCATATATCTCTATGACATCAGGAATTGAGAGTGCTCAGTTGCATGTTAAAAATGGTTTCATTTTGTTGAAAAAGATGAGGAATGCATCAGTTTATCTGCTTGCTCTACTGAACTCACTGCTGAGATGCAACAGCGATTGCCAGCAGTCAGCAAATGTCTACCCAGAAAGGAGGAGGACCCAATCACCAATCTGGAGACCAAATGTAAACTAAGGGCATGGTTCACTGAGCATCTCAGCCGGTCCCGCAGGGGCTGACCGGACCTCCCAGTCACCGCCCATTTTAATTTCCCTTCCCACTCCCTTTCCAACATGACCATCCTTGGCCTCCTCCCTTGCGACAACGATTCAAACTGCAAATTGGAGGAACAACACCACATCTTCCGCCAGGGCAGTGGACAGCTCAGGGCACTCAACATTAAGTTCTCCAATAACCTGCCTTCCCTTCCCTCAACTCCCTTCCCAGCCCCTCCCCCTTCCTTCTATTCCTCTGATTGACCCTTCCTTCCAGCCACCAATCAGATTCGTTCCTCTCATTGACCTACCAGGTCGTACCCTCTGCCTGTGTTCACACCTATTCCTACCTCACCACCCCAACACCTGTTTATCTGCAGCTCCCCTTACACTCACCTCCAGCCCTGAAGAAGGGTTACACCCGAAACGTTCACTTCTCCACCTCCTGTTGCTGCCTGGCTTGCTGTGTTCTTCCAGCCTCCTGACTATCTACCCAGCTGATATTAAGCATTCAGAGATTATCAGTCTGCAAAAAAGTTATCTGAAGCCTACAATTAGCTCTCCTCAGCAAGCCACCGATCGACCGAAGATTTCTTTAAGAAAGCAGTAGAGACCCAACGATAGAGTTTCTAGAGCTAAGGAATGCAGTAGAGAAGCTCAAAACTGAGCCTCAGATTGAGGCTTGAACATATCTGAATTAAGTATGCGTTGGAACATCCTACCATCCTTTCAGACATGTTGATTCTGAGGAGAATTTAAATATATGCATAAAAAGTACGTCTCCTTTTTGAAAAATGTCATTCCTGTTCCAGAACTGAGTGCCTACCGGATTAACCATCTCTCTCTCTCTCTCTCTCTCTCTCTCTCTCCCTCTCTCTCTCTCCCTCTCTCTCACTCTGTCATTCCCATAACTGAAATAACTCCACCAAGGCTGATGTCCTGTCACCAAATCACCCTTTATTTACACATGGAGAGTCCCTGACACTTCCAGCTCTCAGAGTGAACAGGATTTCTCAGAGTGAACAAGATTTCTCACACTTCTGTTATTTTTCTGTTTTTTTGTTCCCACCCCCCCACAGCGGGTTGGTGTGGACTTGTTGGGCCGAAGGGCCTGTTTCCACACTGTAAGTAATCTAATCTAATCTAATCTACCCCCTGACAGTGGTAGAGTTTATTTTTTCCCAGCACCCATGTTGTGTGTGTGCAGGTGTCGGACACAGTGAAGAACAACACGTGTGTAAATCTTTATTTGATTCCATCACCAGGAAGGAAACGCCCGAGTGGCCAGAGACAAGCAGTGCCCTTCTCAGAGGGGCAATGCTGTGTGATCAAACAGTGAAGGGGCGGGCGGGGATTAAATCAAAATAGAGTTGGAGGGGGAAATAATACACTCCACTCCCTGTGGTGCCCCCTCTCCCTGAAAATCTCAAGGGTGCTGGTGGACACCGCGTGCTCTTTCTCCCGGGACACCCGGCCTCTACACTTTTGTTTACTTTTTTTTATTTTATTAAGCAATTACAAAACACAGTTTACAAAAAACAGTTAACATTTACAGCTGTATACAAGGGAGAGGAGCAGCAAAGCCAGGCCCCAAACCCTACTGTTCAACCAGTTTACAGACAGATGAGGGCAAACCTCAAATCCCAGTTCCACATGTGAACAGACAGTGACAATGACATTTGTACATGAGACAATACTGTTACATACAAAAATGCAGACAATACAGACCCAGCAAGCCCCCGTTCCTCCCGGCCACTCTAAGGCAGCCCGCCCCTACAAAACGTCCGGCTACACTTCTGGTTTTTTTCTTTTTTTTTACATTTGTAGGCACTCCTATTTATTTATTTTTTTAAAAACCCACGCTACCACCTAACTGCGGTAGAGCTTATTTTTTTCCCCCAGCACCCATGGTGTGTGTGTGCAGGTGTTAGACACTGAGCGACACAAGGTGCACGAACCTTTATTCAAGTTTCCAACACCAGGAAGAAAATAAACACCTAAGTGGCCAGTGACAAGCAGTGCCCTTCACATCAAAGGGCAATGCTACACTTCTGATACTTTTTTTTCCTTTTTTTCCTCCTTTTCCCACATTACCGCCTAACTGCGGTAGTGCTTATTTTTTCCCCAGCACCCATGTTGTGTGTGTGCAGGTGTGAGACACAGTGAGAGACACAAGTGTACAAATCTTTATTCAATTTTCACCATCAGGAAACACTTCTGTTTATTTTTCTTTCTTTCTTTTTCCCACACTACTACCTAATTGCGGTAGTGCTTATTTTTCCCCAGCACCCATGTTGTGTGTGTGCAGGTGTGACTCTCCTGGTTATATTTTTTTTCTTTTTTCTTTTCTTTTTTTTAATGTTTTTTTCATTTAACCCCCACAGTACCGCCTAACTGCAGTAGTGCTTATTTTTTCCCCAGCACCCATGGTGTGTGTGTGCAGGTGTGAGACACAGTGAAAGACACAAGGTGCACAAATCTTTATTCAATTTCCACCACCAGGAAACACCTCTGTTTATTTTTTCTTCTTTTCTTTTCTTTTTTTTTTCTTTTCTTTCTTTTTTTTTAACCCCACACTACCACCTAAGTGTGGGAGTGCTTATTTTTTTCCCCAGCACCCATGGTGTGTGTGTGCAGGTATGAGACACAGTGAAAGACACAAAGTGCACGAATCTTTATTCAAATTCCACCACCAGGAAGATAGGAAAACACCCGGGTGGCCAGTGACAAATACTGCCCTTCACCTCAAAGGGCAGTGCTGTGTGATCAAAACAGTGAAGGGGAGGGTAGGGACTAAATTAAAATAGAGTTGGAGGGAGAAATAATGCACTCCACTCCCTGCGGCGCCCACCTCTCCCTGAACAACTCCAGGGTGTTGGTCGACACCACGTGCTCCTTAACACTTCTGTTTATTTTTTCTCTTTATTCAAATTCCACCACCAGGAAGATAGGAAAAGACCCGGGTGGCCAGTGACAAACACTGCCCTTCACATCAAAGGACAGTGCTGTGTGATCAAAACAGTGATGGGGAGGGTAGGGACTAAATCAAAATAGAGTTGGAGGGAACACTTCTGGGTTTTTTTTCCCTTTTTTTATTATTTTTTTTTAACCCCCACACTACCACCTAAGTGCGGTAGTGCTTATTTTTTTCCCCTGCACCCATGGTGTGTGTGTGCAGGTGTGAGACACAGTGAAAGACACAAAGTGCACAAATTTTTTTTATTCAATTTCCACCACCAGGAAGATAGGAAAACATCCGGGTGGCCAGTGACAAACACTGCCCTTCACATCAAAGGGCAGTGCTGTGTGATCAAAACAGTGAGGGGGAGGGTAGGGACTAAATCAAAATAGAGTTGGAGGGAACACTTCTATTTTTTTTTTTTTTTCTTTTTCTGTAGGGCAGCTGGTCTAGGGATAGTCATCTTCAAGGAGAGTCCTTGCACAAACACCCAAGTGGCCTGTGACCAGCAGTGCCTTTCCCATCAAAGGGCGACTGTGTTTATTTATTTATTTATTTATTTTAATTTAACCCCACACTACCACCTAAGTGCGGTAGTGTTTATTTTATCCCCAGCACCCATGGTGTGTGTGTGTGCAGGTGTGAGACACAGTGAGAGACACAAAGTGCACGAATCTTTATTCAATTTCCACCACCAGGAAGATAGGAAAACATCCGGGTGGCCAGTGACAAACACTGCCCCTCACATCAAAGGGCAGTGCTGTGTGATCAAAACAGTGAAGGGGAGGGTAGGGACTAAATCAAAATAGAATTGGAGGGAACACTTCTATTTATATCTGTCAGCCAGGGCTCCCTGATTGGACCAGGTTAACAGCCCCGATTAGGGCACTCAGATTCTATGAGGTCCACCTGGCTGACCTCATTACAATCACTACAATTATGTAGCCATGTTTTGTAGCAAACACTAACTTTTTGCTCTAGTCCTTTTAAACCTAAGTGGTGACCTTAATCCCAGAAATATTAGCCTCCGAGAGTCAGGTGAATTTTGAGAATCAGAGTTACTTTGTGTCACTGGGAGGTTTTACATTAAATGATCCCAGGGTGCCTCTTGCTTGAATGGACATGCTGAGGAAAAATAGCATCTGCAGAATTCATAGCTTTTGCAGACTTACCAAACCTGAAAACCCACAAACTCCCAGACTTACTGTCTCCAAACTCAAACTTTCCCACAAAGAGCTCTCGAGAAACTAACCTGTCGCACATTGTAATGAACCATCCAGGATCCAATATTTAGCCATGGCCTCTAACTCTGAATCGCATAAGAGGACAATGATCAGGTGATCATAAGAGAAAGCTAAGTTCATAGCAAATCTTACATACTTCGAGAACCAGGGAGAAATGAATCAGACTAGAAACCAGGATTTTGTTTTAGAGCTCTTCTTGAGATTTTCCTCAGAGGCTATGTTATGGTTTTCATTTGATCCTTTCTCTTTGGGCGGCATGGTGGCTCAGTGCTGCCTCACAGTGCCAAAGGGTTTAATTGCAGCCTCTGCTGACTGACTGGGTGGTGTTTGCACATTCTCCCCGTGTCTGCGTGGGTTTCCTCCAGGTGCTCCAATTTCCTCACACAGTCCAAAGATGTGCAGGTTAGGTGCATTGGTCATGCTAAATTGCCTATAGTCTTCAGGGATGTGTAGGCTAGGTGCATTAGTTAGGGGAAATGTAGAATAATAGGATAGGGGAATGGGTCTGCGCATGTGACTTGTCGGCGGGTTGGTGTGGGCTTGTTGGGCCAAATGGCCTTTTTCCACACTGTGGGGAATCTATGATGACATAGAAAGTTAGAAGAGAGGAGTAGGTAATTTGACCCTTTGAACCTCCCCATTTATTATGGTCATGAAGCTCCCTACCCTAATCCTGCTCTCCCTCATGTACCCTGGCTTTAATAGCTATCTCCTTCTTCAAAACCAGCAACATTGGCCAGTGTGGGGATTGAACTCATAACCTTAACTATTATTAGCACCAAGCTATATTACAGAGACTGTCACTATTACAGAGACAAAATTTCAATTCCAGATTTATTATTTTTTACAGCTGATGTGGTAGAATGTAACCCTTAATGTTCCCAGAGCATTTGCCTCACTAACTCATTCATCAGATCATGTCACAAACGCTCAGCAGCATCTGTGAAGAGAAATCAAAGTTACCTGTGTTCTGTGCAAAGGCCACCGCACCCAAAATGCGAGCTCTGATTTCTCTTCACAGACGCTGCCAGAACTGCTGAGCTTTTCCAGCAAGTTCTGTTTCTGTCCCCGATTTACAGTTTCCGCGGTTTTTTTGGTTTTCATGAGATCATGTTGTGGTGTTGCCACCTGGGTTGATGTATGGGATATTTGGACTCATGCTGGAGCAGAACGAGAAGATTTCATCAATATCCTCCATAGTTATAGAATCATAAAGATGTGCACCACAGAAACAGACCCTTCGGTCCAACCCATCCATGCTGACCAGATATCCCAACCCAATCTAGTCCCACCTGCCAGCACCTGGCCCATAGCCCTCCAAGCTGATAATGTGTTGCTGGAAAAGCGCAGCAGGTCAGGCAGCATCCAAGGAGCAGGGGAATCGAAGTTTCGGGCATGAGCCCTTCTTCAGGAATGTTCTGAAGAAGGGCTCATGCCCGAAACGTCGATTCTCCTGCTCCTTGGATGCTGCCTGACCTGCTGCGCTTTTCCAGCAACACATTTTCAGCTCTGATCTCCAGCATCTGCAGTCCTCACTTTCTCCTAGAAGCTTTTAACCTACTGCAAATCCTCTTGCAAGGATGCCTTCCTTGAAGTAGCTCTCTTCCTCCCTCTACAAGGATTACAGTGAGTCCCTCTCTCACTGCACACCCCAGGTCATCTCCTCTGCCCAGAAGCTCTTCAGCCACGTTCTCAAACAGACTCGCTACCACAGCCACATCTTCTTTCCTGAAGAAGGGCTCATGCCCGAAACATCGATTCCCCTGCTCCTTGGATGCTGCCTGACCTGCTGCGCTTTTCCAGCAATACATTTTCAGTTCTGATCTCCAGCATCTGCAGTCCTCACTTTCTCCATATCCCTCCAAACCCTTCCGATTCATATACCCATCCAAATGGCTTTTAAATGTTGTAATTGTACCAGCCTCCACCACTTCCTCTGGCAGCTCATTCCATACATTTACCACCCTCTTCGTGAAAAAGCTGCCCCTTAGGTCCCTTTCATATCTTTCCCCTCTCACCCTAAACCTATGCCCTCTAGTTCTGGACTCCCTCACCCCAGGGGAAATACTTTGTCTATTTATCCTATCCATGCCCCTCACGATTTTATAAACCTCTATAAGGTCACCCCTCAGCCTCCGACGCTCCAGGGAAAACAGCCCCAACCTGTTCAGCCTCTCCCTGTAGCTCAAATCCTGCAACCCTGGCAACATCCTTGTAAATCTTTTCTGACCCCTTTCAAGTTTCACAACATCTTTCCAATAGGAAGGAGACCAGAATTGCGTGCAATATTCCAACAGTGGCCTAACCAATGTCCTATCCAGCCGCAACATGACTTCCCAACTCCTGTACTCAATACTCTGATCAATAAAGGAAAGCATACCAAACACCTTCTTCACTATCCTATTTACCCACAACTCTACTTTCAAGGAGCTATGAACTTGCACTCCTAGATCTTTTTGTTCAGCAACACTCCCTAGGACCTTACCATTAAGTGTAAAAGTCCTGCTAAGATTTGCTTTCCCAAAATGCAGCACCTCGCATTTATCTGAATTAATCTCCATTTGCCACTTCTCAGCCCATTGGCCCATCTTGTCCAGATCCTGTTGTAATCTGAGGTCACCTTCTTCGCTGTCCACCACACCTCCAATTTTGGTGTAATCTGCAAACTTACTAACTGTACCTCTTATGTTCGCATCCAAATCATTTATATAAATGACGAGAAGTAGAGGGCCCAGCACCGATCCTTGTGGCACTCCATTGGTCACAGGTCTCCAGTCTGAAAAACAACCCTCCACCACCACCCTCTGTCATCTACCTTTGAGCCAGTTCTGTATCCAAATGGCTAGTTCTCCCTGTATTCCATGAGACGCAAACTTGTTAACCAGTCTCCCATGGGGAATCTTGTCGAACGCCTTACTTAAGTCTATATAGATCATGTCTACTGCTCTGCTCTCATCAATCCTCTTTGTTACTTCTTCAAAAAACTCAATCAAGCTTGTGAGACATGATTTCCCATGCATAAAGCCATGTTGATATCCATAATCAGTCCTTGCTTTTCCAAATACATGTACATCCTGTTATCAACCCTTTATTAATTTAAAGCTTTAACACTCAAGGAAATGGTTAATTCCATAGACAGTTTTTAAATTGGCACAAGATAATAGGCTTAAGTTAACAATAGAAGTGTTTCTTAAAAATAAGTTACATGCTCTTCTATGTCAAAAAATCCATCTCCCAAACCATGACTTCCTCAGCCTAGTAAGATCACAATTAGTCTATGTACTTAATGTTACAAAGCTGGAACCTTTTAACCAGGCCTTTGTTTTTCCTTTAAATTTATCCTTTAAATTTAAATTTAATAATTGACATTCATTACTGTAGCATCCACTACATTGTTTCTCATTCGTAGTTTCTGAATTTGTGCAGCCTTAAACTAGCAAATCCACTTTCATTTCAAGTTCTCCTAGCACCCAGTTAACTGAAAACTTCTTTACAGACAGGTTTAAAACTGTTGTCTCTTTTTTGCAGGCTTCCTCCTCCCCTCTTTTGCAATCTCCCTCTCACCACTCCACACTCCTGTTTCTGTTTCCACCTCTTTCTAGCCTTTCTCTGTCCATCTCCTCCAGCCCCTAGTAACCTTCTGAAACTTGCTGTGATGAATGTTAATGCTATGGTTCTGCAATTCTGGGAGGTTAGGGTCTTAGTGATTTGTGTCATCCCTTAGGCACCCTCATTATTTTCTGAAACTTCTCTTGTGCCGTTGCATTTTGACTTCCACTAAAACAGTCACTGTTGGCACAAAGTTTAGGCCGAAGAAAGTGTTTGACCATCAGGACCATTTCCGAGTCCTCACCCCATTTGCAGTAGCAATGCACCTTCTCATTCACTCGATGAACAATCTACCTCCAGGGTCACCATCCAATTTGAGGTGGTGAGCAGTGTGAAGAGCGTCATGTCTCACTGGGGTGTTGCGCTGGAAATCAAGTCTTGCTCTTCCTGGAGTTATCACAAAAGTTAAACATTTTATCAAAGAACACAACCCCAGGTTAAAAAGAAACCATGGGCCAGGTTTCTGTACTTAGCAAGAACAGCTGTTTGTTACAACAGCTCAACATATAACTATGAGTTGGAATTCTAATCTCCTTATAAATTCTTCTGCCTCTTACATACAGACAAAGAATGGAAGGGAAAAATATCTGAGGAAGCATTTCAGTGGCACCGGTCTGCAGAGTTTGCTGAGATAAGAATAGAAGAGCAAAGACCAGAAGTGGGCAATTCAGTCCTCATGCTACCTCCTTCATTCAGTCTGGTCATGGCTGATCTCACTGATCCCTTTGCATGCCAGCTTTTTCTGTTCTTTGATCCCTTTTTCTCTATTTTCACTTTTCACAGCGGGCACCAGCAATTAGTCCATGAATTGCAAAGCCTCTCAGTTACTCATTAATGACCGTACAAAGTTAAAAATCACACAACACCAGGTTATAGTCTAACAAGTTTAATTGGAAGCACACTAGCTTTCGGAGTGTCGCTCCTTCATCAGGTGGTTGTGGATAAAGGAGTGGCGCTCCGAAAGCTAGTGTGCTTCCAATTAAACCTGTTGGACTATAACCTGGTGTTGTGTGATTTTTAACTTTGTACACCCCAGTCCAACACCGGCAACTCCAAATCATTAATGACCGTGTCTTACAGCAAATCAAGGAAAATGAACTGGCTCTCTTCGTACTTTAAGTATTTTACTGGAGAGAAATACACACACCTTCTAGCCCTTGCAGCAGTCAAAGGTCAGTCTGCCAGCATCGTTCACACCCACAAGCTGTTCAGCTAACCAGATACCTTTTGTTGGCTGAACAGTTTGGCATCCACACCTGGTCACAACTTCACAAACCGATCAGCAGTTGATTGCTGGCTGAACCACCTTTTGTACACACACCCTGGTGCTTGCTCATCCACAAACAGTCTATTTGATTGCTTGAACATATCAACAGCGTAAACACCACTTACAATGTGTTTCAGTAAGTTGTTTTTAAAAGTGCAGCAATTCCTTCCACACTCATTGGTTTTAAAACTGTTCTTGTCAAGTTTATTTCAAAAATACACATATATGGTCTTCACAGAAGGCAGGAGCTGTTTAAAATCCAATACCATATAGAATCGTAGAGTCATAAAGATGTACAGCACGGAAACAGACCTTTCGGTTCAACTCATCCATGTCGACCAGTTATCCTAACCCAATCTAGTCCCGCCTGCCAGCACCCGGCCCATATCCCTCCAAACCCTTCCTATTCGCATACCCATCCAGATGCCTTTTAAATGTTGCAATAATACCAGCATCCACCACTTCCTCTGGCAGCTCATTCCACACATGTACCACCCTTTAACACAAACACCCAATTTCCATCTTTCCTTTCTGGGCCATTTCATTGTTCTGAAACCAATTCCTCCACTGGGACAGAACCTGGACTTTTGGTTTTGTATATCCCCACCAAATTCCCCACCAAATTACCCAGTCAATAAATTAAAACAAGGAACAACTTACACTCACCACCTACTGGGAATGGGGCAACAATAGCAGAACAATAGGGAGGATAGGAAGAGAGCGATGGGATTAACTTAAAATGCAGTTGGACGAGAGCAAATACATGCCAGTGACCATGGTGCAGACCTCTGTCTAAAGATGTAAAGGTTGTTGGTGCACACTGTGTGCTCCCTTTCCAAGGGTACCCAGATGCAAACATGGCCACTGAACCGGGGAAGGTGGTCAGAAACTGTGGCCTCCAAGCCTGAAATGTTAATTCTCCTGCTCATCGGTTGCTGCCTGACCTGTAGTGCTTTTCCAGCACCACACATTTTGACTCTGACTCTCCACCATCTTCAATCCTCACTTTCTTTCTAGGGATCTTGGCCTGAGCCAGTTTAATGGGCTCCTTTAGCCAGGAAGAACCCAGACATTTTTCTTAAATTCAACCATCACAAAATAACATAGATGTGTCCCAATGTCTGCAATCTTAAATTTGCTCATCTACCATTCCCTTTCTCTTGCCACCGCTCCCCTAAACACCTGCCTCCAGTTCTGAGGGTCTGGTAGCATTCCCCCAGTAAAAGTGTCCCCAATCAAAATTAAGACCACAAGACCATAAGAAATAGGAGTGGAAGTAAGGCCATTCGGCCCATCAAGTCCACTCCACCATTCAGTCACGGCTGATGGGCATTTCAACGCCACTTACCCACACTCTCCCCGTATCCCTTAATTCCTTGCGAGGAATTGATGTGGATTGTAGGTTCCCTGACTTAACATGACTTTGCTCAATGCTGCTGTTGGTTTGTCATAGATTGGAGCTGATGGGAACAAATTGCAATGTTTTTTCCAAGTATAGTTCTGAGTGGATGCTGTATAAATCTGCCCAAGTTTTTTTTTAGTTCACAAATGCATTGGAGCAGGAGCCTAGTGTCCTTGGGGCTTAAAGTAATTAAGCCTCATCTCTGATTAGGTTCCAGGTGTTATGCAGCTATAACCTTTACAGAGCTGACTAAATATTAACTCAGCAGGTAAGTTGTGTAATGTCAATTAAAATTGTTGGATATGGACATTGCCAGATTTTTCAGATGTTTATTTCAGCAAGGAAACCATCAGAGAACTCAAATCATTCTAGTATTTCGATTTGGTAAAAATGGGTATGTTAGACAAATTAAGGTTTGTAAAGAAGAGAAAGTTTCAACAGTGAGTCACACTGAGCGGTCCAAAGGATGACCTCTGAAGGAAACGAAAACAGAAATTGTTGGAGAAACTTCTTCAGAAAGGTCACTGGACTGGAAAAGTTAATGTTTGCTTTCTGTTCACAGATGCTCCCAGACCTGTTGGGTTTCACCAGCAATGTCTGCATTTCTTTGTTTCAGATCTCCAGCATCTACAGTTCTTTGTTTTGTTGAAGGATGACATCTGTTCTCTTTGCTTTGCAGGTGGAAAGGAAACGCCATATTGGGAATGACATTGTAACCATTGTATTTCAAGAAGGAGAGGAATCATCACCATCCTTCAAACCATCTATGATCCGTTCCCACTTCACACGTATCCTCTTCCCTTGCGTTTCCAGTCTGCCTACTTGACAGAGCCTGAAAGGCTTTACTGAAAAGATTCATGCCCTTTTTACATTTTTCTCTCCTTCATTTCAACATCCTTCCACTAAACCATGTCCTGTTTGTTATTGGAGACCTCACTTTTAATCCTGTTTTCTGAAACGCTTTGTTCGTGGTGTTATTTTATTTTGCATTGTGCTGTGTGTCTGCAGCTTCAATTTGCATTGCGGTTTGGAATGGCTGACGATTTTCAAGTTTGGGAATTAGGTTTGTAAGCTGGGTGCACAAAATACCCAAACGATCCAGTCTCAGCAAAAACAGCAGTTCGTGAATCCAAATCCGTTTCATTATAATGTACATGAACATGTTTCTCAACTCTGAGGTTTTAGCATAGTCTGATATGGCCATTTGGGATGTTCCTGACTGTTTGTGTGGTTCCTCAGTTTAATCATCGCTGATAATGTCACCAAACCCACCCTTAGATTAACCCAATACCTTGTCAATAAATCTCATTGAATCCTGGAAATATGAAGTTAATATGTATGGTGTGAAAATGCAGTAGTTGGATCTCTGCAAGAACCCCCTCACCTGCTCTGACAAATAAAGAGCATTACCCCACTCAGTATGTAAGCCCATTACCCATTGCCCCATCTCCCATTTTAATTATATGTAGTTTCTGGATTTCTTTTTATGGAATTGAGGGATTGATGTTTAATCAGAAGCTGAAATGTTGAGATATATTTGTGTCTGTTTGAGTGGTAATGGATTGCTACCATAACCTTTGCTCTTTTTAACATGTGCTTTCCAGTATGTTTCTGGTTAAAGCTGCCTTTTTCAATAAACCTACATAGTATCAGCAACAGAATTTTTAAAAAAATCCTTCCTGGGATATGGGCGTCACTGGCAAAGCCAGCTTTCATTGGCCTGCCTCTGTTTGGCCTGAAACTGAGTGGCTTGCTCGGACATTTCTCAGCGCAGTTAAGAATCAGCAACATCACTCTGGGCTGGTTTGTTTTCTCTCTACTGTGGACATTCTACCTTTGCAATCAAGGAACTTGCTGTTTTATGGAAGGTGTTTCTGTTTAACTCCACTGCATAAGACCATCACCTCCATCTTCCTCCTGCACTCTTCTACATTATTTCCTGCCACATCTGACATTGTAGCCTTTACTGTGTTTCCTTGTTTCCATCCCATGATAACCTTATCCTGCAGCTGCAGCATTGAGGACTATTGCACACAGCGTGTCAATGGATTTAATCGTGCACAGCTATCAACTGCACTTACTGTAGACTTACCAAACTTTTAGAGTTGGTTTTCCATTACCTTTTATGTATCCCCTCGAATGCAGTGTGAACTCAGAGTAATACAATACAGGAAATGCACTGCAAAGTGGCAGCAGAACACAGCAGTTTAAGGAGAGAAACTGAAAGGTGAATCTGGGAAGCAGTGGTACAAATCTTCTTCTCTCGCTTGGTATAATCCAGATATTCCTGAATTCAAACTCTAATCCTCCACAACCACCTGCCGAAGGTGCAGCACTCTGAAAGCTAGTGCTTCCAAATAAACCTGTTGGACTAGATTACTTAGATTACTTACAGCATGGAAACAGGCCCTTCGGCTCAACAAGTCCACACCGACCCACCAACCCATTGCCCTACATTTACCCCTTCACCTAACACTACGGGCAATTTAGCATGGCCAATTCACCTAACCTGCACATTTTTGGATTGTGGGAGGAAACCGGAGCACCCAGAGGAAACCCACGCAGACACGGGGAGAATGTGCAAACTCCACACAGTCAGTCGCCTGAGGCGGGAATTGAAGCCGGGTCTCTGGCGCTGTGAGGCAGCAGTGCTAACCACTGTGCCACCATGCCGCCCATTGTTTCTTTTTATTTAAGTACCGATCCACGCCTTAAGTTCACCCACCTAATTTCTGATACTATAACCTAGTGTTGTGTGATTTCTAACTTTGTCTACCCCAGTCCAATACCGGCACCTCCAAATCATGTCTAATTAAAGAGTAAACATAAAAAGTAATGGAATGAATGAATGAATTAGCAATCTCCCTGATGTTAAGACCATTCATTCAACATTGGTCATGGGTGATATGGAATCATTTGTTCACATTCAATCATAATTTGCCATTGAAGACACCAGCACTGTGTAATATCATAACACTGTTTTATTTTTAAATCAATAATCCTTTTAAATGGCCTCTTACCCATTTGATTCAGAACATAATTTTATTTTAAAAACATAGTGCTAAGTATGTAAGTTAGCTAGCTGAGTTACATACTTATCATTAACCTGAGCGACAAATCTTCTCAAAAGTTGTCAATACATAGTGCATTTTGTATTTCACTGTTGTGTTAATTAACTTTAGTGTTGTGTTTTAAAATGTCACTTAAAATAAAATTGCAAAGTTAAACACATTAAACCAAAAATATTTCTCCTGTCAATACCTTGAATTGAGAATTTAGAGTGGGGCACAGATGGTTTTATTGATAGTCAAA
This sequence comes from Chiloscyllium plagiosum, assembly GCF_037043375.1. Taxonomy (NCBI): domain Eukaryota; kingdom Metazoa; phylum Chordata; class Chondrichthyes; order Orectolobiformes; family Hemiscylliidae; genus Chiloscyllium; species Chiloscyllium plagiosum. The sequence continues at coordinate 21,020,057 of NW_028270159.1, forward strand.
TTATATCTGCATCAATGCAATCTGCACCAATTTAAGTGAAATAAGCTTTGAATTATTGTCTGTGATTCTTTGTTGATATATCACCAATTCGCTGAAAGACCAGCAAACCAACTAGAACTATGTGTTATTGATGGTCGAAAATGTGCTTTGTTCTTTAGCCTATGCCACAGATATATTTGCCTTAGTCCGATATAACAAGCAAAACGATAGCTATCGGTAAGTCAAACTCTACCATCCTTTGTGTTTGTTATGTTCTATTTTAAGGGAACAGAAGGGAAAAGGGGTCACAACAATAATGCTGGATGTCAGGGAGGGTGCAGTATCACTTGTTATGCCTCAATGGGGGAGCACATTGGGAACCAAGCCCCGCTATTTCAGGGATTTAGAAAAATGATGGGGGTGGGGAATCTTATAGAAACATATAAAATTATGAAGCAAATAGAGAAGATAGAAACAGGGAGATTGTTTCCACTGGCGAGTGAATCTACAACTGAGGGGTATAGTCTCAAAATAAGGGGGAGCAGATTTCAGACTGAGTTGAGGAGGAACTCCTTCACCCAAGGGTTGTGAATCTGTGGAATTTTCTGCCCAGCGAAGCAGTTGAGACGACCTCATTGAATGTTTTTAAGGCGAGGATTGATAGATTTTTGAAAAGAAAAGGCATTAGGGTGATAATGAACACTTGGGAAAGTGGAGCTGAGGCCATAAAAGATTAGCCATGATCTTATTGAATGGTGGAATGGGCTGGAGGGCCAGATGGCTTCTCCTGATCCAAATTTTTATGTTCTTTTGTGAGTCATCACATGTTAAAGATTTTGAGTAAGTATGCAAAATTCCCTCGTTCACTTCTCCTTTAGACTCAGGTTGACAGAAAGTGTGCACCAGATTTCTGTGGAAATCAATCGATTCTAGCTACAGGTAAATAATTGTGAACTGTCAATATATGCCTCCAATGTATATAAAACTCTACAAACACATACTGAAAGACACAAGAAAAGAGTGTAATGGGTTGAAGGAAAGACTGAGAAGCAGTTCAATGGTTCTTGTCCACAGGAATCTCTGAGATTATTGTTATGGCTTCAGGAGACCAGTTTCTCCAGATACTTTCACTGGTTTTTTTGGAGGAACAGGGTGACTGCTTCATACTTACAGGTTTAAAACTACATCTTACAGCAACTGATGAGGAGAAAGACAAGCCTTTCTTCGGGCTTGAGATGTTTCTTTAGTGCAGAGAAAAGCAAGTCTGATGGCTTCCTGACCAAGCCTTCACATGCACAGGCTGTCCAGCTACCCAAGAACCAATCGGAAAGTCAATGGCTGGCACAAGGCATTGTCATCGACAACTGGTCGTCACTCCACAGACCAATCATAGAGTCATAGAGTCATAGAGATGTACAGCATGGAAACAGACCCTTCGGTCCAACCCATCCATGCCGACCAGATATCCCAACCCAAACTAGTCCCACCTGCCAGCACCCAGCCCATATCCCTCCAAACCCATCCAAATGCCTCTTAAATGTTGCAATTGTACCAACTTCTACCACTTCCTGTGGCAGCTCATTCCATACATGTATCACAATCTGCGTGAAAAAGTTGCCATTTAGGTCTCTTTTATATCTTTCCCCTCTCACCCTAAACCTATGCCCTCTACTTCTGGATTCCCCGACCCCAGGGAAAAGACTTTGTCTATTTATCCTATCCATGCCTCTCATAATTTTGTAAGCCTCAATAAGGTCACCCCTCAACCTCCGACGCTCCAGGGAAAACAGCCCCAGCCTGTTCAACCTCTCCCTATAGCTCAAATCCTCCAAATCCTCCAACCCTGGCAACATCCTTGTAAGTCTTTTCTGAATCCTTTCAAGTTTCACAACATCTTTCCGATAGGAAGGAGACCAGAATTGCATGCAATATTCCAACAGTGGCCTAACCAATGTCCTGTACAGCTGCAACATGACCTCCTAACTCCTGTACTCAATACTCTGACCAATAACGGAAAGCATACCAAACGCCTTCTTCACTATCCTATCTACCTGCGACTCCACTTTCAAGGAGCTATGAACCTGCACTCCAAGATCTCTTTGTTCAGCAATACCCCCTAGGACCTTACCATTAAGTGTATAAGTCCTGCTAAGATTTGCTTTCCCAAAATGCAGCACCTCGCATTTATCTGAATTAAACTCCATCTGCCACTTCTCAGCTCATTTGCCCACCTGGTCAAGATCCTGTTGTAATCTGAGGTAACCTTCTTCGCTGTCCACTACACCTCCAAATTTGGTGTCATCAGCAAACTTACGAACTGTACCTCTTATGCTCGCATCCAAATCATTTATGTAAATGACAAAACATAGAGGACCCAGCACCGATCCTTGTGGTCACAGGCCTCCAGTCTGAAAAACAACCCTCCACCACCACCCTCTGTCTTCTACCTTTGAGCCAGTTCTGTGTCCAAATGGCTAGTTCTCCCTGTATTCCATGAGATCTAACCTTGCTAATCCCAGGTAAATAGTGCGGTGAGGAAGGCATATGGCGTACTGGCTTTTATTGGTAGAGGAATTGAGTTCCGGAGTCCTGAGGTCATGATGCAGTTGTATAAGACTCTGGTGCGGCCGCATCTGGAATATTGTGTGCAGTTTTGGTCGCCATACTATAGGAAGGATGTGGAGGCACTGGAACGGGTGAAGAGGAGGTTTACCAGGATGTTGCCTGGTATGGAAGGAAGATCGTATGAGGAAAGACTGAGACACTTGGGGCTGTTTTCATTAGAGAAAAGAAGGTTTAGGGGTGACTTGATTGAGGTGTACAAGATGATTAGGGGGTTAGATAGGGTTGACAGTGTGAACCATTTCCCGCGTATGGAGTCGGGTATTACAAGGGGGCATAGCTTTAAATTAAGGGGGGGTAGATATAGGACTGAAGTTAGGGGTAGGTTCTTCACTCAGCGAGTCGTAAGTTCATGGAATGCCCTGCCAGTAGCAGTGGTGGACTCTCCCTCTTTATGGGCATTTAAGCGGGCATTGGATAGGTATATGGAGGATAGTGGGTTAGTATAGGTTAGGTGGGCTTGGATCGGCGCAACATCGAGGGCCAAAGGGCCTGCACTGCGCTGTATTCTTCTATGTTCTATGTTCTAATCAGTCTCCCATGGGGAACCTTGTTGAACGCCTTACTGAACTCCATATAGATCACATCTACTGCTCTGCCCTCATCAATCTTCTTTGTTACTTCTTCAAAAAACTCAATCAAGTTTGTGAGACATGATTTCCCAAACACAAAGCCATGTTGACTATCCCTAATCAGTCCTTGCCTTTCCAAATACATGTACATCCTGTCCCTCAGGATTCCTTCCAACAACTTGCCCACCACCGACGTCAGGCTCACTGGTCTATAGTTCCCTGGCTTGTCTTTACCGCCCTTCTTAAACAGTGGCACCACGTTTGCCAACCTCCAGTCTTCTGGCACCTCACCTGTGACTATCGATGATACAAATATCTCAGCAAGAGGCCCAGCAATCACTTCTCTAGCTTCCCACAGAGTTCTCAGGTACACCTGATCAGGTCCTGGGGATTTATCCACTTTTAACCAAGTCAAGACATCCAGCACTTCCTCCTCTGTAATCTGGACATTTTGCAAGATGTCACCATCTATTTCCCTAAAGTCTATGTCTTCCATATCCTTTTCCACAGTAAACACTGATGCAAAATATTCATTTAGTATCTCCCCTATTTTCTGTGGCTCCACACAAAGGCCGCCTTGCTGATCTTTGAGGGGACCTATTCTCTCCCTAGGTACCCTTTTGTCCTTAATATATTTGTAAAAATCCTTTGGATTCTCCTTAATTCTATTTTCCAAAGCTATCTGATGTCCTCTTTTTGCCCTCCTGATTTCCCTCTTTAGTATACTCCTACTTCCTTTATACTCTTCTAAGGATTCACTTGATCTGTCCTGTCTATACCTGACATATGCTTCCTTCTTTTTCTTAATCAAACCCTCAATTTCTTTAGTCATCCAGCATTCCCTATACCTACCAGCCTTCCCTTTCACCGACAGGAATATACTTTCTCTGGATTCTTGTTATCTCATTTCTGAAGGCTTCCCATTTTCCAGCCGTCCCTTTACCTGCGAATATCTGCCTCCAATCAGCTTTCGAGAGTTCTTGCCTAATACCATCAAAATTGGCCTTTCTCCAATTTAGAACTTCAACTTTTAGATCTGGTCTATCCTTTTCCATCACTATTTTAAAATGAATAGAATTATGGTCGCTGGCCCCAAAGTGCTCCCCCACTGACACCTCTGTCACCTGCCCTGCCTTATTTCCGAAGAGTAGGTCAAATTTTGCACCTTCTCTAGTAGGTACATCCACATACTGAATCAGAAAATTGTCTTGTACACACTTAAGAAATTCCTCTCCATCTAAACCTTTAACACTATGGCAGTCCCAGTTGATGTTTGGAACATTAAAATCCCCTACCGTAACCACCCTATTATTCTTACAGATAGCCGAGATCGCCTTACAAGTTTGTTTCTCAATTTCCCTCTGACTATTAGGAGGTCTATAATACAATCCTAATAAGGTTATCATCCCTTTCTTATTTCTTAGTTCCACCCAAATAACTTCCCTGGATGTATTCCCGGGAATATCCTCCCACAGCACAGCTGTAATGCTATCCCTTATCAAAAACGCCACTCCCCTTCCTCTCTTGCCTCCCTTTCTATTCTTCCTGTAGCATTTGTATCCTGGAACATTAAGCTGCCAGTCCTGCCCATCCCTGAGCCATGTTTCTGTAATTGCTATGATATCCCAGTCCCATGTTCCTAACCATGCCCTGAGTTCATCTGCCTTCCCTGTTAGGCCCCTTGCATTGAAATAACTGCAGTTTAATTTATTCGTCCTACCTTGTTGCTTGTGGCTGGCTGAATCTCCTTTCGTACAGAGCTACTGGCTCCTGCTCACGTTCACTAACCTCCTGCACTGCTTGAACAAACAGCACATAAATAGCACTTAGAGTGAGTGTCAGGTACCTTGCTTTTTAAAATGTACAGTTTCTGCAATCCTTGATTTTTAAAAATGAATTTTCCCTATTTCGGTCCACAATTAAAGATACAGAAGAGTAAAAAGATAGGTTGTTTTTGATGTGTGTTGAAGTAGAGCCAGTGGAATCACTAGGCAAACCAGACAGTCACCCAGAGCAGCTGAATTTGAGGGAGTAGGTTGGGATGGCCAGCAATAAACTGAATGAGATATCCAGCAAACTACATGAATAACAGGCTTCAGCAGCTTTAACGAAAAGTCTAGATTGACTGATGTGTATCCATTAACACACATATAGGCTTACAAGTTGCAGTCTTTCCCAAAATGTCATAATATATTCCTTGTTGTTTTGATGTGATAGTACTACAGATTTATGCATCGACAGGACTATTCCAAAATGACAAATCAGTAAATAATATCAAAGGGTGTAACTGAATACAACCCAGTCTATCGATTTTGTAATTGATTTTGTAAATGTGCACATAAAATCACATAAACTGTCGCAGGAATGCAGTGTTACATGGTATGTGAGTCGTATTACACCTTATAATGAATATTTTGTCTCCGGAATATCCTGGGAAAAATATAGAACATTGAGATGAACAATCAGTGCCATAATATTCCCCATGTTCCTGTAAAATAAATCGAGTTATAAATGCTGAATCTTTACTCGCACGGTCATTCACAATGTTCATTTTCAAAAGTTAGCCATGGGAGGTTGGGGCACAGAGGGTTGATGCACCAGGGTAAGGATTTGTCTACACTTCCTAATAGTCCTGTTTTAGGAGTGGGTATTATCCAGGCTCCTGGATTGGGAGGAGGCAGCACCCTTGTACTGCTGACCACAGCAGAACCACACACATGAGGCAGGAAGTAGAGGTGAAACATCTCCTTCTGTGTAGAAAAGGGTAGGGAAAGTCAGACCACAAAACCCACTTTGGTGATTTCCTGAACCCCGCCCTCTCACGAAACACCATCACTGTATCCCAAGGAACTGTGAGCAATTCCAAATTACAGGCAGTAGTGCTGAGAACAACCCAAGGCCTGATGCTATTTTTCACAGTCGCATCTTATTTGTTGCGAGTTTATATACTCCACTTTACCAATCATTTCTCTTGGCTGCTGCATTGCATCCCAGAAAGAAATTGAAACTCCTGCAAAGTGAAGTCCTGATAGCATCTTGCTGATCACCTTGACATTCTCAGAAAGCGTAAGGACAGTGAGCAAAGAAATGGCAGATGGAATACAATGTGCGAAGGTGTGAGGTTATGCACATTGGTAGAAAGAATAGAGATGATTTTACAACCAGGTAAAGGCTTCAGAAATCTGAAGCACAAAGAGACTTGGGAGTCCTACTTCATGATTCTCTGAAGGTTAACATGCAGATTCAGTTGGCAGTTAGGAAGGCAATATGTAAGCGTTCATTTCAAGAGGTTCAAATAGAAGAGCAGGGATGTACAGCTGAGCTTGTGTTAGGCTCTGGTCAGACTGCATTTAGAATATTGCGAGCAGTTTTGAGACCCATACCTAAGGAAAGATGTGCTGGCATTGGAGAAGGGTCCAGAGGAGATCTACAAGAATGATCCTGGGGATGAAGGGCTTATCATATAAGGAGCAGTTGAGAACTCTGGGTCTGTACTCAATGGAGTATAGAAGGGTGAGTGAGGATAGCATTGAAACTTCCAAGATATCACAATACGTTAATGTTTTGTGAGTTCTGAAGAAGGGTCACTGCACCCAAAATGTTAACTCTGATTTCTCTCCACAGACCTGCTGAGATTTTCCAACAATTTCTGTCTTTATTTTTGTTTATCATTTCCAGCATCTGCAGTTATTTTTATATCACATTTTGTTAATTACTTTAAAAGCAGTAGGAACTCCATTGTATACAAGTACTGTCAGCTAGTTACATTAGAGTGCAGAAAAAGAAATGGAAAATTACAGAAGCTAGGACAGAGTAGACATGGAGAAGAGGTTTCCACTAGTTGGAGAGACTGGGAACTGAGGGCACAGCCTCAGAGTGAAACAATGACATTTTAGAATGAAGATGAGGAGGAATTTCTTCAGCCAGAGAGTGGTGAACCTATGGAACTCACAGAAGGCTGTGAACACTAAGTCACTGAGTGTATTTAAGACAGCAATAGATAGGTTCTTGATTAATATGGGGATCAAGGATTAAGGGGAGAAGGAAGGGTTATGGAGAGGAGGCAGGAGAATGGGGTTGAAAAATACATCAGTCATGATTGAATGGTGGAGCAGACTCAGTGGGCCTAATTCTACTCATATATCTTATGGTCTCATGGTCAGTTGTTAAGTGTGATGTACTTGTCATTTTTTTAACTTAATGTATTCATACTTCAGTTGATAATTCCATATCAAACATTGACATCCCACACCCAGTGAGATTTCTCTGTCCACCAGTGTGAAGATTGGATTGATTGATAATCAACATATTGTTTTTTTTTGTGATTAGTCCTGTAACTCTTAGCTGTTTATTATGTGTTGCAGTTGGCAGTCAAAACTATTTGATTCCTTTTACCATAAAAAGAGGAAAATATTTAATGATATGAAAATGTAACATTGTCGAGCTAAATTTTAAGGCACGAGCATAACAATGAGTTCCATCTTAATTCTAACAACATTTACTGATTTCGGTTTCTCTACAGACTTAAGATATTTTCTGAAGAAAGTGTCCCACTGTTTGGACCTCCTCTCCCTTCTCCGCCAGTGTTTACAGATCATCATGAGTTCAGGGACTTTGTTTTAGTTAAATGTAAGTCTGCTGCTGCTGCTGCTGCTGCTGCTGCTTATGCTCAGAGTGCCAGTGTATGATCTGTGCTGAAACCGTTATGAGGTGGATGGGGGGGAAATGATTAGAAATACAAATTAATTTTAGTGGTTGAAAAGCCTAAGGCAATTAGAGCCAAGCTATGACACGGGATGACCTTCCTATCATTGGGCTTTGGTCATGCTTGGTTGTTCCTGGGTGTACTTGTCACCCTAGCTAGCTTGATCTCATATAAACCATAATATCTCTGATCATGAAGATCTTTCTCAATCCACTCCTCTTACACAAACCCGGGTTGTCATTACTTACCTGCTCACCTGGATGTCAGCTTGATTGCCCATAGTTTACCTCTTCCAATTTAACGTCCACGAAATCCCAGAAAAGCCTCCTGAAAGAAAGCCACATGACTGTATCTGCTCGAGTTCTGGTTTGTTTCCTTTGGAAGTGAGGAAGGGAATGATATCACACAGATCAGGATTGCTTCAAAGATTTCTCACTTTAAAAACTAATGAATATGCAAAGAAGATTTGGGAAGGACAGCTTTTAAGGAATGAGTTTGTTTGATTCCTCATGTGGAATATGTAGTAGAATAGGAAATAAATATGCTAATGATGATGATTTAAATTATGAAGATTATCTGACAGAAAGGAGGCAGAAACATGTTGTTGAGACTTGAAGAGGAGCAGGAGAAACTGCTCTCGTCAGTGCAATGTAGATCTTAGTGCAATGAAAGTGCTTACAGTGTCACAGAGAACCTTAGTCTAAGGACAGACTAGGGATGAGAGAGACTCTGGGCAGCTGCAGCCTCTCACTGCAAGTGTAGACACTCAATGTCTTGGAGAAGCAGGAGTGGACAGATTCCATGAAGGCTCAATCAGCGGGCAAGAGTCATGACAAAAGCATGATTCATGGATTTAGCTGGAAGACTTAGACACTGTGGAGCGTGCAAGACATGGTAACTGTGAAGTCTCTAAGACCTGGTTACCGTGGAGTCTTCAAGACATGGTCACTGTCGAGTCTGCAAGACCTGGTTACTGAGGAGTCTGCAGAACTGGTTACCATGGAGCCTGGTAACTGCAGAGATCTCTCAAAACAGAAGAGGTTAGGGCCACATTTCTAAACTGAGGAAACATGTCTTCCGCTCAGAGTCTCTATTCAAACAGACTTCTTGATTTGAATAACTAGAGCACTACTAGGGCACAGGGTGACGTGTTTTATGATATTTTCAATTTGGGAAAGCTTGGTTAAACTTGTCCATTCCACTAGCACTTTGTACGATGCACCTTGAAGAAGGAATTCTGTGTTAAAGGTGCTAGGTAAATACACGTTGTGGTTCTCAGTCATTGGTGTGTAAGTTAGAGACTGACTTTTTAGACATCGTTTCATGTTCTTATGGTAGCTTCTCAGCATGTGTTACCAATATTGTGCATTAGTCATTGGTTCAGGGGACATGTGGTTTTGAAATTGTTCATGCCATAATTCAGTGGAATCCCATTTATATTTTCGCCCTATATTGAGTGACGCCACGTTAAAATGGACAAGGTGAATCACCGAATGTGAATCACTTTAAAAGTAGCAGGAAACCCAATTTCAATAAAAGTACTGTTATCAGGTTACATCAGACTGCAGGATAAAAATGGAAAATTATAAACATAGCTTTGTAATACTATGACTAATTGAAGAAGCAGAGTTCACCTTATAGGTCTTTCCCCTCAGCATGTAGACTGTTGATTGACATGGGCAGTACACTCGAATCAAGATGCAGGTTTCTTCTTCTTGCGTGGCTGTCTTTTGTTCAGATCTAAACAGAAGTAAAGTTGTGGACGTTTTGAAGAGGTCAGTTCACTTGGTTTAGTTTAGTTTCTTCACCACAATAAGCAAAATCCCTAACTTCCACCCACAGCATTCGAGCATTTATTCAAAATGTTTCTACCAAGGTATACCTGCAGGGCCAGGGATAATAAATATACTTGTGGAACAACGCAAGATATGCAGATAAAAGTAATCAACAGCACAATGGTTAGAGCTGGAGGTCCCAAGCCAGTTGAAAGCACCCATTTCAGTTTTCAATCTTCCTTTCTGCTTAGGATCCTTTTTTAAATTCACTCATGGGATGAGGGTATCACTGGCTAGAACAGCATCTACTGCACGTCCCTAATGGCCCAGAGGGCATGTAGGCCTGACCAGATAAGGATGGCAGTATCCTTCCCTAAAGCACATGAGTGAACCAGATGAGCTTTGCCCCAACAATGAATTCATGGTCATCATTAGATTCTTAATTTAAATTCCACCTTCTGCTGTGATGGGATTCAAGCGTTGGTCCCCGGAATGTTACCTGTGTCACGGGATTAACAGGCCAGTGATAATACCTCTAGGCCATCACCTCCCCATTGTTACCAGGTGCTAGTGCTTTCCACCACAATCATCAGGCTGAGCATACTCGTGCTTAACAGTACTCACAGGCAGAATCAGTTCCATGCCTTCATTTTATTAGCGAAGGGACTTTGCTACTTGTAATTTCCTCTGCTGTATTGATGTAAGTTTCAAATCATTGTCGAGTGATTTTAACATTAAGATTGATTCAGCTCTATAATTACGGTATTTCCACAAGTAAAATACAGCTTATTATGAGAGAAATTTGAACCATTACACCATTCCTTATTTTGCTTAGTTTAAATTTTTGTGGCATCTTCCAGATTGAATCATCCATTCATATATTCAAAAAACATGACATCATGTTTCCTACATATTGTTCGCTCACCTTAGGAACTTATTCTCAAATGCAGGTGGAATAAATAGGGCATAAAATGCTGTAATAGTATCATACAGCACGGAAACAGACCCTTCGATCCAACTGGTCCATGCCGACCATGGTCCCAAACTAAACTACTCCCACCTGCCTGTGTTTGGCCCATATGCCTCCAAATATTTCCTATTCATGTACTTATCCAAATGTCTTTTAAATATTGTAACTGTACCCAAATCCACCACTTCCTCTGGAAGTTCATTCCAAACACAAACCACTCTCTGTGTAAAAAACGTTGCCCTTCATGTGTTTTTTTTTAAACCTTTCTCCTTTCAAAGCTTCCTTCAGAAAAGCTGCTTTTTGAAGTGTACACGGAACTCAGGCCATTTTATGGCTGAAAGAGAATGCAGGTCCATCAAGTGATGTTCAATGGCTGAGAGTCATAGAGATGTACAGCATGGAAACAGACACTTCAGTCCGACTCGTCCATGCTGACCAGTTATCCAAAATTAATCTAGCTGTATTTGCCAGCATTTGGTCCATATCCCTCTATTCATATACCAGTTGACTTTTAAATGCTGTAATTGTGCCAACCTCCACCACTTCCTTTGGCAGCTCATTCCATACACGCCCCACCCTCTGTGTGAAAACATTGCCCCTTAGGTCCCGTTTAACTCTTTCCCCTCTCACCCTAAACCTATGCCCTCTAGTTTTGGACACCCTGACCCTGGGAAAAAGACCTTGGCTATTCACCCTATCCGTGCCCCTCATGATTTTATAAACTTCTATAAGGTCACCCCTCAACCTTCACGTTGTAGAGAACATTGTGCCTCTTCCCTATAGATTAGAGTGGTGCTGGAAAAGCACAGCAGTTCAGGCAGCATCCGAGGAGCAGTGAAATCGACGTTTCGGGCAAAAGCCCGACATAGCTCAAACCCTCCAATCCCGGCAACATAGTTGTAAATCTTTTCTGCACCCTTTCAAGTTTAACAACGCCTCTCCTGTAGCAGGGAGATTCAGTCAACTATCTTTTCAGTTATCCCACAGTACAGATTTTCTTCAAGGTACCTGTCCAGTTTTACCCTGGAATTTCACATTGCCATCTCCTACAGCCTCCTACAGAAAATGTTTCCAAAACCTGACGACACTTGCATTTCCTTTCCCTCAGCCCACACTTTGATTCTGTCTGGTTCTCCTGCCTTGTACCAAGTCAGATAGCTGGATCTGATCTTTATACATCATATTCATTTGAAAACCTGAATCATATTCCCCACCAGTTTTTTCAGCTGTTGCAGTTTTTGGAGTATTTTCTCCAGCTCCTTTATCATTTAAATGTTTTCTTCCACAACTCCGATCAGTTCTGATATGTCAGTAGTTGCTCATAAATCTTGCAATCCTTACCTGTTCTATATCATTACATTGCATTCATCTGCATTCAACTGCTTATTTTCTGTCCACCTCTGGAAGTATGAGAGAGATGCTCTGTTTCCGTGTTAACTATGTTTGAAAGCATCAGCAATGACCCTGGATCACTTCTGACGAGGCTAAAGAGCAGCAGTCTCCTGATACTGAGCCCAAAAGGTCTCATCACACCAAAGCATCCCAAGAACTTCCCATTCACGCCAAAACCCACCGAATCCAATCACCTCAGCCATAATTTCATCAACCTCAGTGCTCTCCAGCTAATACCTTGTTCACCCATTTTCAAAACATAGTTCCTATGAAGTGTGTATTAAATGTTAAATTAAATCCATGTATATCACACCAATCAAATCCATGTATATCACTGAATTCTTGTCCTTAGCAGAATCTTTTGTTATTCCATCAAAAATATGTGCATTGGCGTGACGTCAATTTTGTCTTGACTTTTACTAACCAATTAATATCTCCCTAAGAATTCCACTGTCTTCTATTTGATACCTTACATATAGAGGTAGATTGATTCTCTCATTACCTCAACAGATGTGTGTTTATCAAAAAAAGTATTGTTTGACAGTTTTGTTTAATGGCTCCTGATGTTTGACTAACTCTAGATTCAGGCATTTGCATTGGAGATATAGCACAGGAAAAGGCCATTTGGCCACACTAGTCCATGGTGGTATGGATGTTTCACTTGAGCTTCCCATTCCTCATGTACCTCTCATCAACCTAATATTCTTTTTCTGCTTGCATTTCCCACCTTAAACTTCGTTGAGATGCCAGATGGCATTGTTTTATTCCTCTTTCACCTAATGCTTGTCATTTGCTTTAATTTCCCTTGGGTTTCTAAATGCGCAGAATTGACTTAGAGTCATAGAGTCATAGAGATGTACAGCATGGAATCAGACTCTTCGGTCCAACCCATCCATGCCAGCCAGATATCCCACCCGAATCTAGTCCCACCTGCCAGCACTCAGCCCATATCCCTCCAAACCCTTCCTATTCATATACCCATCTTTTAAATGTTGCAATTTTACCAGCCTCCACCACTTCCTCTGGCAGCCCATTCCACACACACGCACCACGCTCTGCGTGAAAAGGTTGCCCCTTAGATCCCTTTTATATCTTTCCCCTCTCACCCTAAACCTATGCCCTCTAGTTTTGGACTCCCCTACCCCAGGGAAAAGACCTTGTCTATTTACCCTATCCATGCCCCTCATGATTTTATAAATTTCTATGAGGTCACCCCTCAGTCTCCGACGCTCCAGGGAAAACAGCCCCAGCCTGTTCAGCCTCTCCCTGTAGCTCAAATCCTCCAACCCTGGCAACATCCTTGTCAATCTTTTCTGAAACCTTTTCTGATTAAGAGGGAGGCCAGCATTGCATGCAATATTCCAAACGTGGCCTAACTGAATTTCCCATACAATAAGCTTTTCCTTATATTGATTCATACTATCCTCTTGTGTGGGGTATGAGAAGGGTCCTTGTTTTATCCTGGACAGCTTTCATCACCTTCACTCTAAAAAGTGTTGGCTTTGGCCATCCAGTATTCTGCCTGTGGCTCTGAAGAGATGAACATTCTCCCTTCTGTCCACCCAACTATCTTTTCTTCTCCTTTTTGGTTCTTTACCCTGAACCATATGACCCCATGATGACTCATCCAGCTGATGTCCACTTTGGCTGCCGGTGTGTTGTTCCCTTCTATGGCCACCATGAGGCCAAGTATAGCCTTGTATTTAGACTGCTCCTGTTCACAATACTTTACCCAGGATGGACTGACTCTTTCCGCTCCTGAGCACTACCTGAGCTCCATTCAGCCTCAAGGTATTTAATGCCCCATTGTTAGTGCCATTGCTGCTTTCCTCACTTAGAAACGGCTGGGATTAAGCATACAACTCAATGCATTTAAGAGCCATTTTTCCAGGAGGGCACATGTGAAATTATTGCCCAGAAGTTCTTGCCTTTGTCTTATAGCAACAGACATGGTCAAGACAGGGTTCCTCCAATGGGATCATTGTACCATGGAGACATTTCTAGCCAGATGTGTTGTAACTTTAAATGATAAATCAGCTTTCTGTATGAGACAGTTGACATTCATTGCGTTTTTGCTTGGCTTTAATGTGTCGTTTTCAGTAATAAATGGAGAGAAAGCAACCCTGGAAACCCCAACGTTTGCCCAGAAACGTCAGCGTACTTTGGATATGTTAATACGGTCTCTGTATCAAGATCTCATACCAGACTTGCATAAGGTACAGTGGCTGTTGGTGCATCTTTACTGGCTGCATGTCACAAAATTAATGCATTTTGCATTGACTCCTTACTACTGGCAGAAGACTCTCTTCTGCCAATTGATGTAAACCATTTGCAAGGTTTGAAAATCCAATTAACCAAGAGCATATTTACTTTGATTTATGCCCAGAAATGGATTATGTTCATGCAACTGATTTCTTTCAAAAATATTGAAAGAATATTTGCTGAACTTCAGTATTAACTAATTGTGATCAGTTATTAGTATAGGCAATAATTTGCTGAAAAATATATCTATGGAGAGTTTTCATTTCTTCAAATTTTCCCCTTTACCATTAAAATTATGGCAGATATCTGTACAATACATACAGTGAGTATAAAATGACAACTTGACAAACCAGATGTGTTACTGCACATGTTCAATGCTGCTGTTGACTTGATAATCAGATTTGGTCACTAATTAATTTAGAAAAATGAACACAGAAGGCTGTGGAGGCCACTTCACTGAGTATATTCAAGAAAGAGGTGGATATGTTTTCAGATTTTGAGGGCATCAAGGGGAATGTGGAGAAAGCAGGAGTTAGAGAATCAGCCATAATCAACTTGAATGACAGAGCAGACTCAAAGGCCTCAGTGGCTTCCTCATGCTCCTCGTTTCTCTGTTTCTAGAACGTTTTGTCAGAATAATTGAAATTCTCAATAGAATTTTGACTAGAAAATCTTATCTGAAAATAAATAAAGTATCAACTTTACATTTTAGCGTAAGTTAAGGGGTGGTCCAAGGTGCCGAGTCATAGAATGACCCACTTATAACTGATGGATGTATATTAGCATACTGTTACATTGTTAATACAGCCTTATGGGCACGAGCTGCATTACCCCAAAGATAGTCTCACATAGAGTAAGTCTGCACCATGTATTAGTCCAGAAATTGAGTGATTTTAAATCAGAATCAGAAAATAGAATTAATATTGTAAATCTGTAGCTTCTGACTCACTGCTGTTCAACAGATGACTGTTATCATTGTTGTCCAGTATATTGTAAGGAACCTGCAGTTCTAATGGTCCAAGTTTTTGACAGAGAATTCCTATCAGCAAAGAGTAAGCATACCAGTGACTATAGAAGATACTACAACCCCAAGTTCAGTCTACAGCAAAGGATTTTGAGTTGTATTTGCACGCATTGCAATCTGTTTGAAAAAATATTTAGTTTTAAATATATGAATACTTTTAAAAGGTTGAAGTTGAAAAATTTAGAATATGTTAAAAAGTTGATTTTCTAACAATGTGTAGTATTATTCAATTGCAATAATTAATGATGTCATATATTGCTGTTGTTTAGACAATTCGTTGTTATGAATTTGTTTTTATCATAAGTTAAGAATACATTCGCTTCCTGGTTTAGCTATAACTTTGTTTCTGATGTGTGCATAATGCAATGAACCACTCTTCTATGTCACATTTCTTCCTTTAGGAAATGAATGAAATCCAACTAGGCTGGATAACAGTGAGATAATTTATCTTTTCCTTTTGCATCCGAATGCATCAGTGTTACTTCTTGTAAACGAAGACTGGCAATTTTAATGTATTCTAACAGCATCCGAAGTAATGCTAGCCAAACAAATATTAATCCTTTGAGACCAAATTTACTGAGTATGAGTTTTCAAATTGTGCACACCTCCACCGACATATTTGAAACTTGAACCGGATGGAATCACCAGAATATTTCTGTTCACATTCCTCTCCAAACTGAGCATCAAAATTAGGAAAACTTTAAAGCTTAGACTGCTGATGCAAAACAAAAACTGTCCTCAAAGGTTTAATATTGCTTTGTCCATGTTAATAATGTTCATTGTTCCATCTAACTGCATCTGCCACTTTAACATGGTTTTTGAAAGTGATTAACTGTGTGCCATCATCCTATCTCTAACTGAAAGAAAAATTGCATTTATAAGATTAAACCTAGCCAAGCCACTAGCACTATTGATCATTGTCACGGGTGGAATCGGTGCCCATTGGATAAAGGAGAAAGAATTGAGCCAACAGGTAGTTGAAGTGAAATCCATGACCAAAGTATGAAGGTGCATCAATATGTTTCACAGTCACATTGTGCATCTTTGCCAGAGCAATAATGAATCACAGGCAGGTGATGGACCCATGAGTACATGTGCCTGTCAGTGCACCAACAGTTCCTCCCCGCTACCCTCTACAGATATCCTGCCTTCCTATTTTTTCTTTATTCACTCACAGGATGAGGGTATTGCTGGCTAAGCCAGTATTTGTTGCCCATCTGTATTGCCCAGAGCGTAGTTATGCATCAGCCACATTGCTGTGGGTCTGGAGTCACATGTTGTCCAGACCAGGTAAGCATGGCAGATTCCTTCTCTGAAGGGCATTATTGAACTAGATGGGTTCTTTTAATGATCAACAGTGGATTCATGGTCAGCATTAGACTCGTAATTCCAGATCATGATTGAACTCAAATTCTACCATCTGCCATGTGGGATTCAAACCAAGTTCCTTCAAGCATTCATTGGATTAACAGTCCAAGCGATAATGTCACTAGCCTGTTTTGGCCCTTTTGGTGAGTCATGACCTGTGTAATGTCATAAAATTCATTGCGACTACAAATAATTTAATATCTCCGTTGCTGCAAATGATTAGCCTAATCTGGACTGTCTCTGCCACAGTTTATGCTAGCTACGTTAAACTCAAACACAGAAGTTGACCACCATAGGGTCAATCTCTGTCTTACAAGGTGGAAAGCTGCCACCATTACATTAAACAAAACCATCTGAAAGGAGTGTCCAAATTCTTACATTGTTTGCTACTGCAGACATTCTTGATCTGTGCTGTGAATCTAAGGTCAAATATTATCCTGTTGTACAAGTTTGATTCTAGGTTAAGGGGACAACTGTTAAAGACTGATACCAATGATGCACTGTTAAATGAGTTAACAATAGTTAGCATTCCATGATGATGCTATGGGAACCCGGTGAAAGACAAATTGTTACAGAAATTAGCATAGCAAGAAATTATGAGTGATTTTAAATCAGAATCAGAGAATAGAATTAATATTGTAAATCTGTAGCAGCACATCCGATAACAAAGTTATTTTATGCCAGTAAGAGATAAACATGGAGAAATATGATACTGTATCATCGAAGCTAAGTTCAGAAACATCATTCCAGATCAGAAATCTTTCATCTTTACACTGTTACCTAAAAATTTTAAATGTGTCTGGCTTGTTATTTCTCATAATGTACTAGCAACATGTCAGTGAATATTGAATAAGATTCCGTCCATGGGACACTGTAAAATTATAAACTGCATTGTTCAATCACAATCAATTGTTTGCCTTTCTCATTTGGTGGGAGATGGGAATCAAACAAGGTTTCTAAAACTGTGACATTAAACAATTTATCTTCTTAGTCAGTGTATTTTGATTAACATTTTGATTGTGAAACAAAGTTAATTTTTCACTGGACACCATAATCCATAGCATTCAATTGTACTGGGAAGATAATGATGGGAGATAATGATGTTGAAATGTGTTTGTTGCTTCCATAACCTCTCCAAGTCTGTTTTCTTTAATTTTTACCATTTTTGGGAGTTTGGAAATGGTGGTAGTTGGGATGGGGGGGTGGGGTGGGGTGGGGATATGAGTTTGCATGTGTATTTGTGCATCAGGCATCCTCTGTGTGTTAATTGGACCATGACAGAGTGGATTGTGCATGGCATGTTGAAGAAAGTGATTGTTGGCGTGAAAGGCCATTTTTCAACTGGACTTTCTTACGGCTCGTTTTCTGGTATTGGAATAAAATAATAATATCCCTCAGATTCCTGCTGCCACAGTGTATCCGAGATTAACTTTCCCTGTGGGGTGTTACCAGTAATGGCTTCAGTGTTAAGAATATGACAGTTTCGCAGTGCTAGAGCCAATGGTGGGGATTTGTGGGTGGGGGTCTCTATTTTCTCAATATGCTTAATAGTAGAATCGTAGAGATGTACAGCACGGAAACAGACCCTTAAGTGCAACTCATCCATGCCGACCAGATATCTTAAATTAATTTAGTCTCATTTGCCAGCACTTGGCCCATATCAGTGGGGACGTTGTTCAAATTGTGTTGGGAGGAGCATCAAGAAGGCTTGAGGTAGTCCCCATCAATCTGACATTGGCACTGGGTGGCATTGCACCATGTTAGACACTGTATGAACTGAAATCATATACTTTCCAAAAGCCCATTATTGCCGGTCCTTTAGAAATTCACTGGGACTGATTTCCCTGGTTTATTTCTCCAGGGTCCTGCTGAAGGTATCTGAATTAGCCATCCTTACTGCATTAGTTTCTGCAGGCAACTTGTCTGGGGAAGCAACAGAGGTCCCCATTCTCACCTGAACTCCAAACACATTCTTCACTTTTCACCTTCCAGAAGGGCCCACAGAATAGGGTTTTTTCTTTCAGCTCATGGGATGTGGGTGTTGCTGGCTGGGCCATGTGAGTCAATCATATTTCTGAGGGGTCTGGAGTCACATGTAGGGCAGACCAGCTAAGGATGGCATATTTTCTTCCCTAAAGGGTATTAGGGAACCTGATGGGTTTTTTTTCCGACAATCAAAGTGGTTACATGGCCACTATTAGATTAACTAGATTAGTTCAAATTTGTGCAGCTTAAATGGGTTGGTCTTGCTAAATTGCCCATCATGTCCAAGGAAGTGCAGCCTAGGTGGATTAGGCAGGGTTGCAGGGATAGGGTGGGAGGGATGGGCCTGAGTGGGATGGTCTTCAGAGGGTCGTGGTGGACTGAATGGGCAAAATGGCCTGCATCCACACTGTAGGGATTCTATGATTCTGTGAACTTGTTATGCAAGACTTTCCTTTAAAAATTGAATTAATCTTTCACTACCTGCCATGGTGTGATTCGAATCTATGCCCACAGATCATTCACAGAGGGTTAGAGCTCGGGCTAGGATTAGGGTTAGGGCTAAGGTTAGGATTAGGGTTAAGGTTCGCCAAGGGATCTGGATTAATAGCCCAGTAGCATACCCTCTACTCTGCTGCCTCTCTATAAGCAGGAACTCTGACTGAAGAAGGGCTTATGCCCGAAACGTCGATTCTCCTGCTCCTCGGATGCTGCCTGGCCTGCTGTGTATTTCCAGCACCACATTTTTCAACTCTGGCCTCTAGCATCCAGTCCTCACTTTCTCCTGATTCTTCATCCCTCTGCCTTGACCAGTCTCCCTTGGCCACTTAATCTTTGTTATATAACCAACATAGGAGGCACTAGGTACAACTTTAATGAATGGAAGTAGCAGTTGTTGTTGTTTTGCCCTTCCAGCTCCTTCTGTCCTTTACTTCATAAATATGTCTTGCTTTTTTTTTGTTACACTCCAACTGTCTTGTGGCCCGATGCTATGATTCCTAGCTTTGCAAGGTGGGTGGTTGACATATTTAATTTATCAGCATCTACTTGTGTCTTATCTCTGATGGCTCCACACTGAGTCCTGATTATTCCACCCATGTTCTTGGTCACATTGATTTGACCTTGAGTGGAAAACTGGCACCTCCCTTGTTAACGCTTCCTTTGTTTCCTCTGGACGAGCAGAAACTCCCTGGAATAAATATTGGGAAGATCGACATTGTGATGATCTTCAATCATTGACACCAATATTAAAATCAGTGTTTACAAAGACAGAACATATTAGAAATGTTATTGTCTAGCTGGAGGACTGTTCACAATAGGACAGTGTTGGAAAGGAAGAATATTACTACACAGTCCTTGTGTTCTGTTTAGTCCTTTTTCTTCTATAGGTGACTACTTAACCAGAAAATAGATTTTTGCTCATGCAAACATATCTTTGCTTTCTGATTGGTTTAAAGTTGAGTAGTTTCATATACTGTTGGTTATGATGCAACGATAAAGTAAGTTCATCCTCTTTCAACCTTAGGCTGTCAGTTATAAAGACTTACCAGGGCTAATTCCCTCTGCCTCTATGCAGCAAGGTAATTTTATCCAGTCTTTTTTGCAGGAACACCCTGGCTAGATAGTTTCACTAAAACATAAATTACCCGTATATAAAATAATTTGCCACTTTTAGATGGGTTGTTAAACTGCAGTAAGAGTCATTGAGATGTTCAGCGTAGAAACACCCTTCGATCCAACTTGTCCATGCTGACCAGACATCCTAACTTAATCTAGTCCCATTTGCCAACACTTGGCCCATACCCCTCTAAACCATTCCTATTCATATACAAATCCAGATGCCTTTTAAATGTTGCAATTGTACCAGCCTTCACCACTTCCATTGGCAGCTCATTCCATACACGCACCACTCTCAGTGTGAAAACGTTACCCCTTAGGTCCCTTTTAAATGTTTCCCCTCTCACTCTAAACCTATGTCCTCTAGTTCTGGACTCCCCCAGTGGAAAGACCTTTCCGTGTCACTCATGATTTTATAAAATTCCATAAGGTCACCCCTCAGCCTCCGACGCTCCAAGGAAAACAGTCCCAGCCTATTCAGCCTCTCCCGAGAGCTCAAATCCTCCAACCTTGGCAACATCTTTGTAAATCTTTTCTGAACCATTTCAAGTTTCACAACATCTTTCCAATAGGAAGGAGACCAGAATTGCACGCAATATTCCAACAGTGGCCCAACCAATGTACTGTACAGCCGCAACATGACCTCCCAACTCCTGTACTCAATACTCTGACCAATAAAGGAAAGCAAATGCTGCCTTCATTATCCTATCTACCTGAGACTCTACTTTCAGGGAGCAATGAGCCTGTACTCCAAGGTCTCTTTGTTCAGCAAGTCGTTTATGGATAGGTCACAAAGAGCCAAGAAATTGGAATAAGGATTAATTTTCACAGCTTCACGTTGTAAGAAAGGCAAACTGAAAGAGGGAAGCTTGTTGACAGAGACGTGTTGGAGATTTCATTTGTAATAATTCTGAAGCCTTGTCTGTGAAGACCCAGTAACATCTGAATAAGTAACAATTGATTCAAAAGGCCCAGCTCCCTGTGTCTTGTTGGTTTATACACAGCTGCGATTGTCCATGAGGCACATGGAAGGACTCTGAGTGACTCACTGATGGGATGCTGCTGCCAAATATTGGGTGTTGCTGCCATTTAAACATTCTCCAGGAAGTAGTCATAACTATATCAGGTCATAGTCTCCCTAGATAAGGGACAATAGTGGCATGTCGTGAAAACCTGGAGGTTAATCTCCTTAGTTAATTGAAGGAACAGTTGTGAACCTGTGCCGAGGGTTTAATTCTTCCTTGTGTTATATATCCAGAATATGTTAAATCGGAGGTCATTCAGCGATGTGTTGCCAGAATCCCCGAAATCAGCTCGGAAAAAGGAGGAAGCACGTCAAGCGGAATTTGTCAGAGTGGGCCAAGTGAGTCAAACTCGATGCACAAAACATTCTCATGGAGCAAAATGCTAGTTTCGTTAGTCGTTATTTAATTTGACCCGCTCATATTGTGGGCTATGGCACATCCTTAGTTGTTTGTCCTTGTAACGCAATGTCACTTGCATTGCAACTATTAACCAATCAGAATGGAGATTATGATGGCATTGCTTTGTCTGCAGTGAGGAGATTTTGCATCACCATCTGACACTGAGAGTTTCACCTCAGCGTGATCTTTTTTTCTACTTGTCTGGATGGCTGCCTGATTGGCACAATGGCAGCAGTTTGTCAACTGAATTTCAAAATTAGTTTCCTGCTATAACTTAAACAGGCAACCAGGAACATTCCTAGCGCTTTACAGCATGAAGTGGAGAACCATTTAAAAAGAAGCAGCAATATTTGATGAAGTATAGCACCAGCATTGCAGCTTTCCTGGTTTTTCATCTGTTTGTCAATTAGGTGATGGTTGCCTCTGATTTAATGTTAAAGTGTTTTGTACGACACGCATTGATGCTGGATCGAAGGGATCCAAACGTTGCTGAATCCCAGTATAACGAAGATACTTTTAAACGCAGTGCTTCATCTTGCCTTTCCTTAGACAAGACAAAAACAAATTGGTGTATGGATTCAGTCTTATATTTATAAGGCAGCACCAGAGAGAGACTGCTGGAAGCTATAGCACTAAAGCAGACCAGGATATGTTTGGATGACATTTATTGACCTATTCAGTGAGTTGACAGGCAGGCACAGACCAGCTGGACTATCAGGCTTACCCTTAATACCATGGTCTCTGAAACATCGTAACTGAACATCACTTAGTTCCCCCTCCTGGTCGTGTGATCTCTGTTCCACTTCCTTTTTTATTTATTCCTGGAATGTGGATGTCACGGGCTGTGCCAGAATATGCTGTCTATCCCTAAATGACTTTGAGAGGGTGGGGTTGAACTGCCTTCTTGTACCAATGCAGCTCTTGTGGGCATAGGGGCATTTCAGTGCTGTTAGAGAGGATCATCACCCAGTTATTGAGAGAGAATGGTGATATATTTCCAGGTCAGGATGGTGAGTGGCTTGGAGGAGAGCTTGCAGATGGTGGTGTTCCCATGCATCTCCAGCCCTGGTCCTTTGAGAAGGTAGAGGTCATGGGTTTGTAAGATGCTGTCTAGGAACCATGGTTGATTAGACTACTTACAGTGTGGAAACAGGCTCTTTGGCCCAATAAGTCCACACTGACCCACCGAAGCGCAACCCACCCAGACCCATTCCCCTACATTTACCCCTTCTCCTAACACTATGGGTAATTTGGCATGGCCAATTCAGCTAACCTGCACAGTTTTGGACTGTGAGAGGAAACTGGAGCACCCGGAGGAAACCCACGCAGACACGGGGAGAATGTGCAAACTCCACACAGAGAGTCGCCTGAGACGGGAATTGAACCCGGGTCTCTGGCGCTGTGAGGCAGCGGTGCTAACCACTGTGCCACCGTGCCACCCACTAGCAGTGGGTCTTGTAGATGGTACATACTGCTGCAACTGTGCACCAGCGGGGAAGGGAATGAATGTTTAAGGTGATGGGTGGGACTCCGATCAATGTCCCTGACATGTTGGTTGCCCTTGTGGAGTCGCACTCATCCTGGCAAGTGGAGAGTATTCGATCAGGAAACTGTAACAATAATTGTGCTGACTTACTCTAATGGATTCGCATCAAAACTTTGATAACAAGCAAGAACTCATGGGAGCCATTCATTCCCTAATTTTGCCAACAGCCATTTAGTCTTGGTGTCAAGTAAGGGCACCCCTTCCTGATCAGGTTTGAAACCCTCCAACGTGGTAAGGAATATTATTGCTGATCCCGAGCAGCTGCTGAGAGGAGCTTGACCCTACAGCACACAGCGGCCTGAAGCTGTTCCACACCAGATGGTCCAAGGTTGTAGCTTTTTATTAAAAGGATGAACAGCAAAGGATTTCTGGAGCTCATTCTTAATTCATTCTTTTCTCTAAAGTTGTTTTAATTGAAATGCTTATTCCCCCCTCTCTCTCTCCTTCCCCATGTTTTATGCTCTCTCTTTAAATTTGCACAAGTTACTTATAGAATCCCTAAAGTGTGGAAGCAGCCTCACGAGTCCACACTGGCCCTCTGAAGAGTACCCCATCCAGACCCACCCCCGTATCATATCCTTTTAACCCAGCATATCCCATGGCTAACCCACCTAACCTGCACAATTTAGTATGGCCAGTCCACCCAACCTGAACATCCCTGGACTGTGGGAGGAAACCAAAGCATCTGTTGGAAACCCACACAGACACAGGGAAAATGTGCAACCTCCACACAGACAGTTGCCCGAGGCTGGAATCGAACCTGGGTTCCTGGTGCGGTGAGGCAGCAGTGCTAACCACTGAGCCACCATGCCGCCCCTTTGGTGTACCATTTTCCAGAGAGAGAGAGCCCACGTGTAGGATTGCACGCACCCCAGTTACCTCTCAATGCTGATAACGGCATGTACCTGGCCTCCGCACAGTGTCACTCCCCTCCCATTGTGTTGGACTAAGGACGTCTACACTCTCTCCCTCCCCATCTCAGTGTGTTCACACTTGTGGGCTCCCTTGTGAAAATCTGATCCGTAAGGCAATGCAGCCTTGCAAATTATGTTGTCCTCTTTTCATAATATTCACCATGTAGCAAAATGTTACTAACTTTACAGCATCACTGATTCTACCAGCTGACAGAGCGATGTAGAATAAGAGCAGAATTTGATCCCCTGCTTCTCTTCTGTTATGTTGCATTGGCCTGACAAAACGTTCGCTGCTCCACAAATAAAATCCCCAGAGCACTTGGCTTTTGGTCTGAATATCATGTGATGACAGTGGTGGTTGCCAAGGTGATTTTGTGTCAATGTTGTGATCCCCTGCACTGTGGTCCCAGTGCTTCCCCCTCGCCCAGACCCCCTGCGCTCACTGTAACAATGCACGCCCTGCCAGCACTGAAAAGCAGTACAGTATTAGACAACAAATGCTCTTTCTGCTCAGGCCCTCAAGCTGAAGACAATCGTCAGAGGCGATGCTCCCACGAGTTTGGTAACCACTGGCCTGTACAGGAAAGAGGTGAGCACATTATTTATTTTTCTCCCTTCTACGATTCAGATGAAACTGCTGAAAGGTTTAGCTAACACCCATTCCCTCTTGTGTTTAATTCAGCGAAGTTGAAACATTTGTCATACTTCTGAGTTGTGGAGATGTTCTGGCAAAGAAGGAGGCCATTCAGCCCGCCTTGTCCAAACCGACTCTCTATACAGTCTCCAGGCAGCCCCATTCACCTGACCTAGCCATGTAGTCCTGTACACTTACTTCTCTCAAGGTGTGCCAGTTTCCTTTTGAAATCATTCATTATCTTTACCCCTCATTGCATAAAATGTTCTTCCTTCTGTCCTCACTGCATTTCTTGCCCAAAACCTTAAATCGGTGCTCCCTGGTCATTACCATGAGCTACTGCTGATGGCTATTCCTTGTATTCCTTATGTAAGTCTGTCACAGTCATGTACATTGTTATCAAATCTTCACCTAATCTCTGTTGCTCCAACTCAACCTTGTTACCAAAATCCCTCACACCGAAAATATTCTCGTAAATGTCTTCAGCAGCCTCTTAAGGACCTTCCTTAAGGATGGTGACCAGAGCTGCATGCAATACTTTAGTTATGACCTAACCAGAGATCATTATAACCTCCCTGCTTTTGTACTTGACTCCTCCATTTGCGAAGCCAATGATCTAGTGTGCTATGCTGGCCACTCTCTGATTATGTCCCGCCATCTCCAAAGATCTATGTGCGTGACTCTCTGTCTTTCCGCTCTTGTATGTTCCTCAGAACTGTGCTGTTGATTTTGCGTCTCCCTATCCCTTTTGTCAAAATGTATTACCTCTATATCAAATTCCATCTGTGACTGCTGGTATCGCTTGCCCAAGCCGGATTCTGTAACAGTCTGTTGGGAACATTCTCATAGTTTTTCACACCTCCACTATCAATAATGATTTGTTAAATTTTATTCCTTATTCCAATATCCTAGCCATTCATATATTTCACATCAATAAAAGCCATTGCTCTTGCTTTGTCTGACTCTCAGGTAACAACTTTCAGAAATTCATAGAGTCATGCACGGAAACAGACCGTTCAGCCTAACTCATCCATGCTGACCAGGTTTCCTAAACTAAATCCGTCCCATTTTCCTGTGTTTGGCACATATCCCTCTAAGGAGAAAGTGAGGTCTGCAGATGCTGGAGATCAGAGCTGGAAATGTGTTGCTGGAAAAGCGCAGCAGGTCAGGCAGCATCCAGGGAACAGGAGAATCGACGTTTCGGGCATAAGCCCTTCTTCAGGAGGGCTGAAGAAGGGCTTATGCCCGAAACGTCGATTCTCCTGTTCCCTGGATGCTGCCTGACCTGCTGCGCTTTTCCAGCAACACATTTCCAGCACATATCCCTCTAAACCTTTCCTATCCATATTCCTGCAAAAACAGCTGTCTGATTGGAGGGCACCATGGTGATGGATGGGATGTACTGGAAAGGCTGACCATTATTAGTTCAGGTATGTCCCTGCTACCCTCTGGATTGCCTCCAGGTTTCTATAGGAAGTGAAGTGTTCCAACGAACCTCAGCACAAGTCATCCAGTCTGAGAAAAAGCCACCTACTGTGACTTATTATTTCCTGTCTTTAAGCCAATGTTTTATCAAGCCGTCACTGAGTCTCCTATTATATGACCCTTCATTTTGTTCACCAGCCTTTAATTGGTACTTTACCACAGAACCGTCACAGCACAGGAGACCACTTGGTCCATCGTGCTTGTACCTGCTTGTTCAAATGAGTCTTTTTCAAAGGATTTCTTAAAATCAATATCAAGAACATCCATCGCATTGCCTTCATCAATGTTATATGTTAATACATCAAAAATTCAATTAAAATTTGAACATAATCTGCCTTTTACAAATCTATGCTGGCTATCTCTAATTAACTCAAATATACCTCAAGCGCTAGCAATTTCTTTTCCCCTGACTGTTGATTCTAAATGTTGCTCACTGGTGGATGTGAAAATGACCAGCGTTTGGCTTCCAAGGACCCCTCCCACCCTCCTTAAACAGAGGAGCCACGTCTGTTGCTCTTCAGTTGTCTGATACCTCCTTAATACTTTGGGAAGGCAAAATTATGACAAGGCTTGCCTCTGTCTCCACTGCCACTTTCTTTCGAAACAACAACAGAAATTGCTGGAGAAACCCAGCAGGTCTGCCAGCATCCGTGGGACGAAGCAGACTTAACATTTTGGGTCCACTGCCTCTTCATCAGAATTGACCACAGCTAGAAAAAGTGTTATTTATGGTGAAGGCAAGGCTGGGGTTGGTGGGGGAGAGATAAACCTAGAGAGTGTGATATGAAAGTGGTAGACAAATATGGCGGGGAGTATTGATAATAGGCCAGTCCATAATAGAGTAAAAAAAAAAACTGCAGATGCTGGAATCCAAGGTAGACAAGCAGGAGGCTGGAAGAACACGGCAAGCCAGGCAGCGTCGCGAGGTGGAAAAGTCGATGTTTCAGGATCGGAGAAGGGTTGCACACCCAAAATGTCGACTTCTCCACCTCCTGATGTTGCGTGGCTTGCTGTGTTCTTCAAGCCTCCAGTCTGTCTAGTCCAGAATAGAGGCTGAGTAAGTGATAATGGATTTGAGAGTAGGAAAGAATTAATAGGATGTGCTGAAAGTGACCCATGTAGGCCTGGAAGTGGGAGAGAATTGGTTGGCTATTGCTAAAAGCAAGTCATGTCATGACAGAACCTAATGTGAGAGTGGGTACAAAAAGCATGGAAGGACAGAATCGGCTCAAAGGTTATTGAACGTGATGCTGAATCCTAGAGACTGCAGGGTCCCCCAGCAGAAGATAAGATGCTGTTTTTTGAGGCTTGTTAGAACACTTCACTTCCTATAGAAACCTGGAGGCAATCCAATGGGTAGCAAGCGACATACCTGATCCAATAATGGTCAGCCTTTCCAGTACATCCCATCCATCACCATGGTCACCTCCAATCAGACAGCTATTTTATCAGGAACATGGATAGGAAAAGTTCAGAGGGATATGGGCCCAACACAGAGAAATGGGATGAGTTCAGTTTAGGAAACCTGGTCAGCGTGGACGAGTTGTGCTGAAGGTTTGTTTCCATGCTGTATGACTCTATGACTCAAGTAAACACTGATACAAAGTGCCCATTAAGTATCCAATACTTCCCTGAGCCTCTAAGCATTTATCACCCCAATTGTCCCTCAAGTACTCCAGCCCACCTCTTCAGAACGGTTTGCTGTATACATGCTGGTGGATAGTTTTTGGATTGCATATTATGTTGATCCAAATTTTATTCGTGTTTTCTGTCTTTGCCAGGCTTAGTTTTTGCTATGATCCTTGTTTGGAGAATTTGTCGGGCATGCACTATGCACCCTCCTCGTATTCATCATTCTCTCTATTTCCTTCATCATGCCAAGCAGACCTGGATGTGATTCCCCACCTTTCCCTCAAGTTGGAATCTGCTTAGTATGTGCCTGAACTTTCTTTCTTAAAGAACACCTACTACATTTTTTGAGGTCAAAACTTGATTCCATTTTCCTGAGCCCAGATGTCTTCTTATCCCGTTGAAGTTATCCCTCTTCCTACGTAGATGTTCTATTTTAAATTGTTCCTGATTCTTCTCCATTGCTAAACTAAAATGTATGGTAGGATGATCCCTCTTATGCAAAAGTTCTCCCTCCCACGGTTGGTGCACCTTATCAGATCCAGCAACAATTCCTTCCTAAATTGAAACAGAAAATTCTGGAAAAAGCTCAGCAAGTCTGGCAGCATTAACAGAGTCAATCTAGACTCCAAATGTTAATTCTCTTTCTCTCTCCACAGATGCCATCAGATCTGCTGAACTTTTTTCAGAACTTTCTGTTCTTATTTCAGATCTCCAGCATCCATGGTATTTTTCTTTCATATATAGCTTCGTTCCAGTGGGACAAAAAATGTATTGATTAAGAAGACTTTCCTGAAAACACTTAGAAATTCTTCCCTCTACTTGACCTTTACTCTAAAATTATCCCAATCAACAGCTGGGTAATTAAAACATTATCCTAGTGTGGGTGCAGTGATTCTGAAATATGTGCTAACCTCTGATGAATAGAATTTAGATGGCACACTTAACAAAGAAACATAGGAGGTAATAGGAGCAGGAGTAGGTCATTTGGCCACTGAGTCTGCTTTACCAATCAATATGATCATGGCTGACCAATGTGCTCAGTACCCAGTCCCATTCTCTCCAACATCCCTTGATCCCTTTAGCCATTAGAGCTATGTCTGCCTCCTCCATGAAAAAATGTAATGCGTTGGCCTCAACCACTTTCCACAGGCTCCCTGTTGTCTAGGTCAAGAAATCCCTTCTCATTTCAATCATAAAAGTTTATCCCTTATCCTTAAACTGATGGCCCCTTGTTCTGGATTCCCCCACAGTTGGGAACATCTTTCCTGCATCTACCCTGTCTAGTTCTGTGAGAATTTTATGTTTCTCTAAGGTATTTCCCCCCCCCCCCCCCCCCCCCCCATTCTTCTAAATTCCAGTGAATGCAATCCTAACCGATTCATTGTCTGCTCATGTCAATCCTGCCATCCCAGGAATCAGGCGAAAGTGAGGGCTGCAGATGCTGGAGATTAGAGTCAAGAGTGGGGTGCTGGAAAAGCACAGCAGGTCAGGCAGCCTCCAAGGAACAAGAGAATCGACGTTTCGGGCAAAAGCTCTTCAGCAGGAAAGGCTGACAAGGGCTTTTGCTCGAAACGTCGATTCTCCTGTTCCTCTCCTGTTTTTCCAGCACCACGCTCTTGACTCACATCTCAGGACTCAGTCTGGTAAACCTTGGGCACCCTGAAGCTCTAACCATTGCCCCACTACCGGGATTTCTGCTCCATCTCAACATCATGGCAGGAACTGATGTTAGAATGGTGTAGCAATATCCTCCCCTCCTGAGTGCATTAGCAACTTCCATGCAGCACTCCAGTTGTTGTTGTTTTGCATTCATTCACACAGCCATTTTCAGGAGGCCAGGTGTCAAATGTATTTCTGTGAGAAACATTCTTTGGGGTGAAATGACTGGAGATGTCCTGTTCCATTTGTAATCAAAGGCTTTGTACAAGTATTTCTTAACAATGTTATGTTGTGATCATCTGAAAAGGTAAGGATACATTGTTTAAAATGTTTTATTTCTTTTCTTGTTGCATCTTAAATGCTGCTGGCTGGAGCCAACAAAACAAACCTGTCTGATTAATGTTCTAATGTATGTGTAATCCCATCAAATTAACTGATGTATATGTTCGGTGAGCCTTGCTCCAAAAGTCATTTTCTTTACTCTGGAGAATTTCTGCTGAAGCTGTCTTCTAATTTGTCTTGATACTGTCTATAACCTAACCTGAAGCCATCATTTATCAGTGGTGAGGCTGGCTTCAGTTTTTATTGAAGGCAGGCACCAGGCCAAAACTGTTAGATAACCTGGTCCCAAAAGACGCTATGGCAATCCCTATATTTTGGGTATTTACTTCCTACTTCAGAATAATATTAGGATGCTGGTTACAACAACAGGGTAGACAAATACAAACAAGATCCCACACATTGTTGCCCACGCAACATGAATCCTGATATTGAGATGCTGCCTAACTAAACACATGAACGGTTTCAAGATTTCTCCACAAATAGCGGAGGTTATTGAATGGATGATGTAATTACCATCGAGGCAGGATGCCAAGTGGCAAACTGCACTTGTCAGCAGGGGGGGAGCATTAACTTAGAGTTCAAACCTAACTTGCCATCTCTTAACCTGCTGCCTGGCTTGCTGTGTTCTTCCAGCTTCCTGCTTGTCTACCTTGGATTCCAAAAGTTTTTTAAATCTCTTAACATTGGGCAAGAGCATGAGGAAACAGTCAGGCACACAGAGTCATGGAACCTTACAATGCTGAAGGATGCCATTCATCCCATTGTGTCTATGTCACCTCTTTGAAGGAGCTATCCAACCTACTGTGCGGAATCAGGCCATTCGGCCCATCGAGTCCACACCAACCTTCCAAAGAGCATCCCACCCCATCTCTCTAACCCCACATTTCCCATGGCTAATCAACGTAGCCTGCATATTGTGGGCAATTTAGCATTGCCAATCCACCTAACCTGCATATCTTTGGACTGTGGGAGGAAACCAGAGCACCTAGACGCAACCCACACCGACACGGGGAGAATGTGCAAACTCCACATAGACAGTTGCCCGACATTGGAATTGAACGCAGGTCCCTGGTGCTGTGAGGCAGCAGTACTAACCACTGAGCCATCGTGCCACCCAATATTGAACAACTCCGCAACTGTCTCTATTCCAAGGAGAAGCAACCTCAGCTTCTCTCCAAAGTACTGGTGTCTCTTGTTCCCAGTATCATTCTAATGCACCTCCTCAGCACCAGGTGCAACAATGGTATTACCAACTATGGTAATGCCATTGAATTTCAAAGGGCAATGGTTAGGTCGTCTTGTTTTGGAGATGGTTTGTGTCTGGCAATTATCTGGCATGAATGTTGTTTGCCACTTGTCAGCCTATACCTGGATATTGTCCAGCTCTTGGTGCATTTGGGCATGGACTGCCTCAGCATCTGAAAAGTCGTAAATTATGTTGAACATTGTGGATTCATTGGTGGATTCGTTCCCAGTTCTGTCCGAAGGTCACTGATGAAACGGCTGAAGGTGATTGGGCCCAGAATATGACCCTGAAGAACTCCTGCAGAAATGTCCTGGAGCTAACCTCTCATAATCGCAATCATCTTTATTGCTGAATCTCCCCACTGTCAACATCCTAGGGGTTACCACTGACCAGAAGCTGAATTAACCATTTAAATACTGTAGCTACAAGAGCAGGTCAGAAGCTAGAAATCCTGCAGTGAATCCTTCTGACTTCTCAAAGCCTGCCCACCATCTACAAGGCACAAGTAAGGGGTGTGATGGAATACTTCCCACTTGCCTGGACAATTGCAGCTCCAACAACGTTCAAGGAGCTTGACAACATCCAGGGCAAAGCTCCTCATTTGCTTGTGCCAAATATTACTCTAATTCCCCCGAAACTCTATAGTCTTACTAGGGTTCCTTGCCATGCCAAGTCACAAGCAACCTTGATATCAAGGGCTGTCACTCTCCCCTCACAACTGGAGTTCAGCTGTTTTGAACCAAAATTATAATGAGGTCAGGAGTTGAGTGGCCCTTCTGGGACCCAAACTGAGTGTCAGTGATCAGGTTATTACTAAGAAAGTGCTGTTTAATTGCACTCTATCATTTCACAAACAACTGAAAGTAGACCGTTGGGCTGTATTTGGCCAGGTTGGATTTTTTTTGTCCTGCTTCTGGCTTCAGTACATACTTGGGCAATTTCCACATTGTCAGGTAGATGGCAGTGTTGTAGCTGTAATGGAACAGCTTGGTCAAGTTCTGCAGCACAAATCTCAATACCATTGACAGAATGTTGTCAGGGCCCATACCCTTTGCAGTATCCAGTGTCTCCAACTGTTCCTTGATGCCATAAAGAGTGAATCAAATTGGTCAATGACTGGCATCTGCCATGCTAGGGATCTCTGGAGTATGCGAGATGGATCATCCACTCGACACTTCAGGCTGTAGGTTGTCGTAAATGCTTCAAACGTATCTTTTCCACTGATGTGTTGGACTGCCATATCATTAAGGATGGGATATTTATAGAACCCCCTCCTCCACCACTCAAGACTGGATGTGGTAGGACTACAAAGCTTCGATCCGATCGATCGATTGTGGGATCACTTAGCTCTATCACTTGCTGCTAATGCTGTTTGGCATAGTCCTGTTTGGTAGCCTCACCAGGTTGGCACCTAATCCTTAGGTATGCCTGGTACTACTCCTGGCATGCCCTCATGCACTTTCCATTGAACCAGGGTTGATTCCCTGGCATGATGGTAATGGTTGAGTGGGGGATATGCCAGTCTATGAGATTGTAGATCATGCTGGAGAACAATTCTGATGCTGTTAATGGCTCCCAGCACCTCGTGAGTGCCCAGTCTTGAATTGCTAGATCTGTTCGAAGTCTGTCCCATTCAGCACAGTGACAGTGCCATGCAACACAGTGGAAGCCATTCATAATATGAAGGTGGGACTTTGTCTCTGCGAGGATTCAGCAGTGGTCACTCTTACCGATACTGTCATGGACAGATGCATCTGCAGCCAGCAGATTATAAAAGTGTGGCCAACTATTTTTTCCCTTTCTGTTTTCGGTTCCCTCACCACCGGCTGCAGACCCGATGTAGCAGCTTTGACCTTTAGGACCCAACCAGCTCGATCAGTAGTGCAATAGCTGAGCCTGTTGATGTTGGACATTGAGGACATGCTGCACCTTTGCCATCCTCAGTGCTTCTTCCGAGTGTTGTTCAAGATGGAGGAGCATAGGGTTATCAGCCGAGTGAGAATGGTACCTAGTGATCAGCAGGAAGGTTCCTTGGCACACTTGGCCTGATGCTGTGAGATCCGTCCCGGGGCAACTTCCTCTGACTATATACCATGATGCTCCCAACTCAGTTGGGCCCTCCTTTCTGTGGGCCAGACTTGCTCAGGGATGGTGATGGTGCTATCTGGCATATTGTAAGATATAAATCTGTGAGTATGACTGTGTCAGGTTGTTGTTTGACTAGGCTGGGAGACAGCTGCCCCAATTTTGGCACTAGCCCCCAGATGTTGGCAGGAAGGCATTGCTGAGCTGATAGGGCTGATGTCATTCCTGGTCAATGCCTGATGGTCCATCCATTTCCATTCCGTAAAGACATTCAATAAATTGATGGGTTTTTGTGACTATGGTTTCATAATCATAATTAGACTTGTTTCTTTTTGTTTAGTGTTGAGTTGAAACCTGGGTCATCAAAAACATTTCCTGAGCTTCTGCATGACTCATCCAACAACAATACCATCATCTCCCCTGTAGCTTAGCCTGTCATTTCCAAAGACCTGTACACGTGAACCCCCAAGATCTTTTTGTGCCTGCAGTCCTTTTAAAATATTGTCACCTGGTTAATATTGCCACTTCATCCATGAGCCCTCAGCATTGGCTTTCATCTTCCACATCTCTCCCTATTAGCACAGTCTGTTTACCTGGCAGCTGCTGCTGTTTTCCTCATGCACTTCCAAGTATTGTGTCATGGGCAAACTTTGAAATTGTGCCCTGTAGTCTGCATCATAAATATATATCAACAAGAGCGATTGTCTTAATTACCCATCCCTGGGATTACGACTGTAAACTTCCCTCCAGTCTGATAAATGACTGTTCACCACTGCTGTCTGCTTTCTGTCATGGAGCCAATGTTATATGCATGCCACCACTGCTCTTTTAATCCCAAGGGCTTCAATTTTTTTTTGCATCTATTATGAGGCCCTTTATCGAGTGCCTTTTAAACATCCACATATTCATCGTCATCCTCACTGTCGTCATCCAGCGCCATTATTTAAGGATATACCTGGATCAATTTTCGTCTGACACAATACTACACCTATGAGTGTTATCCACCATTTACTAACTCATGGTTAAATCACGCAATTAATTTTATCTTAGATTATGACATCTGTTAATTTCCCCTGCAGCAATGCTAGGCCTGCATCAACCCGGCTTATGGTTTATGGCTTTTTTTTGTTAATCAGCATTGTAAGGTTTGCATCTCAGCAGCCCTCTGGCTCAGCCTCCACAACCAAGGTGGGACTGAAAGATTGCAGTGCAGTGTGCATTACAACTTACTTCAATCTATCAGTCACAAGTCAAGTTGCATCATGGCTGGAGGCCATTTTGTCAGCATTGGCTTGGTGTCCTTTGCATGCATATGCAAAGAGGTTAATGCTTGTGTGGGACAAACTCACCAGTGGGAATCAGATGGGCCAAATGGCCTGTTTCTGTGCTGTGTACTCAATGTAATTCTGTGTAGTTAAGAATGGATGTAATTCACTGGGTGTTTAAAAGTACAAATGATGAATTTATTCTGGGATAAAACACAATAACTTTCACTCTATCATAACAGGATGACCAGGATGAGTTTACCAGATCCTTGGGTCATTTTCCAGCCAGCAGCACATTGGATGAAGGAGTAAAGCCTTTTACTTGCTCAAAAAGAAGGAACAACGTAAAGTGTTTTTGTCAAAAGAAATCATAGCTATGTTTAAAATATTTTGTTCCATTCTGTTTGCTTGAATGCTTAAGTTGTGTCAAGTTAATGAAAATAATTACCTGTGTGCTAATATCTCGATGTTTGCGTCCAGGAAATGCACAATATCATAGAATTATAGAATCCCTACAGTATGGAAGTCCATTCAGCCCATCGGGTTTACACCAACCGTCTGACCCAGCTTGACCCTGTCCCCTACCCTATCCTGTAACCTTGGATTTCGCAGGGCTAGTCCACCTAGCCTGATCATCCCTGGACACCATGGGCAATTTGAATGGCCAATCCATCTAACCTGCACATTTTTGGATATAAGCTCCAATGTTTCACTGAGCAGTTTATTCTTGCTCCAGTAAGTCAGACCTAGTTTCCTAGATTTATCCTAGTATCCCTGCACTGAATTGTAGGGCTGAATGGCCTCCTTCTGTGCCTTATGATTCTACAGATAGGGAGAAAATAGGAATAAGGAACCTTCCATGAATTGTTTTTGCATACCTTAAGATTTTATTTAATGGCTTATTTTTAAATTAACGTCTTCAAACTTGTTTTCAAGGTGCAAGCAAATGAGTAGGATAAATATACCAAAAAATAAACAGGGCGGCAAGTCTCCCCAGTATCATATTTAACAAGAAGAAGTATAATATGGAATATAGCTGGATGTAACGAGGATTCCCCTTTCATATTTGGCTTATTGACAATTTGAGACATTTGGATGGGTATATGAATAGGAAGGGTTTGGAGAGATATGGGCCGGGCGCTGGCAGGGGGACTAGATTGGGTTGGGATATCTAGTTGGCATGGACAGGTTGGACTAAAGGGTCTGTTTCTATGGGAAAAAGTGAGGACTGCAGATGCTGGAGATCAGAGCTGAAAAATGTGTTGCTGGAAAAGCGCAGCAGGTCAGGCAGCATCGAAGGAGCAGGAGAATCGGGCATAAGCCCTTCTTCAGGAATGAGGAAGGTGTGCCAAGCAGGCTAAGATAAAAGGTAGGGAGGAGGGACTTGGGGGAGGGGCTTTGGGAATGCGATAGGTGGAAGGAGATTAAGGTGAGGGTGATAGGCCGGAGAGGGGGTGGGGGTGGAGAGGTCGGGAAGAAGATTGCAGGTCAAGAAGGCAGTGCTGAGTCCGAGGGTTGGGACTGAGATAAGGTGGGGAAGGGGAAATGAGGAAGCTGGAGAAATCTGCATTCATCCCTTGTGGTTGGAGGGTTCCTAGTTCCTCTACATTGGGGAGATAGCCCGCCTACTTGCGGAACATTTCAGAGAACACCTCTGGGACGCCCACACCAACCAACCGAACTGCCCTGTGGCTGAACACTTTAACTCCCTCTCCCACTCTGCCAAGGACATGCAGATCCTTGGCCTCCTCCATCACCAGACCATGGCAACACGACACCTGGAGGAAGAGTGCCTCACAGCGCCAGAGACCCGGGTTCAATTCCCGCCTCAAGCGACTGACTGTGTGGAGTTTGCACATTCTCCCCGTGTCTGCGTGGGTTTCCTCCGGGTGCTCCGGTTTCCTCCCACAGTCCAAAGATGTGCAGGTCAGGTGAATTGGCCATGCTAAATTGTCCGTAGTGTTAGGTGAAGGGATAAATGTAGGGGTATGGGTGGGTTGCGCTTCGGCAGGTAGGTGTGGACTTGTTGGGCCGAAGGGCCTGTTTCCACACTGTAATGTAATCTAAATCTAATGTAATGTAATCTAAAAAAAAACCTTCCGCCTAGGAACTCTCCAACCACAAGGGATGAATGCAGATTTCTCCAGCTTCCTCATTTCCCTTCCCCCCACCTTATCTCAGTCCCAACCCTCGGACTCAGCACCGCCTTCTTTACCTGTAATCCTCTTCCCGACCTCTTCGCCCTCACCACCCCGCCACCCCCTCTCCGGCCTATCACCCTCACCTTAGTCTCCTTCCACCTATCGCATTCCCAACGCCCCACCCCCAAGTCCCTCCTCCCTACCTTTTATCTTAGCCTGCATGGCACACCCTCCTCATTCCTGAAGAAGGGCTTATGCCCGGAACGTCAATTCTCTTGCTCCTTCAATGCTGCCTGACCTGCTGCGCTTTTCCAGCAACACATTTTTAGGGTCTGTTTCCATGATGTACATCTCTATGACTCTATGACTCTAAAACTCTGTTTTAAATGTACCCTTTTCTTGCTGGGCTGAGCAATGAACATGGGGAAGATTTCCTGTCTGCACTGGGCGTAATTAAATTGGAGATATGCACTTTTATAAATGGGTGTGAAATTTTGTGCAGAATAGGACTTGCCCTTGTTGACCCAATGCAAGGGCTCAACTTCGACCTCTCCACCCATTGGAATGAACCCAATGAAGAGAATAGAAATCATCATGCTGTCCTTCAGAGTGACAATTCCTTACTAAGATCATCTAAAAGATATTGAAGCTTTTCTACAAGTTTCCATTTACGATGCAACAATATGTAGAGTTTCAGATACACCTTCAGACTCTGTGATTTGTTTGAACTTTGGATGCTAATGTAAAAGATTGCCATCCAATCAGAGTTAAAAATCACCCAACACCAGGTTATAGTCCAACAGGTTTATTTGGAAGCACCAGCTTTCAGAGCGCTGCTCCTTCATCAGGTGGTTATAGAGTATAAGATCGTAAGACACAGAATTTGTAGCAAAGGTTTACAGTGTGATGTAACTGAAATTATATATTGAAAAAGACCTGGATTGTTTGTTAAGTCTCCCATCTTTTAGAATGACTACGTCTCACACAGAGCACCTTACACCTTCAATACATTATCTGGGCCGATATGATACCGATTGTTAAAGTTCACTTGAGAATGTAACTTTTAAAAAAGTTCTGGGATTTACATATGTAAGAATTGAAACCAACATGGTCATTCTAAAAGATGAGAGACTTAACAAACAATCCAGATCTGTTTCAATATATAATTTCAGTTACATCATGCTGTAAACATTTGCTACAAATTCTTTGTCTTACAATCTTATACTCCACAACCACCTGATGAAGGAGCAGCGCTCTGAAAGCTAGTGCTTCCAAATAAACCTGTTGGACTATAACCTGGTGTTGTGTGATTTTGAATTTTGTACATTTTGTTATGCACTTTGCTCAATTTATGTTATGCCTCTTGTCAGTTGTTCTTTCCTATCAAATTTAAGAATGGACAATACCATGACCTCACCCTGTTGCTCAGTTTTCATTAGAAAAGTTAAACTTATCCACTTGGTGTGAAAGTTATGCATGGATCTGGGTTTGGACCACATTAATGTCGGATTGTGTTTTAAAAATGTAATGACATTCTGAGCTTGCGGTTCCTTTTAACTCAGAGCAACAGCTCAGTTCAAGGTAAGTGTCTAAATGAAAGTATGAATCTACTGGGATCACCTCAGTGATTCTCAGCCAACCCAAAACCCCTTTGTCTGTATCCTTGATTCTGGTAAAAATAGAGTTGCTCCCTCTCCCTCATTAGTACTTGCGCCAGCCTTAATATCCCTCCCTCCCCTGCCAGCTAAGCTCTGGTCTCCTGGTGCTGGGAAATGAGAGCAGAGTTCAAGGCTTCCTATCTCCAAGCAGTTTGCTCTCCCTTCATCAATCCCACCACTGAGCCCAGGGACCACCAGGAGAAGGTGTCGGGCCCAACTCTGGGTCAACAGTGGCAAGTCAGGAGCAAAAGGATGGAAGAGGAGACTTGACTTATGTTAAGATCCCCCTTGCCTCTAGAGGTCATTAATAATATATATGTGTGTGTGTGTCTGTCTGCCTGTCTTTCTGTGTACACATGTGTGTGTGTGGTGTGTGTGTGAGATAGATCTAAGGGTGTGTGTATGAGTGTGTGTACATATGAGTGTGTATACATGTGTGTATATGGGTGTGTGTGTATGGGTGTGTATATCTGTGTGTATGTGTGTGTGTACATGAGTGTGTGTATGTGTGTGTGTGTACAAGTGTGTATATATGTGTGTATGTATGTGTGTGTACGAGTGTGTATATATGTGTGTATGAGCGTGTGTACGAGTGTGTATATATGTGTGTATGAGTGTGTGTGTGCACGAGTCTGTATACATGTGTATGTATGAGTGTGTGTATGCATAAGTCTGTATACATGTGTGTGTATGTGTGTGTGTGTGCACAAGTCTGTATACATGTGTGTATGAGTGTGTGTATATATGAGTGTGTATACTTGTGTCTGTATGAGCATCAGTGTGTGTATATGTGTGGTATACATGTGTGTGTATGGGCATGTATGTGTGTGTGTATGAGCATGTGCTTGTGTGTATACATGTGTGTGTGTAAGATTGTGTATGCATGTGTGTGTATGAGCATGTGTGTGTATACAAGTGTGTATACATGTGTATGTATGAGCATGCGTGTGAGTGTACGTGTGTGTATAAACGTGTGTATACAAGTATGTGTCTGTGTATGAGTGTGTGTGGGTATTTACAATAGAGTGTGAATGAGCGTGTGTGTCAGTGTGCGTGTGTATACAATTGTGCGCGTGAGTATGTGTGTACACCAGTCACTTGCATAGCACCGGATCTTCTGGCAAACCCTGCTTTTAAATGTTAATTTATGCTGGTTGTACTGTGGAGAAAAGTTGACATTTCAAGAGATGCAGATATGCGAACACTCCGTTTTGCAGAATAATTCCAGCCTATCCAAGGTGGATGGCTGGGTGTGGGAGGGAGTTTGGGGCAGGGCAGATTGGCTTTTGCAT
This sequence comes from Chiloscyllium plagiosum, assembly GCF_037043375.1. Lineage (NCBI taxonomy): Eukaryota > Metazoa > Chordata > Chondrichthyes > Orectolobiformes > Hemiscylliidae > Chiloscyllium > Chiloscyllium plagiosum. The sequence continues at coordinate 21,059,649 of NW_028270159.1, forward strand.
TTGCTGTTCAGCTGGGCAATCAAACCTGACACTGCCACCGATGCCAACATCCCACAAACGAATCAAACATTTGTGGGCAGTGTCCTCTGTCAATCCAAGAACATTGGGCATCTGTTGTAAGGGAGGTCTAAACATGTGCGTATGTTAGAATGTGCTCGAAGGCAGCACAAGAAGCTGCAAACCAGTACATGTCGGCACAAAGAATGTGTTGAGTTTGTGAGAAAGCTCTTGATCCACCATTCGGTGGCAGGATCATTCTAATATACAAGTTAAAAGTGCTCATTTTAGCTTTCAGCTTCGAAAGAGTTAATTTATGTTTTGAAGTTATTTAAATGAATGCTTTCACGTGTGGCACCGGCCCATTCTGGTCACTGTTTGGTAATCTCAATTGCATTCTTTGTGTACTTTACCTTCCAGCCCTGGGAGCCTCAATGTTTCTGCAGCAATTTCCCCTTCGAAATCATTTGCAGTGATTCCTGGGGACAGTCGTTACTAATCTCCACAGACGCTGGAGTGCTATTGTTAGACGGTTAGTCACTGTGTCGTAATGTCATTTGCACATGCATTGCTCTTGTCTGTCTCTCTGCATTGTTGGTTCACACAGTTCATATCAACATTTATTGCAGTCACTTTAAAGTCAGAATGGAGTACTCACACAGTGAGGATGAAGTGCACGATGTGAATGTACAGCACAATGATGAATAGACTGACTTATTCTCTTTGATGTTGTGACTGCAGACTTTGTGAATGTACCCAACAAGCACATTCCAAATAATGACTAGAGCTTCTTGCAATGTGCACCATTAACATTTGTAGCACAGCATATGTAACTGGGATTTTCACACAGAATGGATGAACAAAATATTTGTGGCTTCTATCTTTGACGCTGAATAACATTGTCACTGTTGTGAAGCCTAATTCTGTTTGGGAATACACAAGGGAAGCCAGTATGCTTTCCACAAGCTGCTTGCACTTGTTTATCATGAGGCCAACTAGTGACTGGTTTTTGTGATGCGCACCTTATAGCGGGCTGACACTACAGTAAACACATTGCTGAAAGGTTCTTGGAGCTTGTATGTGGCACATTCACACCTACACATTCATTCACAATCACACCATCCATTGAAGCATCGAAAGTTTTCATGGTGGAGAACGAGGTGATTCAGCCCATCATGCTTGCACCCACTGAAAACAGGTAAAAACAATGACTGCAGATGCTGGAAACCAGATTCTGGATCAGTGGTGCTGGAAGAGCACAGCAATTCAGGCAGCAGGCCACTCGGATGCTGCCTGAATTGCTGTGCTCTTCCAGCAACACTGATCCAGAACCCACTGAAAACAACCTAGCCCCCATTCTCATCCCACTGTCCAATAGTTAGTGCATAGCCTTGTGGATGACAGCACTGAAGGCGCAGATCCACGCTCAACCCCCAAACTGGGCAGTGAGTTTCGGACGCCCACCAACCTCTGGGTGAAAAGGGTGTCTTCATGTCTCCACTAATCACTGCATGCTCTAATCTTTCTACTGATCACAAACACTTGCACACAGACACATGCCCCCACTCAAACATGTGTCCACACAGCCACATAGACATGTGTATTCATGTAATCACATGACGAGAGCACATGCATGTCTGCATCCACATTGAACTCTGTTTTTCATCCATTTTCTCCTTGGTTTTACAAACTTGAAAATGAGTGTGAACCAGAGGTTTCCAAGTCATTAATCTTTCCTTAATACTTTGGTATTTTAACAATAAACCTCTTGTTCTCTCTGACAGAAGATTAGGGAGTTTTCAAATCCCCTTTGAACTAAGTAGCTGCAAATCTACTAGAAATAAAGTGGATTGACATTTGATTGAGACTAGTTGTTGGTAATGAAGCCCTGCGTCTGGTGATTGGAGGGTTTGACAGGGTTAAGTGACTATGAGGAAAGGGCTGCAATTTGATTGTTTTGCCTCCCTCCTAAGGGGCAGTTCACTTTTACAATGGTGTGAATGGTGAAGGGAGCTGACTATTCTCTGAGCCCATAGAGGTATTGGATATGATCACAGTTGAAGTCCAGCCTGGGTTGTTTTTCTCTGCAGTTACCTCCAAATACAAGCTTCAGCTATTTCTTCTTTTTTTTAAAGAAAATGCCATTAACGTTGTACTTTTATGCCTTGATTCAACTTGTGAATCCAACCCTGTATTCCTAGTACAGCAGGGAGTTAGGCTGGAGGCTGCTGACATTACACATTGTGTCAAGTACCCAGTGAGACTTTAACCATCACCTTTAACTCTCTGAGATTGATAAATATTTTGCCCTTGTTTCCTTTCCTTGCTGGAAACACTGGCAGCATCTGTGGAAAGAAAAACACACTTAATGTTTCAAGTTCAATGTGACTCTTTTTGTAAAATTAAAACTGAAAGATCAGCAGCTGCTAGTAATCAGAAATAAAAAAAACAGAAGTTGCTGGAAAAGCTCAACAGTTCTGGTGGAGAGAAATCAGAGTTAATGTTTCAGGTCCAATGACCCTTCCTTCCAAGGACATGAAAGCTTTCATGGTGGAGAACGAGGTGATCCTGTTTTTGACTGTTTTTCTGAAGACGGCATATTCAATGCCAACATTCTCTCTCCACAGAGGCTGCCAGATTTGCTGAGTGTGCCCAACACTGTCTGATCCTATTTCCGATTTCCAGCATCCTTGATGTTTTTGGTTGCTATTATTTTTTTTTTGGTTTTACTTTAGACTCATTGGGTAAAGGTGAATTTATTTTAATGTGTATTGGACCTATCTAACTTCAACATTGACTGTTTCGACACTGTTTCTTCATATAGAGGGGCAGAGCCCTGTGCCAGTCTTTGACAGGAGCCTGTCAGTGAAACAGATGGACATCTTGGAAGCTCAGGATCTCCTGCTCACGAGAGCAGACAAAGGTAAACTCCAGAAGGACTGATCAAACTGGTCTGGCCTTTAGCAGAGTGAGAGCACAAATCTTTGTGGCATGTGGACACAATTATCTCACTTGAGGAGCTAGAGGCCTACTGGTAACGTTGTTGGACTGATAATCCAGAGGCCCAGGTTAATGCTGTCAAAATCCCACTGCGGCCCCTGATGAAATTTCAATTCAATCAATGAACAAACCTGAAATGTAATGCTAACCTCAGAAATATTAGCCATGACAAACATAATTGGTCATTGTAAAGGGCTAATGCCCCCATAGAAGGAAATCTGCTTCCTTACATGGTCTGGCCTAATAGTGATTCTGAAACCCCATAACTAATGTGACTTACTCTTACCTATCCTCTGAAAAGGCCCTAACAAGTCACTGAAGCAGTCCGTGTCCAAATGCATCGAGACCTGGACAATATCCAGGTTTGGGCTGACCAGTGGCAAGTAATATTCACCCTATCTAATTGCCAGACAATGGCTATCTACAACAAAAGAGAATCTGACCATCTGAATCTCTCACTATCAACATCCTGGGAATTACCATTGACCAGAAACTGAACTGCACTAGCCATATAACTACAATGGCTACACAAGCAGATCAGAAGCTAAGAGTCCTCACCTCCTGACTCCCCAAAGTCTATCCACTATTCTACAAGGCACAGGTCAGGAGTGTGATGGAATGCTCCCTGCTTGCCTGGATGGGTGCAGCTCCAACAACACTCAAGAAGCTTGACATCATCCAGCCCACTTGATTGACACCACATCCACAGACATTCACTCTTTCCACCACTGATGCTCATGGCAGCAGTGTGTATTTCCTACAACATGTACTGCAGAAATTCATCAAAGGGCCATAGACAGCACCTTCCAATTCACAAATTGTTTTTCAGTCAATCACAGAGCACCCATTCATGGTGACAGTCCAGATTTTGATTATTGTGTCAATTACAAAGAAATAAGCTGTAATCTACAAGCTGTTTTGAAACAATAAATCTTACCATATATTTGACGTTTATGATATGTATACAGGAATAGCTTTAAAAATGGGGCAATGATATTAGTTTATAGTTTCAAGCTGCATTTAGAAGAGTTTACAATTCCATTCAATTGTTTCGAACAGCATCTCTTGCTGCTGGTTTTTGAATCCAAGATTCCAAACACAGGAATCTATAATGTATCCCCCAGGGTCATATTAGTTACAAGAGCTTTAGAAGTGTTATTATGATCTCTGCACTATCATGCCCACAAATTCAAAAGGTGTTTGTCATGTTTTTATAAAGTTAATGTGGCCCTGTCGAATGGCAGAGCCTTAGCAGCTTTGAAGTCTGGTAAGTTCATGTAAACATATATTTAGGACAAATTGCAGGCCTTATGTGGAGCTTCTCAACATTATTCACTTTGTAACTGAGATGCTCTCAAGATCGGTTCTGTTGTCTGATTCTTCCTCTGACAGCGACTGGTGAAAACTGTCAAATATCCTGGAAGGGTGAAGATTTAAAACTTGCAGAAATGGGAGGGGAGATCAGAAAACTGATCTCCACAACAATGACTGATTGCATTGCAAACTATAAAGCAACCCTTAGTTTTGGGGAAACACTTGTGGTGTAGTAGTAGTGTCCCTTCCTCTGAGCCAGGAGACCTGAGTTCGCGTCGTATCTCCTCCAGAGGAGTGTCATAACATGTCTGAATAGGTTAGTTAGAAATATTCAGAGCAACACTTTGATGCCATCAGAGTAGGAGCAGGCCATTCACTCCCTCAAGTCTGTCCTACTATCCACCCTTGGAGCAGGTTCACAGTTCCTTGAAAGTAGAGTCGCAGGTAGATAAAATAGTGAAGAAGGTGTTTGATATGCTTTCCTTTATTGGCCAGAGCATTGAGTATAAGAGTTGGAAGGTCATGTTGTAGCTGTACAGGACATTGATTAGGCCACCTTTGGAATATTGCGTGTAATCCTGGTCTCCCTGCAATAGGTAGGAGCCATAAAACGAGAAAGAGTTCAGAAGAGATTTACAAGGATGTTGCCATGGTTGGAGGATTTGAGCTTTAGGGAGAGATGGAACAGGCTGGGACTGTTTTCCCTGGAGCATCGGAGGCTGATGGATGACCTTATAGAGGTTTATAAAATCATGAGGGGCATGGATAAGATAAATAGACTAGGTCTTTTCCCTGGGGTGGGGGAGTCCAGAACTAGAGAGCATAGGTTTAGGGTGAGAGGGGGAAAGATATAAAAGAGACCTAAGGGGCAACTTTTTCATGCAGAGGATGGTGCGTGTATGAAATGAGCTGCCAGAGGAAGTGGTGGAGGCTGGTACAATTACAACATTTAAAAGGCATCTGGATGGGTATATGAATAGGAAGGGTTTAGAAGGGTATGGGCCAAGTGCTGGCAAATGGGACTAGATTCGGTTAGGATATCTGGTTAGCATGGACAAGTTGGACCGAAGGGTCTGTTTCCATGCTGTACATCTCTATGACTCTATGACTATTCCTATGACTAGGTTCATGACTGATCTGCCCCAAGCCTTAACTCCTCTTTTGTTCCAGCCCCTCATAGCTGTCGGCTCCCTGATGTTACAAAAATCTATCCGTCTCCCATTTAAATACTTACAGCAATCTAATCTCCACAACTTTCTGAGGTAGAGAATTCCAGATATTTATTACCCTATGAGGGAAGAAATTCCTTTGCTTCTCAGTTTCTCACCAATGTCTCTATATTTCTGTAACTGTGTCCCCTAACTCAGGATTACCCCACCAGTGTAGACACCTTCTCAACATCTACCCCATCAAGTCCCCTCAGAATCTTGTACATTACCCCTCATTCTTCTAAGCTGAAATGAATAAAGCCTAAATAAAAACTGAAAGAAATGCAGATACTGTAAATCAAAAACTAAAACAGAAGTTGCTGGAAAAGCTCAGCAGGTCTGACAACATCTCTGAGGAGAAATCAGCATTAATGTTTCAGTCCAGTGTTGGACCATAGGGTCTGTTTCTGTGCTGTACACCTCTATACTCCATGACTCTATAACTTGAGGAAGGGTCACCAGACCCGAAACATTAACTTTGAATCCTCTTTGAATAAAGGCCTAACCTGTTTAGCCATTGTTAATAATGTTGCCCCTTTCCATCCCATGGATCACTTGGTGCATCTCTTTAGAATTGCCTCAAATGCCAGTATACTCTTCCTTAAGAATGGTCACCAAAACTGCACCCTGTACTCCCAATCTCACCAAGATCTTGTATATTTGTAATGAGAGTTTCCTGTCTTTTACTCCAATGTCCTGAGAAATAAAGACCAAAATTCCATTTGCTGCTGTACTGTACCTCTCACCCTTCTCAACGTATCTGTAGCTTTCAAAACCGCTGACTGTCGTATCCTCCTGCTGGAAGGTACTGTCCTTGTTTCTTTCCATCCTTACCAACCACGATATAAGGGTTGAAGGACAGAAGGAAGAGGCCACATTGTTTGTCTCGATATTCTCGAATCACCCAGTTCAGGGATGTTATTACACATTTCTGGAACAGCTGAGACTTGATCCCAGACACACAGAGTCACGCCAGCTGTGTGCTGTTTGCGTCCATCGTTTCATGCTGAGCTGGAGTACCGGTGTAAAGCCAAAAACAGGTTGCAGAATCACAGAGTCTCTACAGTACAGATAGAGGCCATTTGGCCCATCAAATTTACACTGACCCTCCAAAAAGCACTTTACCCAGATCCCCCCCGTCCCCACATTTACTCTGGCTAATCCACCTAACCTGCGCATCCCCAGACACTATCGGACAATTTACCATGGCCAGTCTATTGGGACTGCGAAAGGAAACTGGAGTACCTAGAGGAGTCCCACGTAGACACTGGGAGAATGTGCAAACTGCACACTGACAGTCACCTGGAGGCTGGAAGCGAATCGGGGTCCCTGACGCTGTGAGGCAGCAGTGCTAACTATGGAGCCACCTGAAGGTAGCCTGGGTGTGTGAAAATCTCAGCAGTGCCATAAATTCATGAACAGGACCAATGGGTCCACTTGCTGTGTCATGCAATTTTATTGAAACAGTCCACCATTTAATGGGGAACCGTATTTGTGAGGAAGTTCTTGCTAAAAACACAATCCATTTTGATTGATAATGTGTGATGGCGTGTAGCAATATGTGTCACCTCATTGGCCTTTTTCCAAATCTAGGCTTACTTTGTCCTGGAGGTCTTCAGGATCTGCTGCCAATTGATGCCTGAAAGTTAACATTTTAGATCCACATCCTGCTGCAACTTGTATTAACCAAATGCCAAGCGAGTGACTCACCCTGGAGGGAGTGTGGCATTGCCTGCTGGCTTCCAGAATGGCTGCAGATGGCTGGCCCCATGACTGAAGCCCTCCCTGGTTTATCAAGGGTCCCAGCATTGGAAAGTCGGGAGTGGGTGGCAGCATTATGCTGGGAAGGTCTCCCTGCCTCCGACCTTGTGACCCCCAGTGTCACTATGGCCCAGGATCCAGCCAAAGTCCATGACCTCAAATAGGTCCCGCATCCTCCAACTGCCTGCTGCCAGCCACTGAAACCACTGTCCTTTAATTGGTCGGCATCTCCCAATGGGAGAGACTTCCCAGGTCCATGGCCCACCCAGTACCTGAGTGGACCAGCAACCTGCAGCCCGACTTGTGGTTTCTCATTCCCTCACTGTGCCACACTGGGCTTTGCAGTGAAGTTTGCAAAATCTGCCTTTACTGCTTTGTCTGCCCTTGAAGCTGAGTTCAATGTGTTGCTTCTCCCCACAGGGAAAGATGCACGTCTGTTTGTCTTTAGACTGAGCGCGATCAAGAAAGTTCTGGAGGAGAAGCAACTGGTGAAGAGCAAATCCGATTGCAAGGACAACAAGCTTGAGAAAACAAAGGGTAATTCTCATTAATATTTGGTTTTATTTGCAGTAGGTTTCTCACATGGAGGCTTAGTGACATTTTCTAACACTGCTTTTTCTACCAACAAATGTACCTCAGACCAAGAGTAGAGATTCCGCTGCACATTTCATTTCTCATGGGATGTGAGTGCCACAGGCAAACATAGGATTTATTGCCTTTCCGTAATTGCTGATGACAAACTGGTGTTGCCTTGTTGAACTATTGCAGCAAATTTGATGAATTACACCTAAAGAGTTGTTTGGGAAGGGAGTTTCAGGATATCATTAGTATGACTCTAAAAGGCACACTGACAGATTGAATCTCTTAAATGTACACTAACATAACGTGCCTCTTAAAAGTATAAATGTCAGAAGGGCTTATGCCCGAAACGTCGATTCTCCTGTTCCCTGGATGCTGCCTGACCTGCTGCGCCTTTCCAGCAACACATTTCCAGCTCTAAATGTCATCATAGTCCTACCAGACCTTAGGGATGCTCTCAGAGAGAGAGATGGTAGTGGTTTAACCTGAGAGTCATCCTGTCTCAGGGGAGGAGAGAGGTTGAGGAGGAGTGTCCTTCATGGTAACCCTAGCCAGAGGGAGAGTTAAACCCATACTGTTGGTGTCATTCTGCATCACAAACGTGCCATCCAGCCAACTGAGCTAACTGATCTTTATCTTAAAGGTGCACTGACATTCTGTGCTTCTTAAAGGTAAACTGACATACAAACTGTGAGATATAACACTGTAGTAGGTGATGGTGTTCCCCTTCTCCTGGCTAGTACAGCTTGCAGGTACTTTGGGTAAATGATAGGCACTGCTGCCACTGTCTGCCCAGTGTTGGAGAGAGCTTTTTTATTCATCTGTGGGATATGAGCGTCACTGGCTGGCCAACGCTTATTGCTCGTCCCAAGTTGCCCTTGAGAAGGTGGTAGTGAGCTGCCTTCCTGAACCGCTGCAATCCACCTGCTGTGAGTTCACCCACAATGCCCTTAGGGAGGGAATTCCAGGATTTTGACCCAGTGACAGTGAAGGATGGTGATGTATTTCCAAGTCAGGGTGGTGAGTGGCTTGGAGAGAAATTTGAAGGTGGCAGTGTTCCCATGTATCTCCTGCCTTTGTCCTTCTAGATGGAAGTGGTCTTGGGTTTGGAAGGTGCTGTCTGAGGATCTTTGGTGAATTTCTCCAGTGCATTTTGTAGATAGTACACACTGCTGCTATTGAGCATCGGTGGTGGAGAGAGTGGATGCATGTGGATTTGATGGCCAATCAAGCATGCTGCTTTGTCCTGGATGGTATCAAGCTTCTTGAGTGTTGTTGGAGCTGCATCAATCCAGGCAAATGGGGAGTATTCCATCACACTCCTGACTTGTGCCTTGGAGATGATGGACAGGCTTTGGGGTTCAGGAGGTGAGTTACCCGCCACAGTATTCCTAGCCTCTGACCTGCTCTTGTAGCCACTGCGTTTATGTAACAAGTCCATTGAGTTCCCGGTCAATAGTAATCTCCAGGGTGTCGATAGTGGGCCATTCAGTGGTGGTAACACCATTGCATGACAAGGGGCAGTGGTTACATTGCCTCTTATTGGTGATGATCATAGCCTGGCATTTGTGTGGCATAATTGTTACTTGCTACTTTAAACAAGAATAATTGTTTGGTGAAACTGTTTTACTCCAGTATGTCATAGTGTATGTGGAAAGATCATTAGGAACCTTTGCTCCTTTACAGAGCAAAACAAGAAGATATCCTTTGAGTTCAAGCTTGCTAACCAGCTCTGAGCTTGTGGAAGCTGCACTGTTTGAAATATTAAAAAATAATCATTTCACATGGGACTTACTCAACAAATGCAGAATTCAAATCACATTTGACGTAACCGACCTCTTAAGATGCATTTGCAATATATAGTGGAAGAAGGGCAATTAGGGATGGACAATAAATACTGGCCTAGTTAACGGTATGAACTGCTGAAGAAAAGATCTGCAGAACACCATTTTATTAGCAGCATCAAACATTTATTTGTACTTTTAAACAGGAGTCAGAAGGTGCTTCTGAACCTGGTTCGGCATCTACCCAAGAGTCCAACAATCATTTCACAGTTTCTATCAGGTCAAAGGTTTTAAAAGGTCAAAGGTTATGGAATTGGCATTCTGTCCCAAACATTAATTGGAAATGAACTTCACTGTTTTTAGTTTAGTTGCTATTTTCTTGTAGAATTTACTGTTGTTGGCCCCTGGGAATGTACAAATAGTTCCAGGTTGTCCTTTGGATTGTACCAATACATTGATTGGGGGGGGGTCTCCAGGAGTGTGCCAATATGGGAGGACTTTTTTTTCCCATGTTGAAAACCCTTGGAACCACTCGAAGAATCACAAAAGATTGGACTTTCAAATTTTCATCATTTGAAACGTCCAAAGGGTGGATTGTTTGAAAGCCAGTGTAATTGGCAGGGACCTTGTGGAACAAAGTGCCTTCAGTGTGTGTGATGCTAAAGTATCCTGTGTTGCAGCTGACCACCAGTCTTCAGTTCTCTATTGTTCTTCCTCAAAAGGCTGCCATTTGTACGCCATTAACACCCACCACGGCACGGAACTGCGGGTCGTCGTCGCCATTCGCAACAAGCTGCTCCTCATTACGAAGAAAAACCTCAGCAGGTCCAACAGCTTCCCCAGCCCCCAGACACCTGCAGAGTCACCCGTGGAGGAATTCCAGTACATTAGGGTAAGATTGGGGTCATTGGCTCACCGTCGGGTTACGCCAGCTAGGCTCTTGGAGCTTTGCTTGACTTTCTGTATCATGGATGGCCAGAGTGGGCCCTTCATGAACACAGTGCTGCATCTCCCTGAGGACTGAAGTTGATAGAACCCTGTTCAGGTAGCCCACATCTACATTCCTTTGATTAGAAGGAGCTCTAATTGAGAGAATCTGATGATTAAGGGGTTTTTAACAGGCCCCAATGTTGACGAAGAGCTGGCATCTTATCATGAATCAGGGACAATCTTGCATTTTGCTCATGACGCTCCTGATAGATATACAAAGGAACGAACCCACGAGACTGATAGAAATGTCTGCATAAGTACACCTTGTGGAAATTCAATGGAGGTACACCTTGCCCATGCACAGAGTTGAGGAGATCTACAGCAGAGCAAAAGGTCCTTCAGCCCATCACATCCATGCCAGCCATAACCACCTAATAATTGGAATCCCATTTTTCCAGCATTCCATCTAACTCCAAGCCCATTGTTTTATTAGTGATTGAATTGAAGCGATTTTTGAAAATGGTGAAGAGATACACCTGTGCTCTCACCTCGGGCTGGGGGGAGAAGGCAGGTTGGGGTGCTGGTGATGGTGGGGGTAGGGGTGATGGTGGGGGTAGGGGTGATGGTGGGGGTAAAGGTGATGGTGGGGGTGGGGGTGTCGGTGATGGTGGGAGTGGGGGTGCCTGAGATGGTGGGAGAGGGGGTGATGGTGATGGTGGGAGAGGGGGTGATGGTGATGGTGGGGGTGCCGGTGATGGTGGGGTGGGGTAGGGTGCCGGTGATGGTGGGAGAGGGGGGTGATGGTGGGGGTGGGAAGTGGGGGTGCTGGTGAGGGTGAGGGTGCGGGTGATGGTGATGGTGGGAGAGGAAGTGATGGTAATGGTGGGGGTGGGGGTGGGGGTGATGGTGATAGTGGGGATGATGGTGGGGGGTGGGGGTATCGGTGATGGTGGGAGAGGAGGTGATGGTGATGGTGGGGGGGTGGGGTTGCTGGTGGGTGTGGGGGTGGGGATGATGGTGATGGTGGGAGAAGGTGTGGTGTTGGTGATGGTGAGGGTGGGGATGGAGATGGGGGTGATGGTGAGGATGGGGGTGATGGTGATGGTGATGGTGGGGACACTCACTGAGATCATGTCGGGTCCACCCCTTAAATGGTGGCTGATTAAGGTTGGGGTAAGTGGGCTATCAAAGTTCGAGAATCTATCAGAGAGCTTCCAGCGTTTGAGTAGTGTTCAACTGGTGTGAAGGGGGAGTAACTGAGAGGGTGTTTCAATGGGAAGTTGCTGTCCTCCCAACCTTCTAAAATAAAAATCAAATAGAAAGTACAGAAAATGCAGCCAGGGCATTACTGTGGTGCATTGGTGGATGACTGGGGTTGGGGGCATTAGGAGAATTATCTGCTATTGCCTGCACTCCCCACCCAGGTAAGCAAAAGAGGATCTACAGTCCTTGCTGGAACACTGGCGATCAGACCTGCTCCTGGGTTGCTTGCCTCAATGGCAACTGAACATCACGACAGGAAACTGAAAGCCGACTGGAAAATACCAACAGGCCTCCAGTTGCAAGTGTGAGTAAGGCCCCAGGGAGTTTAAGGGTGTACCCAGCGTGTGGGGCCACACAGCCCTGTGGGTTCATGACCCAGCTCCTCCAATGGCAGGCACCAGCATCTTCAGGTTCCCATCTGGCTCCTCCACAAATCCAACCCAGAATCCTTCTCCCCATGTTCTTTCAAGGAAGGCCGATTTTTCCCTGAGGGCTCGTCTTCTTTTCCTCTTGAACGTGATCGTCCTGAAGGATAAAATAACAATAGCTCACTTACCAAAGAGAATGATGGCTGTGCCTTTTGGTTTTAAGGGGAAATAAATTAATTCACTTGCAACTGATTGATTTTGACTTCTCCTATAAACCTAAAGGAGCATCTGCTGGACTGAGTTAACAGCAGTCTCAGTACAAGGCACACTCCAGGACTAAGTGACAGGATCATGTTGTATCACTGAAGGAGTGCTGCATTATTGGAGTTGCCTTCTTTTGTGTAGAACCTTAAACCAGGGCCACATGTGGTTGTTCAAGTGGAAGTAACAGATGCCAACCTGTTGTTTGAATCAAACCCCGAATCAATGCTGTCAGAAGCAAGAATTAAACTTTAGTCTCAATGCTGCTAGTGGAATTTGGTGCAAATTGGCTGCAACATATGATTAAAGTGCTCACACAGTAATCCATCGAACATGTATTAGCTGCAGCTTTTCTTACTTTACAACAACGATGACATATACTGAGTACGTCATCGGCTAGAAAGAATTTGAGGCTCCAATGGTTGTGTGAAGAGTGCTATTAAATGCAAATCTTCATTTTATTGGCTGTGAAAAGAAAGATGTGCATTTATATTGCACCTTGCATGACTATAGGAATCCGGAAGCTTTTATAGTCAATGAAACACTTCTGAAGAGTGTTCCTTGTCGTAATGTAGGAAATGTGACAGCCAATTTGTGAATAGCAAGTATCTAAACAGCAATGTGGTACTGACCAGATGATACATGTTCTTACACTACTGGCTGATGGATACGTACTGGACAGGACTCCAGTGATAACATCCCTGTGCTTTGAGTAGTGCTTTTTTTAAATAGAATCCCTACAGTGTGGAAACAGGCCCTTTGACCCAACAAGTCCACACCAACTCTCTGAAGAGTAACCCACCCATAACTATTGCCCTATATTTACCCCTGACTAATCACCTAACCTAGGTATCCCTGAACACTATGGGCAATTTAGCATGGCCAATTCACCTAACCTGCACGTCTTTGGATTGGGGGAGGAAACCAGAGCACCTGGAGGAAACCCACGCAGACACTGGGAGAATGTGCAAACTCCACACAGACAGTCACCTGAGGTTGGGATTGAATCCAGGTCCCTGGCACTGTGAGGCTGCTGTGCTAACCACTGAGCCTCCTTTGTAGCCTCTTTCATATCCATCTGAGAGAGCAGATGGGGTCTCAGTTTAATGGCTTATTAAAATGCATGACATGAAGGCTATGAAAATACAGCACTTTAGCAAGAGTCTTGGGTTCATGACCTTCTGACTCAGAGTCAAAAAGCACTTTTAAGCCTATTGAAAAATCATAGGCTAGGATAGCTTAGAAGGTCATTCAGCCACTGAGTCTGTGTTGGCTCCTTTGAAGAGCCCTGCTTTTTCCCCACATCACTGCGATTTCTTTCTGTGGTCATGGAGTTCTTCCTTTCCTTCCTGCTTCCCATGAGGTAACCACCTTGCCGTCTTGGTCTGTTCACAGGAAATATGCTTGTCGGACCCACCCATCGTAATGACCCTGGTGGATGGACCCACTGGAGAAAATGACAACCTCATCTGTGTTGCATACCGCCACCAGTTTGACTTAGTGAACGAGAGCACGGGGGAGTCTTACAGGCTGCACCATGTTGATGCGAGCAAGGTGAGCTTACAGCTTGAGGCATGCAACTGGCCAGAGGAAACCCACAACCCCATTATTTAAACTCACGTCCTCTTTATTTAACTCTACGTCCTTACCTTGACTCAGAGAATCCTCAACCTCCCTAAAACCACATGGGCTGTTGTACAAGCTTAAGGGAAGATTAGATTAGATTCCTCACAGCATGGAAACAGGCCATTTGGCCCAACCAGTCCACACTGACCCTCTGAAGAGTAATCCACCTAGACACATTTCCTGACTAATGCACCTAACACTATGGGCAATTTAGCACGGCCAATTCACGCGGCCTGCACATCTTTGTGACTGTGGGAGGAAACCCCCGCAGACACTGGGAGAATGTGCAAACTGGAGAACCTGGAGGAAACTCATGCAGACACTGGCAGAACATAAAAACTTCATACAGACAGTACCCGAGGCTGGAATTGAACCTGAGTCCCTGGCACTATGAGGCAGCAGTGCCAATGAGAACATCTCTAACAGTGCCTTTAAGTATGAAGTGAAGGGAAGGATCAGGAACCCTGTTCAAGGGCAGCCTGAAAATCTGAAGCATTACTCAGTTCCCTATGTCTGGTTGCACTTACTCATTTAATAAAGATAACATTTCCAATTCAGAAAGGCAGTACTTTTTTTATAGCTGATGAGGATGTTACTGAATTATCTTCTAAATCTAGCATGATTTTACGTAATGGAGAAATGCATTGCCTGGCTTGCAGCCAGTCCACTGCCCAGGAATCACGACAGACTATAGCTTCTGGCTGCCTTTAATTAGATCAAGGTGCAAGTTAAAGTGCATAAGAATGACAGGGATTTATTCTACAGCATGGAATTTACATATCTCCTAATAAGTAAACAGAAAATGTTTTGATTTATATTGAATTGTCAGTGTCTGGTAGCAGAAAAGGATATGTTGACATGTCACCCTTTGTTCTGATGAATAAACAACCTCAGACTATTAAATATAGGGGCGGCATGGTGGCTCAGTGGTTAGCACTGCAGCCTCATAGCACCAAGGACCAGTGTTCGATTCCAGCCTCCGGTGAACTCTGTGTGGAGTTTGCACATTCTCCCTGTGTCTGTGTGGGTTTCCTCCCATAATCCAAAGATATGCAGGTTAGGTGGATTGACCATGCTAAATTATCCATAGTGTTAGGTGCATTGGTCCGGGTGGGTTGCTCTTCGGAGGGTCAGCGTGGACTTGTTGGGCTGAAGGGCCTGTTTCCACACAGTAGGGAATCTAATCTAATCATTCTTGTTAACAACCAGAACAAACTACCGCAGATACTGGAAATAAGTACAAGAAGTCCCAGAACAAAAATTAAGGCAGCATCTGTGGAGAGACAGAAATGTTTCAGGTCAGACCTTTTAATCTCGTCCTTTTTTTGGAAAGGAATTCTCCTCTGATTTTATACCTATCATCTTTGGGATATTAATGCAGAAGGAATGGAAAATTTTATATATCCATGGCATCTCCTGGGTGTAATATACCTCAGTTAGAGGCAGGATAAAGTTCCTCTATAATGCACCTCAGCTGCCAACCTCTCAGGATTCAATGTGGTACTTGCTCCTTTTCAATTTCCATATCTTTAGACTTGTCTGAGTCACATAAAAGAGAAAAGAAGACTTACCTTTATCTAGCACTTCTCACAGCCACCAATTATGTATGGTTCCATAAAAACAAAATACTATCAATATTGGAGATCAAAAATAAAAACACAGAAAATGCTGGAGAAACTCAGCTGGTCTGGCAACATCTGTGGAGAGAGAGAGACACACACACACAGAGTTAAGGTTTCTAGTCCAATTTGACTGAAGAAGAGTCATTTAGAATTGAAACGATAATTCTCATGTTTTTCTCTCCAAAGATGCTGCCAGACTTGCTGACTTTCTCCAGCACTTTCTGTTTTTATGAAGTATCTTCATTATCTTAATATAGGAAAGTAGGCAGCTAATTTGCTCTTTCGCAAACTCCCACAAACACCAACATGATCATGATCCTATAATATGTTTTTGTGAGGTCAATAGAGGAATAAATATTGTCCAGGACATTAGTGAACAATCTACATCTCCACTTTGAAACAACATCTGGGATCTTTGGCTTTGTCTGGGAGTGGTGCTCAGTTTAACATCTCATCCTAAAGCCAGTACCTCTGGCAGTCAGGTACTCCCTCAGTATTGCACTGGAGTGTCAGCCTTGATTTTTATGCTTAAACCCTGGAGTGGGAATTGATTCCCAGACCTCCTGATTCAGGGATAAGTGTGTAACTAATCGAGCCAGGTTTGGCACACCTTAAGCCGTCTGCCATCACTGAAGGCATTAGAGAGGAAGATCAAATGAATCATTACATTGTCAAAGTGCATTCACTGTTCCCCACAATCAACAAAAGTTAAAAGCAGCTCATTGGGGTCTCCATGTTACAGTCAGTAGTCATCTGGGAGTTGCAACTTATTGTGATGACATTATACACTGTGAGATTCACTGATAATGTGTTGAGGGGCATGCTGTTTGATGAGTTACAGGATATTGTTATGCTTCAAGTCCAGTGCATTGAACACCATTTCTATCTTTATTTCTCTGTGTAGTTTTCTCACAGTGTTCATTATTGCAATGTTGCCAGCTGAGTTAATGCCTCACAGGAGGCAGAAATATTAGAAAACACCCAAAATAGATCGGACTTTGTCCGAGTGACTCATTCCAATAAGTGTGCGTTTGTCATTAAAAAGAACACCTTTCTCCCACCACCTCAAAATGCAAAGCTGCCTCTAGCCACATTAGACAATTGGCAAACCAGTGAACATCTGAGTGATTTGTGAAATTCAGAACCATCTGTGAGACAGTTAATAGCAGCAACATCACTGCATGGGGCAGGTTTTGTGGCTGCACCTTCCTCCTATTATCTTCACAGTGACAGCATTCCCATTGGAATTGCCAGCCTCAGAGCACTCGCAGAAGTTTTACTTTTAACTGTAATCACCAGATTTGTTTAGGTAAATGGAACAGAGACATGTACACTTTGAAACCTTCATTCAAGTGGTTCCACAGAGATTTGAGCAGCCGCAATTCCATTCATCAAGCAGCATTTGAAACAGCACCTGTATTCTCACTGATTCTGGCCATGTTCACCTCATCTGCTTCCTGCTGCTAATTGTGTGATTTATCATCCTTACACCTTTACCACTGCAGTAATTGCTCCCTGTGTTGTAACCATGGCACGCAGTCATGAATGCCCTACAGATGCGCCTTCAAAAGTTGTATCATATCAAATAGTGACAATTTCCTGTTCTGCACCAAACAGTGACAAAGTCATTATGAAAAGTTCTGACCCCTGTGGTGTTCCAGTTGATTCTTGTAACCACAGCAACAAAGTTTTTTTTCCCAATTGGATGCTACAAAAATCACTCGTTGCTTTTATTTGCTGTGTCTCTGAAAGTTCACACAATATAATCTTCACTTTAGTTCAATAATATTTAATTCAGTTTTCTTTTTATACCATTTGATGACTCTTATTATTGAAATCTATTTTAATCTCCATGGCAAGATGAACATTCCAAATCTATTTATTCCTGGAAATTACCCTGTTCAAAATTTCTCTTCATCTGTTATGATCAATCTGAGTTTAACACAACCTCCAGGGCAGATATTGTCAAAGCCTCAGCCATTCCGCATGTACTGTTCTTCGTTAGACCAAGCTGATTCAGTGTTTTCAGCTCTGTATGATTCGCGATAATATTTTCAGTTAGAATAATGGCTGAAATACTGGGAAAGAAAGGAAAAGGCAGGTGTCTGGAGCAGTGTTCATTGCTGGTGAACACACTGCCACTTTACCTTATTATTTTGCCATATAGCAGGGTGGAAAAGGTAGGCAGTTGATGTTGCATAACTGTAGGAAGCATACCTGCCTACACTCTGTGGTGGCTTTCTTACAACACACTCCCACATCACTCTCTCAGTCCCAAATCAACACAACCATAGATTTACTATTATTAAGGAAACCTAGCTTCTTCAAAAAGCCTGATGTGACCATATCATTGCATAGTCATTCACTCAGAGAAAAGAGTGAATAGTCAAGGTCTTGTTCCCAAGGTAAGGGAGTCCAAAACTAGAGGGCATAGATTTAAAGTGAGAGGGGAATGATTTAAAAGGGACAACTTTTTCATGTAGAGGGTGGTCCGTGTATAGAATTAGCTGCCAGAGGAAATGGTGGCGGCTGCCTCAGTTACAATGTTTAAGAGACATCTGGATGTGTATATAAATAGGAAAGGTTTAGAGGGATATGGGCCAAGTGCTGGCAAATTGGACTAGATTAGTGTAGGATATCTGGTCGGCATGAATGAGTTGGACCAAAGGGTCTGTTTCCATCCTGTGCATCTCTGACTGTATGATTGAACAAGCTGGGGCTTTTTTCTGTTATGGTTTGATAGGTGCCTTTAGACTTTTGAAAAGGTTTCATTGGGTAGCTAAGAGGAAATGTTTTAACGTCACTGTATACATAAAATAGCCCTTCCTGAAGAAGGGCTTATGCCCGAAACGTCGATTCTCCTGTTCCCTGGATGCTGCCTGACCTGCTGCGCTTTTCCAGCAACACATTTCCAGCTCTGATCTCCAGCATCTGCAGACCTCACTTTCTCCTCCTACATAAAATAGTCACCAACATATCCAATAGGGAATTCAGGAGAACATCTTTATCTGGAGAGGGGTGAGTCACAGAGGTCTACATCACAGGAAGAGGCCCATCAGCCCATCAAATCTGTGCCAGTCAAAAGCAAGACCCTAACAATTGAGAATGCACAACCAGCTACCACATGCATTAGCTCAGGCAAATAGTGGTCTTGCCTTCAAGGGAAACGGAGATAAACGCATGAGAGAAACAGGGATGGAAGAATATGCTGATAGAATTGGAAGAAGAGGAGTGGGAGGAGGAGATGGTGAAGGATTAGCATGGGTTAACTGGGGCAAAAGACCCAGTTTGTGTTGTATGTGGAATATAATAGTGTGGAATGATAGGACTCTCAGTTGAGAGCTGTACAGGGAAATGATTCCAAATCTTGTGGCCGGGAGAAATTGAACTTTCAACTGATTCTGCCCTTGCTGACAATAGCAGAAATACTGGCCCTTCCAAAATCCACCAGGGCTCCTTAGACTGCATCTTTCAAACCCACAATCATGCTCATCTAGAAGGACAAAGGCTTTCTTTCACCGTCACCGGTCAAAATCCTGCAATTACCTCCCTGCAATCTACCTCCCTGCTGTTGATAGATCCACTGCATTGTGGATCTATCTACAGCACATGGTCTGCAGCGATTCAAGAAGGCAGCTCACCCACACCCTCTTGGGATGGACAATAAATGCTAGCCCAGCCAGCGACAATCACATCCTATGAATGAATTGTAAAACAGACGAGGTGATAATTCTCTCCCCCTCTCTTTATCCATGCTCCCCTCATAACCTATGGCCACATTACTGCTGTATTCAGAAAAAGGAAGTTATATACACAAGCTGATGTACTTTCACCATTACTGCTGAGCTGGTGGTTACTGTTAAATCTGCTGCTCCTCTCGTGTTTTCCAGCTGCTTGTCTTATAGAGCACTATTGATTCAGCAACAGTGTGAGCAGCAGGATTGGAGTCTGTCAGTAATGCAGCATTAGCTGTAAGCGAGGTTAGCAGACACTACCACATATCCAGGAGTCCCTCTTTGCGATAATACTGGACATTCCCACACACTAAATATAATTGGGATTATTTCAGTGGCAAGTGGGGATCTGCTGCTCTACACAGTAAGTGATTATGTCGCATAGATTGGAAAATGTACACATTATGAAAAATAATATGACTGTGTCCCTTTTTAACTATTTTTTTCAGTATTCTGGATCACTGGGATGCACAGAGAACATTTCTGATTGATAAAGATGGGAGGTTGTAACCTTGTTTAGACCTGTGTCTGTCTCACAATGATATAGCTCTGAAATGTCAAAGAGATTAAATGTGACTGCAGAGAAGTGACACTCATGAGGTTTTATTAGTCTCCATTATCAGTGGAATTTCCAGTTAGGTTAATGACAAGAGTAGCCTTTGATAAACTGTACTGAACTTATCCTTATTAAGACTTTGTTTCAAACATTAAGACTGTCCATTCTGCTGGTTGCCACTGTGAATTACCCATACCCATTACCATTGCAGGTTAATTTTGTTACAACTATTGATGTGTATGAAGACGGTGAAGCAGGACTGTTACTCTGTTATAACTGTGAGTTTAAACCTTTCTTCTGTTTTCTTATCAATAATTTAATGACTAGAAGGATGTAGCATTATTGAGGAACAAAGCAGACACTACATACACAATGTTTCAATGTGCATATTTCATTGTCCTGCCTTTCACGTAATTAGATTAACACATTGAAACAATATTTCAATCTGTGTGGAGATGATATTACACACCACTGGAGCAGGTGGGACTTGAACCTGGGGTTTCACCACAAGACTCCTGAAACAATATTTGGTGGATGCTTTTAATCAGCCTGATCAGAAGTGTTATGACATACTTCTGGAGGACTTGGGACTTGAACCCAGACCTCCTGACCACTGGGCCACAAGAGCCTTCTGAAACAACATTTAAATAACACAACGACATTGGCACCTGCTCCATCTTCCAATGACTGGAAAAGAAGAGCTCTTCAGTACTTAGTTATCGAGTTGCCTACTTGCATCCACTGTAGTGTAGACACTATGCTTTGAGACTATAGTTTCAGATAGCATTCCAACTTCCAGGAGGTCTCTATGATGTAGGGAGTCATCTCACCAGCAATTCCCACAACCTGAGCTGGCCACTGTACCTTGTAAAACCAGAGTATCATTGGCAGAGGTCTGGTACAATGAGCCACTGCCTTGTGTGTAATGGACTTACACATGTTAGAGCTGTTTGTATTTGCTGCACTGTCGGACATGCTAGATGTGTGCGTCCCTCTAGCAAGCTCCTTCTTCCTGTCAATGTTCCAGTTAATGTTAAGCTGATACAGTATTGTTCTGTTGTGTTGCAGATGTATGTTACTATAAGAAGGTGTGTCCCTTTAATGGTGGCTCTCCGCTGCTTCAGCCTTCAGCTTCTGATTTCCATTTCAGCTGGAACCAAGTCCCTAATGATATTGGTATGACATCATCTCATTGCAGGCTGACTTCAGACCAATTAAAAATAACCTCTGTGGGTTGTCTAAAGATTATAATGCTGCCTTTGGCTACGCAACCTATTGTGAGTAATTGAATGAGATATGAAAGACCTGAAGGGAGTTGATTTGATGGTAGAGCTCTTTTAATATGAGTAATATTAACATGAACATGTTTAGAGAAAACAAATACAGAATACTTGGAGACACTGTAGCCAAGTGTGTGGGAAGTGGGGAGATGCTGTGTTAACTGTATAGGGTCTTTTAAAATGTCCCCTTCCTAAAACAAGATATGAAGCATCATTACTTTTGATGGTAGACTTTCAATTCCAGTTTTGATTAAATCTATTAAATATTTGATTTATAATTACTACAGCTTTGTCCCCCTCTGATGCAGCCTAACCTCAATACAATGACAAGCATCAGCAAGGACAATGTATATGGAGGTTCTCAATGGAAGAGTAGCCCAGTCTTCAATGTTGCCCACCCTCTTTAGCTTTGCAGGAGGAACTGTTCCTGACGAAATTCCCAGAAATTACCCTGATGCCAATGGCAAGCAGCCAGGCCCAAGCACCACATCAGTCAAGTGAGGATTTGATCTCAGACCCTTATTTCCAAATTTCACTGAAGTAGAGAGATAAATTGGTACTGGGCTAAATCTAACCAGCAAGCTGTGGGCCTGAGTTCACTGTTTAGAGTGAGACTTGAAACAAAGAAAATCCCTTTTGCAGTGGATCTTAAATCAATCTAACACTGAGGTGGGTGTAGCACTAATTTTCTCTTGCATATTGGCATGTCAAGCTGCAGGAACATGACAGGAAGTTCTGTAAATATTGCGGTAATACTTCTGTTCATCTTCTTTGCCCCAGTCTGTGTCTTTCCTTATATCTTGGCCTTCACGACTGATTCTATTGAGATTCGACTGGTGGTGAATGGGAACCTTGTTCACACGGCCGTAATGCTTGATCTCCATCTCACAGCGTCACAGGTATGACTCTTGAGCGCAGGTTATCTATTTGCCTATTCGTATTCTGACAAGTGGTGGGTCTTCCAGAGAGAGAGAAAACACTGAAACTGTGTCTGGCTAATTAAGGGATGGAGCTATGTGGAAGCTGTAACATGATATTCAAAATATTTAATTGTAAAAGGATGGGCAGATTCATTTAAAAGGTAGATTCCAATGCAGACTAATAAAAATGTATTCAAAGGTGTGAGAGTCAAGTATAGAATCCCTACAGCACGGAAGCAACTCATTCTCACCCTCCCACGAACATCCCACACAATCCCTGTAACCTTACATTTCCCATGGCCAATCCACCTAAACTACACATATTTGGATTGTGGGAGTAAACCAGAGCAAATTCATGCATACACAGGGAGAATGTGTAAACTCCACACAGACAGTCACCCGAGGCTGGAATCGAACCCGGGTCCCTGATAGCTGTGAGGCAGTAGGGCTAACCACTAAGCTATCGTGCCACAAAGCATGTTAGTGGCTTCTTGGGTATCATGGTATGGCTTATTGGAGCATGCTCTGTATGTCTTATTACTATGTGAGAAGGATGAATCTTTTGTGCTAATCATATTTAGGAGCTGGGGCTGGTAAATATTTGTCCACATGTGCCCAGTGTGAAGCCCATGGACCACGTGCAAATACAGAATGGAATTTTCTTACAGCAAAAGAACATGCTTTGTTACAATCACACATGAGTACCTTTCATATACAAGTGTGAATAATTCTAACTTGGAAACTTTACTTAAAACAGTACTCTGTGTTGAGAGTGCACTCACACCCAGGAAGCAGCCAGCTTATGCTAACAATGGATTCCATGTCGGAGCAGAACCTCGTTCTGACAATACAGGGTAGATTCTAATCCATTGGTGAACACGCCACTGGCTGTCACATCTGGTTCCCTCAGAACAAAACAAAATAATACCGTTCTTGGGAGACGATGAATTGCTTTTTCTCTTTCTTATTCCAGTCAGATATTTACTTTACGTCTGCTGCTGCATCAATGAATGCAGCATCCAGCGGCAGCTCAAAGGAGACCAGCTCACACAGTTCTCCACAAACTCCGACGGGGCAGGAGTTACCCATACTGCCCTCATCTCCAGGTGAAGGTAAGCTGCTACAGGTCCTGGTCTGTAGAAATCCCCTAAGGTGCGAGGATGATCAAATTCCCAAAGTGTTAGAATAAAATATGGATTTGTGTTTCTTTTCAAAATAATAAGCATCTCAAGATGTTTGACAGAGGGAAGTGTGGATAATGAGCAGCAGTGCACGAACGAGGAGAGAAAGCGAATGGAGGGCATCGGTGAGAAACTTGCAGGAATCCCCTGAAGCTTCATGTCCTCCCTTCCAGGGCTCTGCAAATTATTCCCTTCCAAGTATATTTTTCAAATTATCTCTGGAAAGTGCTTTCTACACTTCAGTGTTTTTGGATAGAGTCCACTTTACCCATGACTTGATAAAAGATATAGCAAATAGAACCAGGAGCGTTCCATATCAGCCCACTCTCTGTTCAATACGGAGTTATCATTGGCTTCACTTCCTGCCCATTCCCCGGACCCCTTGTTTCAGTGAGACCAAAAGTCTGTCCCATCCTTAAATGTGTAATGATAACACCGCTGTAAATCTTTGCAGATGGAGAATTCCAAATAATCACAATCCTTGGAGTGAAGAAATTTCTTCTCATCTAAGTTCCAGTCTTTATCCAGAGACTGTGCCCCGTATTCTAGATACCCCAAATCAGGAAACAACATCTCCATGTCTACCTTGTCAAACCCTTCAAGAACTTTTGTGTTTCAATGAGATCACCTCTCATTCTTCTAAACGTAGGCTAACTTGCTCTGTCTTTCCTCATAGGACAACTTTCTCATCCCAGGCACAAATTTAGTGAACTTTTGCTGCCTGACATTAACACAACTCTCTCCTTCCTTGACGTGAGACCTTTCTATTGGTCTCACCATGTCCATGTATAATCACAAGTTGGCTTTATTTTTGTACTTCAATTCCCTTGAAATAAAGGCCAACATGCCTTTCTTTTTCTAAATTACTTGCTGAACCTACATTTTGTGAACTTTGTACGGGTACAGGGCGAACCCCGTACCCGTGGGTCCACTTACCGTGGTTCAGTTACCTGCGGTTTCCCATGGCCCGAACATATATCAGGGAATGCTCCAGAACCAGTAACCAGGAGGCTGCCGGGAAGGTACATCTCCCATTTAAGTGAATGAATCCGCTCCTATCCGTAGTTTCGGGCTTCTGCGGAACGTCTTGGAACGTATCCCCCACGAGTTCCGGGGGCTACTGTACACTCAAGTCTCTCTGAGCATCAACACTTAGGAGTGTCACACCATTTCAAAAATATTCTGTTTTCCCATTCTTCCAAAGCAAATGACCTCACTTTTCCACATTATATTCCACATGCTCCCGTTTTACTCACTCACCTTAGTCTGTTTCTGTCTCTGCAGCTTCTACCCAGCTTGTATTCACATCTAGCTTTTCATCATCAGTAAATGTAAACACTTTACTCTCCCTCTTTGTCTGTGTCACCAATATAAACTGTGACTAGCTGAGGTCCCAGCACTGATCCTTGCTGCACTCCACTAGTCACAACCTGCCAACTTGAAAATGCTCCCACTCTCAGTTTCCAGACTGTAAATCTCCTCAGATTCTATGAGCCTTTATTTTGTGTATTAGCCTTCTGCGTAGCCCAATCAAATGCTTTTTGGAATTCAAAATAGACTACATCTGCTTGTTCCCTTTGTCTATTTAACTAGTTACATCTTCACATACTCTGATAACATTATTGATAGTATTCCCTATTGTTAATCCCTGCTTCAAAACCTAACAACACAAAGATGGCCAATTCTGTTACAAGAATGAGCTGCCAGAGGAAGTGGTGGAGGCTGGTACAATTGCAACATTTGAAAGGATGGGTATATGACTAGGAAGGATTTGGAGGGATATGAGCTGGGTGCTGGCAGGTGGGACTAGATTGGGTTGGGATATCTGGTCGGCATGGACGGGTTAGACTGAAGGGTCTGTTTCCATGCTGTACATCTCTATGACTATTACTTAAGCAGAAGATGGCGAGGAACAAGCTGGAGCAATTGTTTCCCCAAAACTGTAGTTTATTCATAAAAATGTTGAAATCACTTTCACAATGCATTAAATTAGATGTTACTGAAAGTGCAATACAATTCAAATCCTTTTCCTCAGAGTCTTTGGTACTCTGAGCTGCCTCAGGACAAATTCAATCACATGTAATTTTTACAATATGCATGTCATGACAAAGATATTGTGTGAGGGGCTTATCATCCTCCTGATACTGTGACAGTTGAATATTAAAGAGCAGCCTTGTCCCATTAAGCTGCCCCAAGCTTTAGTGCATCCATCAATATGCAGTCCTGGACCTTGGGATGCACCAAGCTTCTACATCTCTTTTTAGACTAACAGATTTCAGACAGATCAAAATTGAGGGAATGCTGCTGATTGGCCTAATGATCGAGGAGAGACAAAAAAAAAACTGCAGATGCTGGAATCCAAAGTAGACAAAAAGGAGGCTGAAAGAGCACAGCCAGCCAGGCAGCATCAGGAGGTGGAGAAATCAAGGGTTATACCCAAAATGTTGACTTCCCCCCCCTCCTGATGCTGTCTGGCTTGCTGGGTTCTTCCAGCCTCCTTTCGTCTACTAATGATTGAGGAGCCGATTTCAGCACATTATTGTCTGCATTCTTCCTCTTTTCACTATTTTAGGAAACCATTGAGCAGTTTTACAGTGGTTAGCACTGCTGCCTCACAGCGCCAGAGACCCGGGTTCAATTCCCGCCTCAGGCAACTGTCTGTGTGGTGTTTGCACATTCTCCCCGTGTCTGCGTGGGTTTCCTCCGGGTGCTCCGGTTTCCTCCCACAGTCCAAAACTGTGCAGATTAGGTGAATTGACCATGCTAAATTGCCCGTAGTGTTAGGTTAAGGGGTAAATGTAGGGGAATGGGTCTGGGTGGGTTGTTCTTCAGAAGGTCGGTGTGGACCTGTTGGGCGGAAGGGCCTGTTTCCACACTGTAAGTAATCTAATCTAATCTAAGTAATACGTGCAGTTGGGGAGGTTATGGGGAGAAAGCCGGGGCAGAAAACTGAGTTGGAGAATCAGCCATGATCATATTGAATGATGGAGCAGCCTCTGAGGGCTGAATGGCCTACTCCTGCTTCTATTTTCTGTGTTTCTCTGTTAAGGGGCCTTGGAGTGCAGGTTCATAGCTCCTTGAAAGTGGAGTCGCAGGTAGATAGGATGGTGAAGAAGGTGTTTGGTATGCTTTCCTTTATTGGTCAGAGCATTGAGTATAGAAGTTGGGAGGTCATGTTGCGGCTGTACAGGACACTGGTTAGGCCACTGTTGGAATATTGCGTGCAATTCTGGTCTCCTTCCTATCGGAAAGATGTTGTGAAACTTGAAAGGGTTCAGAAAGGATTTCCAAGTATGTTGCCAGGGTTGGAGGATTTGAGCTATAGGGAGAGGCTAAGGCTGTTTTCCCTGGAGTGTCTGAAGCTGAGGGGTGACCTTATAGTTTTATAAAATCATGAGGGGCATGGATATGGTAAATAGACAAGGACTTTTCCCTGGGTTGGGCAAGTCCAGAACTAGGTTTAGGGTGAGAGGGGAAAGATATAAAAGAGACCTAAGAGGAAACTCTTTCACGCAAAGGGTGGTGCGTGTATGGAATGAGCTGCCAGAGGAAGTGGTGGAGGCTGGTACAGTTATATTTAAAAGACATCTGGATGGGTATATGAATAGGAAGGGTTTAGAGGGATATGGGCCAAATGGGACTGAATTAATACAGGATATCTGGTCGGCATGGACGAATTGGACTGAAGAGTCTGTTAATGTGCTGTACATCTCTATAACTCTATGTTTAATTGTTTCCTGATTTTGTTCTGCTAAATTCCAGTTAGACAACAAGCTGTGATTTATCTTTGGATACACAGCATTTTTTCTGGTACAAAGCAGTAAATGTGATAGCTGGATCTAGCCATCTTGCAGCAACCAAGAATGTGTAAGATCACTCGCACTCTCAACGTCAAAGGGCTATGTAACCTCCTGAGGACAAGTTTTGCCTGTCTTGAGAGACCAGCAGGAATTCATTGTTGTTTTAATAGCATCAAAAGCTTTGTGATATCATTCCTATTGTACCACAATAACCTTAGTTTTCATCTCTCATTAACGTTGGTGTTGGTGTTAGTGCGAGGATAATGTGGGAAATCCATTAAGTGGCAAACAAAAGGAAGGATCCCTTTGTGGGATATTAGTCTGTTTTGTTTATCACTTCAACATAATTCAGCAGATGTGGTTTACCTTTAAACCATCAGAGAGAGGAAAGCTCAGCTTAACTAACGGAGGTCCGGAGAAGATTCACGGAGCTGATATTAGGTATGGAAGGACTGTCTGATGAGGAGCTGGAGAAGATTGGCCCCAATGCATTGGAATGTAGAGGAACAAGAGGGGACCACATTCAAACATCAAAAATTCTTAGGGTACTCCTGTTGAGAGGTTGTTTCTCCTTGTAGGAGTCCAGGACTCAAGGGCATAATCTCAGAGTAAGGGATGCCATGTTTAAAATACAATTTCTTCTCTCAAAGACTTGTGAATCTTTATCACAGAGGGCTGTCAAAGTTGCGTTGTTCACTATATTCAAGGCTGAGACAGATTTTTAATCAGTAAGGGATTGAAGGGTTATAGGGAAAAGGCAAGGAAGTAGAGTTGAGGATCATCAAATCAGCCATAATTCATTGAATGGCAGAGCAGTCTCAATGGGCTGAATAGCCTACTACTGCTGCTGTGTCTTATGGTGTAAAGGAGAGGAGTCCGCTGCAGTCTGTCCCAGCATCACTGGTTGAGTGTTAGAGTTTAGGGGGTGATGGAGGACTTACATTTGGTGACAATGTAAGTTGGATAATATTGACTACATATTTGTCTCCTTTCTTGGTGTCTGTGGACTCAAATTAAGAACTGTATTTTACTGGCATAGATAGCGGCAAATGAAGTGGGTGAGGGTGCTGGTGAGAGAGAGATGGCACTCCATCGGTTTCCTCCCCATGGGGACATTTCTTTCTTCTTTGAGGATGTGAGATGCCAGGTATTTAGTGCCCATCCCTGACTGCCCCTTGAGAAGGTTGTGGTGAGCCCCTCCTTGAATTGCTGTCATCCTTGGCAGGTTAGGACACAATGCCATTGGAGAGGGAATTCCAGGATTTTGACTCAGTGAGGTAGAAGGAACGACAATATGTTTCCAAGTCAGGATGGTATGTAGTTTGGATGCGAACTTGCAAGTGATGGTATTCCCATGTATCTGCTGCCTTTGTCCGTCTGAATGGTGTTATGACTGAGATGGGAGGAGTAGTCCATAGGTCCAAACTTTAAACAAAAACGTATAAATTCCAAGTCCCAATATGGCCAATCATATGCTTTCTTGAGATTAGTTTTCAAATGAAAAGGTCCATAGGCCCTTTCTTAAATTAAAAACAAAATACCAGAGGGTGGCTGTTGTGGGTTTGGAAGGTGCTGTGTAAGGAGCCTTGGTGAATTTCTGCAGTGCATCTTGTAGATAGTACACAGTAATGCTATTAAGCATTGGTGGTGATGTTTTTAGAATTGGGTTGCTTTGGCTTGGATGATGTCAAGCTTCTTGTTGGGGCTGCACCCACCCATGCAAGTGGGGAGTGTTCTGTCAGACTCCTGGCTTTTACCTTGTAGATGGTGGACAGGATTTGGGTGGGAATCAGGAGATTTGCTGTAGGATTCCTAGTCTCTGACCTGCTGTTGAAGCCACAGTTCAGTTTCTAATGAATGGTAATTGATTTGATATTGATAGATGGGGATTGAGTGATAGTTATGTCCAAGGGGAGATTACCATTGCCTGGTACTTATGTATATCAATTTTACTTTCTATTTATCAGCCGAGGGTTGAGGGGCAATGGAAGTTGGCAGTATATTTGCTTAATGAGGGGCCCAATTATAGCCTTTTGGTGGGGCTGCCTGGATTGTACTCTCCTGTGGCAGTCGGTGAAACATTGGAATATGAGACCCCATGTCCAACAGATGGAGCAAGGTGCAGGAATGGATGCTTTTACCTTGGGAATCTTGAGACTATCCCCCCTGGAGTGCCCTCCCCTCCCAGTGGGAATGCTGAAACCTCAGAGCTACTGGCCTGCTGATTGGAGCAACTGCATGGGATCTAGTCCTCTGATTGGAGCAACAGCATGGGATGTAGCCTTCTAATTAGAGCTGCAGGATGGTTTCCCTCCCTCTGATTGGAGCAGATGCATGGGATCTCGCCCTCTGATTGGAGCAGCTGCACAATCCTCACCTGACCAGTGAGCTTGGAGATAGCCAATTTTTAGGCTGCCTGTTCCCATTTCTTCTGTCTCTGCATTTTTCCTTTACCCCCATTCCAATCATTAGATTAGATTCCCTACAGTATGGAAACAGGCCCTTTGGCCCAATCAGTCCACACTGACCCTCTGAAGAATAACCCACCCAGACCCATTTCCCTCTGACTAATGCACCCAACGCTATGGGCAAGTTAGCCTGGCCAATTCACCTGACCCACACATCTTTGTGACCCTGGGAGGAAACCCACGCAGACACGGAGAGAATGTGCAAACTCCACACAGACAGTCACCTGAGGCTGGAATCGAACTTGGGACCCTGGTGCTATGAGGTAGCAGTGCTAACCACTGAGCCACCGTGCCACCTCTAGCTGGAAGGTCCTCTCCATCCTCTCTCAACTTGAACCACTCTTGAAGTAGCAGTCAGGTGAAGACTGAGGGAGCCTCCAGAGGGTATTCACTCCTGCACAAGCCATCCTGTAGCTGTGACCTTGCTCTGTGTTTACTCCGTGTCCCTCAGTGAAGCTTAGATCAGGAGCTTGGTGTGAGGGAGAGTGGCCACAGAGCACTTAGCAACTGCTTCCCAGCTGTTGGGAGATGAAACTCTTCCAGAAGAATACCTTGCAAGACTTTGCGGGATTTGTCATTACGTTATCATTGAGTTGATTTGGTGTTCATTTGTAATTCAAACAGGCAACAATTTGGGAAGAAATGAAAGGGCAGAGATGAGATTGCAATCTAATTAGATAGTGCAGACTGAGTATTTCTGAGATTAAATGCAAATCATTTCAGCTTTCCATCCCTGCATTTCCACATGATGTGGACTGCTGAAGAGGACCCTTTCATAATTCCGATGTGATTGAATTCTAGGCTCTGCCTTTTTGCAAATCAGTTTAGTGCGTGTTTTCTTTTTCAATTTTAATCAAGCTAAAAAGTGTTGGGAGGCCAATGATGGGAACATTGGTACTATAAAGTGCGATGTGCATGGGCCAATTTTAATAAAAGGGGAAATATTTAACATCTAAATTGAAATTTGTTGTGCTGTCAAAGGAGATACTGACAGGAAATAAATAGAGGTTTCTGGTAAACAACAATAAGGTGACTACAGAGACTAATCCATTGGACTTGGTAGCAGCTTGATCCAAGGTGAGGTTGAGATCATTAGCAGGATGTGTTTTAACACAGTCTAATTGAGGAGGTTGTAGTTATTATCCACCATACATCCCTAGACCCCTGCGTTCTCTCCAAGTGAAATTATTTGAGTCATATCATTGAATGAGAGAGTGACAAAGGCAGTGCAAACTAAGCTGGACAGCATCAATTTATCAGGAGGAAACTCTGGTTTAACTCCCTTGATGATTGGCTGAAACAGCTCAGACACATGAAACAAAACGAAAACCTTGCCCAGCTCTCAACACCATATTGTTCAGAGGCTTTACTGCATACACCAATTCCTTTGGCATAGTATGGGCATTTGGCTCATGCATCAGGGTGAGTGATATCAACTGCTTTTTGCAGGTACTGAACTCTCCTCCTGAAGTAAGCTAATTTTCCTTTAAAGCACCCAAACCTAGAGTGAGCTATAGATCATTTGGTAATGCTTTTGTTTCCACATGACAAAAAATTCAGGTTCAAGTCCAACTCCAGGACTCCAACACAGTAGTTAAGACTGATACTTCAATGCAGTGCTGAGGGGGTGCTACACTGTCGGAGGGTCAGCACTCAGAGAGTGCAACACTGTCGGAGGGTCAGCACTCAGAGAGTGCTACACTGTCGGAGGGCCAGCACTGAGAGAGTGCAACACTGTCGGAGGGTCAGCACTCAGAGAGTGCTACACTGTCA
Source organism: Chiloscyllium plagiosum (assembly GCF_037043375.1). Lineage (NCBI taxonomy): Eukaryota > Metazoa > Chordata > Chondrichthyes > Orectolobiformes > Hemiscylliidae > Chiloscyllium > Chiloscyllium plagiosum. The sequence goes on from NW_028270159.1 coordinate 21,091,074, forward strand.
CAGGGTCAGCACTGAGAGAGTGCTACAGTGTCGGAGGGCCAGTACTGAGAGAGTGCTACACTGTCACAGGGTCAGCACTGAGAGAGTGCTACAGTGTCGGAGGGCCAGTACTGAGAGAGTGCTACACTGTCACAGGGTCAGCACTGAGAGAGTGCTACAGTGTCGGAGGGCCAGTACTGAGAGAGTGCTACACTGTCACAGGGTCAGCACTGAGAGAGTGCTACACTGTTGGAGGGTCAGCACTGAGAGAGTGCTACACTGTTGAAGGGTCAGCACTGAAAGAGTGCTACACTGTCAGAGGGTCAGCACTGAGATAGTGCTACACTGTCGGAAGGTCAGTACTGAGGGAGTGCTACACTGTCGGAAGGTCAGTACTGAGGGAGTGCTACACTGTCGGAGGGTCAGCACTGAGGGAGTACTACAGTGTAGGAGGGTCAGTACTGAGGGAGTGCTACACTGTCGGAGGGTCAGTACTGAGGGAGTGCCAAACTGTCGGACGGTCAGTACTGAGGGAGTACTACACTGTCTGAGGGTCAGTACTGAGGGAGTGCTACACTGTCGGAGGGTCAGTACTGAGGGAGTGCTACACTGTCTGAGGGTCAGTACTGAGGGAGTGCTACACTGTCGTAGGGTCAGTACTGAGGGAGTACTACAGTCGGAGGGTCAGCAGTGAGGGAGTGCTACACTGTCGGAGGGTCAGTACTGAGGGAGTGCTACACTGTCGGAGGGTCAGTACTGAGGGAGTACTACAGTCGGAGGGTCAGCACTGAGGGGGTGCTACACTGTTGGAGGGTCAGCATTGAGGGACTGCTACACTGTCGGAGGGTCAGTACTCAGGGTGTACTACACTGTCGGAAGGTCAGCAGTGTCGGAGTGCTACACTGTCGGAGGGTCAGTACTGAGGGAGTGCTACACTGTCGGAGGGTCAGTACTGAGGGAGTACTACAGTCGGAGGGTCAGCACTGAGGGGGTGCTACACTGTTGGAGGGTCAGCATTGAGGGACTGCTACACTGTTGGAGGGTCAGGACTGAGGGTGTACTACACTGTCGGAAGGTCAGCAGTGAGGGAGTGCTACACTGTCGGAGGGTCAGTACTGTGGGACTGCTAGACTGTCCAAGGGTCAGTACTGAGGGAGTGCTACACTGTTGGAGGGTCAGTACTGAGGGAGTGCCAAACTGTCGGAGGGTCAGTACTGAGGGAATGCCGCACTGTTGGAGGGTCAGTACTGATGGAGTACTACACTGTCGGAGGGTCAGCACTTAGGGACTGCTACACTGCCGGAGGGTCAGCACTGAGGGAGTGCTACACTGTCGGAGGGTCAGTCCTGAGGGAGTACTACACTGTCGGAGGGTCAGGACTGAGGGAGTGCTACACTGTCGGAGGGTCAGTACTGAGGGAGTACTACACTGTCGGAAGGTCAGCACTTAGGGACTGCTACACTGTCGGAGGGTCAGCACTGAGGGACTGCTACACTGTTGGAGGGTCAGTACTGAAGGGAGTGCTACACTGTCGGAGGGTCAGTACTGAGGGAGTGCTACACTGTCGGAGGGTCAGTACTGAGGGAGTACTACACTGTCGGAAGGTCAGCACTTAGGGACTGCTACACTGTCGGAGGGTCAGCACTGAGGGACTGCTACACTGTTGGAGGGTCAGTACTGAAGGGAGTACTACACTGTCGGAGGGTCAGGACTGAGGGAGTGCTACACTGTCGGAAGGTCAGCACTTAGGGACTGCTACACTGTCGGAGGGTCAGCACTGAGGGACTGCTACACTGTTGGAGGGTCAGTACTGAAGGGAGTGCTACACTGTCGGAGGGTCAGTACTGAGGAAGTACTACACTGTCGGAGGGTCAGTACTGAGGGAGTACTACACTGTCGGAGGGTCAGTACTGAGGGAGTACGACATTGTCGGAGGGTCAGTACTGAGGGACTGCTACACTGTCGGAGGGTCAGTACTGAGGGAGTACTACACTGTCGGAGGGTCAGTACTGAGGGAGTACGACATTGTCGGAGGATCAGTACTGAGGGACTGCTACACTGTCGGAGGGTCAGTACTCAGGCAGTGCTACACGTCGGAGGGTCAGTACTGAGGGAATGCTACACTGTCGGAGGGTCAGAACTGAGGGACTGCTACACTGTCGGAGATTCAGGACTGAGGGTGTACTACACTGTCGGAGGGTCAGTACTGAGTGAGTGCTACACTGTCGGAGGGTCAATATTGAGGGACTGCCACACTGTCGGAGGGTCAGTATTAAGGGACTGCCACACTGTCGGAGGGTCAGTACTGAAGGAGTACTACACTGTCGGAGGGTCAGTACTGAAGGAGTACTACACTGTCGGAGGGTCAGTACTGAAGGAGTACTACACTGTCGGAGGGTCAGTACTGAGGGAGTGCTACACTGTCGGAGGGTCAGTACTGAGGGAGTACTACACTGTCGGAAGGCTAGTACAGAGGGAGTATTACAGTGTCAGAGAATCAGTACTGAGGGAGTGCCAAACTGTCGGAGGGTCAGTACTGAGGGAGTGCTACACTGTTGGAGGGTCAGTACTGAGGGAGTACTACACTGTCGGAGGGTCAGTACTGAGGGACTGCTACATTATCGGACGGTCAGCACTGAGGGAGTGCTACACTGTTGGAGGGTCAGCACTGAGGGAGTGCTACACTCGGAGGGTCAGCACTGAGGGAGTGCCGCACTGTTGGAGGGTCAGTACTGAGGGAGTGCTACACTGTCGGAGGATCAGCACTGAAGGAGTGTCTTGTCAGGGAGCTATAAAAGATTTCATGGCACTATTTATGGGCGGCACGGTGGCACAGTGGTTAGCACTGCTGCCTCGCAGCGCCAGAGACCCGGGTTCGATTCCCGCCTCAGGCGACTGACTGTGTGGAGTTTGCACATTCTCCCCGTGTCTGCGTGGGTTTCCTCCGGGTGCTCCGGTTTCCTCCCACACTCCAAAGATGTGCAAGTCATGTGAATTGGCCATGCTAAATTGCCCGTAGTGTTAGGTAAAGGGGTAAATGTAGGGGTATGGGTGGGTTACGCTTCGGCGGGTCGGTGTGGACTTGTTGGGCCGAAGGGCCTGTTTCCACACTGTAAATAATCTAATCTAATCTATTTCGAAGCAGCAAGGAGTGATTCCCCAATGTATTGTGACCAATATTTAACCCTCATTCAATATCACAGAAACAGATTAACTGGTAATGATCTAATTGATGTTTGTCTCAGTCAAACCCGAGCATCGCTGATAGGGTAACCGCAGTACAATACGTGACATGCTTTAAACCCTGGAATGGTATTTGAACTGGGTAAAAACAATGACTGCAGATACTGGAAACCAGATTCTGGATTAGAGGTGCTGGAAGAGCACAGCAGTTCAGGCAGCATCTGAGCAGCAGTAAAATCGACATTTGGGGCAAAAGCCCTTTATCAGGAATACAGGCAGAGTGCCTGAAGTGTGGAGAGATAAATGAGAGGAGGGTGGGTGTGGGGAGAAAGTAGCATAGAGTACAATAGGTGAGTAGGGGAGTGGATGAAGGTAATAGGTCAGGGAGGAGGGTGGAGTGGATAGGTGGAAAAGAAGATAGGCAGGTCGGACAAGTCATGGGGACAGTGCTGAGCTGGAAGTTTGGAACTGGGGTGAGGTGGGGGAAGGGGAAATGACCTGGGAGTTGCAGTGGAAGAGTGAGATTCTTGTAGAGAGAGGAGGAAATCTTCTTCAAGGCAGGCATCCTTGCAAGAGGATTCGCAGTAGGATTAAAATCAACTAGATTAAAAACAATGACTGCAGATGCTGGAATATTTGAACTGCCAACCATCACACTCAGACATAAGAAGCTACCAACTGAGCGACAGCCTGATGTACAGTCGCTTCGCCCAAATCAAACAGCAGGGCATGCTCATTTCCACAAAAAGACAATTCTCTGTTATTAAAGACTGCTGGATTCACAAAGTGCTGTAACCATTCAGCTGCCCCTCTTTATGCAGGGTGGTAATTATCATTCTCCAGGTACTGGCAGTTTGAGGGAGGAATAATAAACTGTTGCCAACCACTATGCACTGAAAATCCATATAGCCATTGTCCCTTTCTGGGCTATTGTTTGAAGCAAGAGTGTGATATTTTGTAAATGGAATTGGCGAGTTGGTTTGTTCTTTAAAGCTAAGTAGCAGATGCTAAGGACCTGTCTCTTTCTTCCGTTCTTAAAATGCTAACTGTGAAAAATGAGATCAAAGTCAAGCAGAAGTCACTTTTACAAGTGCAGCAGCCTGAATCAAAATCCTCTTCCTCAGTTATAGGAAGATGTTTCCGAGAAATGTACACTAAGTGGGAAACGATGCTGTGAACTCAGGCAATGGCAGAAATAGAGATAAGGAAAATGCAGGACAGGGAATGAAGCCAAGGATGGAGGTATTGAGGATTTCAAATGCACGGTTAGGGGTGGATGGGCAAAGACAACTAGATCAAATATTCTGGCAGGATAGTTGCTGAATAAGAAGGTAAATAAATGTGAGAGAGGGTGAGAACTGGGGATGGGAGAGTGGTGAGGAAGGGAGAATGGGTGAGAATGGGGGATAGGAGAGTGGGTGAAGATAGGGACGGAGAGTGGGTGAGGATGGGGATGGGAGAGTGGGTGAGAATGGGGGATGGGAGAGTGGGTGAGGAAGAGAAAATGGGAGGGTAGGTGAGAATTGGGGATGGGAGAGTGGGTTGGGAGAGTGGGAGAAGATAGGGATGGAAAGTGGGTGAGGATGGGGATGGGAGAGTGGGTGAGAATGGGGGATGGGAGAGTGGGTGAGGAAGGGAGAATGGGAGAGTGGGTGAGAATGGGGGATGGGAGAGTGGGTGAGGAAGGGAGAATGGGAGAGTGGCTGAGAATGGGGGATGGGAGAGTGGGTGAGGAAGGGAAAATGGGAGAGTGGGTGAGAAATGGGGATGGGAGAGAAGGTGAGAATGGGGGAATGGGAGAGTGGGTTGGGAGAGTGGGTGAGGATGGGGTTGGGAGAGAGGGTGAGAATGGGGGATGCGAGAGTGGGTGAGAATGGGGGAATGGGAGAGTGGGTTGGGAGAGTGGGTGAGGATGGGGATGGGAGAGTGGGTGAAAATGGGGGATGGGAGAATGGGTGAGGAAGAGAGAATGGGAGAGTGGGTGAGAATGGGAGAGTGGGTGAGAATAAGGAATGAAGAGTGGGTGAGAGTGGTGAGAATGGGGAGTGAGTGAGAATGGGAGAACGGGTGAGAATGTGGGATGGAGAGTGGGTGAGGAAGGGAGAATGGGAGAGTGGCTGAGAATGGGGGATGGGAGAGTGGGTGAGAATGGGGGATGGGAGAGTGGTTGAGGAAGGAAGAATGGGAGAGTTGATAAGAATGGGGTTTGGGAGAGTGGGTGAGAATGGGGGATGGGAGAGTGGGTGAGAATGGGGGGGTGGGAGAGTGGGTGAGAATGGGGGATGGAGAGTGGGTGAGCAAGGGGGATGGGAGAGTGGGTGAGAATGGGAGAGTGGGTGAGAATGGGAGAGTGGGTGAGAATAAGGAATGAAGAGTGGGTGAGAGTGATGAGAATGGGGAGTGGGTAGGAATGGGCGAACGGATGAGAATGTGGGATGGAGAGTGGGGGATGGGAGAATGAGTGAGAATGGGGGATGGGAGAGTGGGGGATGGGAGAATGAGTGAGAATGGGGGATGGGAGAGTGGGTGAGGAAGGGAGAATAGGAGAGTGGGTAAGAATGGGGGATGGGAGAGTGGGTGAGAATGGGGAATGGGAGAGTGGGTGAGGATGGGGATGAGAGAGTGGGTGAGGATGGGAGAATGGGTGAGAATAAGGAATGGAGAGTGGGTGAGATTGGGGGATGGGTGAGTAGGTGAGATTGGGGGATGGGAGTGTGGGTGAGAATGTGGGATGGGAGAGTAGGTGAGAATGGGGAATGGAGAGTGTATGAGAATGGGGGATGGGAGAATGGTTGGGAGAGTGGGTGAGAATGGGAGAGTGGGTGAGAATGAGGAATGAAGAGTGGGTGAGAGTGGGAGAATGGGTGAGAATGTGGGATAGAGAGTGGGGGGTGGGAGAGTGGGTGAGAATGGGGGTTAGGAGAGTGGGTGAGGAAGGGACAATGGAAGAGTGGGTGAGAATGGGGGATGCGAGAGTGGGCCAGAATGGGGGGTGGGAGAATGGGTGAGGAAGGGAGAATGGGAGAGTGGGTGAGAATGAGGAATGAAGAGTGGGTGAGAGTGGTGAGAATGGGGTGTTGGTGAGAATGGGAGAACGGGTGAGAATGTGGGATGGAGAGTGGGTGAGAGTGGTGAGAATGGGGAGTGGGTGAAAATGGGAAAAGAGGTGAGAATGTGTGATGGGGAGTGGGTGAGAATGGGGATGGGAGAGTGGGTGAGAATGGGGGATGCGAGAGTGGGTGAGGAAGGGAGAATGGAAGAGTTGGTGAGAATGGGGGATGGGAGAGTGGGTTGGGAGAGTGGGTGAGTAAGGGAGAATGGGAGAGTGGGTGAGAATGGGAGAATGGGTGAGAATGGGGAATGGAGAGAGGGTGAGAATGGAAGAATGGGAGAGTGGGTGAGAATGGGAGAATGGGTGAGAATTGGGGATGGGAGAGTGGGTGACAATGGGGGATGGGAGAGTGGGTGACAATGGGGAATGGGAGAATGGGTGAGAATGGCGGATGGCAGAGTGGGAGAGAATGGGGTATGGAGAGTGGGTGAGAATGGAGGATGGGATAGTGGGTGTGAATGGGGGATGGGAGTGTGGGTGAGAATGGGGGATGGGTGAGTGGGTGAGGAAGGGTGAATGGGAGAGTGGATAAGAATGGGGGATGGGAGAGTGGGTGAGGAAGGGTGAATGGGAGAGTGGGTGAGTATGTGGGTGGGAGAGTGGGTGAGAATGGGGGATGGGAGAGTGGGTGAGAATTGGAGATGGGTGAGTGGGTGAGAATGGGAAATGGAGAGTGGGTGAGAATGCAGGATGGGAGAGTGGGTGAGAATGGGGAATGGAGAGTGGGTGAGAATGGGGGTTGGGAGAGTGGGTGAGAATGGGAGAGTGGGTGAAAATGGGAGAGTGGGTGAGAATGAGAAATGAAGAGTGGGTGAGAGTGGTGAGAATGAGGAGTGGGTGAGAATTGGAGAATGGGTGAGAATGTGGGATGGAGAGTGGGGGATGGGAGAGTGGGTGAGAATGGGGAATGGGAGAGTGGGTGAGAATGGGGGATGGGAGAGTGGGTGAGAAGGGGGGATAGGAGAGTGGGTGAGAATGGGGGATGGGATAGTGGGTGAGGAAGGGAGAATGGGAGAGTAGGTGAGAATGGGGGATGGGAGAGTGGGCGAGAAAGGGAGAATGGGAGAGTGGGTGAGAATGGGGGATGGGAGAGTGGGTAAGAATGGGGGATTCGAGAGTGGGTGAGAATGGGGGATGGGAGAGTGGGTGAGGAAGGGAGAATGGGAGAGTGGGTGAGAATGGGGGATGGGGGAGTGGGTGAGAATGAGGGATGGGAGAGTGGGTGAGAATGGGGGATGGGAGAGTGGGTGAGGAAGGGAGAATTGGAGAGTGGGTGAGAATGGGGAATGGGAGAGTGGGTGAGGAAGGGAGAATGGGAGAGTGGGTGAGAATGGGGGATGGGGGAGTGGGTGAGAATGAGGGATGGGAGAGTGGGTGAGAATGGGGAATGGGAGAGTGGGTGAGGAAGGGAGAATTGGAGAGTGGGTGAGAATGGGGGATGGGGGAGTGGGTGAGAATGGGGGATGGGAGAGTGGGTGAGAATGGGGGATGGGAGAGTGGGTGAGAATGGGGGATGGGAGAGTGGGTGAGAATGGAAGAGTGGTGGTAATGGACGAACAGGTGAGAATCAGGAAGGGAGAGTGGATAAGAATGGGACAGTGGGTAGGAATGGGGAATGGGAGAGTGAGTGAGAATGGGAGAGTGGATGAGAATGGGAGAGTGGGTGAGAGTGGGAGAGTGGATGAGAATGGGGGACAGAGAGTGAGTGAGAATGGGGAATGGAAGAGTGGGTGAGAAAGAGAGTGGTGGGAATGGGGGACAGAGCGTGGTTAAGAATAGGGAATGGAAGAGTGGGTGAGAATGGGGAATGGGTGAGAATGAGGGACGGAGAGTGGGTGAGAATGAGGGATGGACAGTGGGTGAGAATGGGAGATGGAAGAGTGGGTGAGAATGGGGAGTGGGTGAGAATGGGAGAATAGGTGAGAATGAGGAAGGGAGAGTGGCTGAGAATGGGAGATGGAGAGTGGCTGAGAATGGGAGAGTGAGTGAGAATGGGGGTGGGAGAGTGGGTGAGAATAGGAGATGGAGTGTGGATGAGAATGGGAGGGTGGGTGAGAATGGGAGAGTGGATCAGAATGGGAGAACAGATGAGAATGGGGAAGGGAGAGTGGCCGCGAATAGGAGATGTGAATGTAGGTGAGAATAGGGGAGTGGGTGAGAATAGGGGAGTGGGTGAGAGTGGGGGAGTGAGTGAGAATGGGGGAGTGGGTGAGAGTGGGGGAGTGGGTGAGAATGGGGGAGTGGGTGAGAGTGGGGGAGTGGGTGAGAATAGGGGAGTGGGTGAGAGTGGGGGAGTGAGTGAGAATGGGGGAGTGGGTGAGTGGGGGAGTGGGTGAGAATGGGGGAGTGGGTGAGAGTGGGGGAGTGGGTGAGGATGGGGGAGTGGGTGAGAATAGGGGAGTGGGTGTGAGTGGGGGAGTGGGTGAGAGTGGGGGAGTGAGTGAGAATGGGGGAGTGGGTGAGAGTGGGGGAGTGGGTGAGAATGGGGGAGTGGGTGAGAGTGGGGGAGTGGGTGAGAATGGGGGAGTGGGTGAGAGTGGGGGAGTGGGTGAGAATAGGGGAGTGGGTGAGAATAGGGGAGTGGGTGTGAGTGGGGGAGTGGTGAGAGTAAGAGATGTGAACGTGGGTGAGAATGGGTGTGGGTGAGAATGGGAGATGAGAAAATGTTGGGAATGGGAGAGTGGGTTTGGATGGACATGATTGTGAATTGGGTTTATAAACCAATGGTCAAATTGTATTTTAAATCAGTAGAAAATAAATGTATCTGAGCTATTTGTAATTTTGAGTACAAGTCACTTCTCCATGAAGGAGGTCGGGTGTAAAATAGCACCATCTGATCGTGGATGTGTATCAGCAAACCGGAGGGAACGTGTGTGTGTGTGTGTGTGTGTGTGTGTGTGTGTGTGTGTGTGTGTGTGTGTGTGTGTGTGTGTGTGTGTGTGTGTGTGTGTGTGTGTGTGTGTGTGTGTGTGTGTGTGTGTGTGTGTGTGTGTGTGTGCGCGCCGGTGTTTCCGTCATGCAAGGATATGGCTGGTGCCCAGAGCAGATGAGCTGCAGGCCGAAAGGGAAATAAAATGAAACAAGCAAAGAACAGAAAGTAAAACAGGGACGGTGGTTTCGGTCTGAAATGATTGAACTCGGCATGCAGTTCAAAAGGCAGCAAAATACCTCATTGAAAGCCTGAGGTGCTCACATTGAGCTTTACTGGAACAGTACAGCAGACCAAGGACAGAGAGGTCAGTGTGAGATTTAAAATGACAGGCCCCTGGAAGCACTGGGCTACACTTGCAAACAGTAGAGAGGTGTTCCATACAACAGGCAGGTTTGCTGCCCCAAGTGTGGAGGGGATTACATTGTAGCAGCAAATACCATGAACAAGATTGGAATAAATACATGTAAATGGCTGCTTCAGCTGGAAGGGGGTATTTGAGGCCTTGGATGGTGAGGAGCAAAATCCAGGGTGGGAGCTGTGGGATGGGAGAGAGGACATCAGTAACAGGGTCTCAGGGCTCTTGGGGAGCTGGTAGCTGTCCTTGGCTTGGGTAGGGCAGGGGGCCGGGGCAGGGGCAGCATTAGAACCCTGTGATTTCCATCCCTGTCCCTGCTGAAGAGAGAGGGGATTCAGAAATGGGTTAAAGATCCATTAAATCTCATCCTTCTCTACCTCCTATGTCTTCCTACCTCCACTCTGCCATCTGATAGCTTGATGCTACTACATTGAGGGAATGGGACTGACGTGTTGTTGGACATTAAGCTTGTCCATTTTGTACTTTGGGCTGAGGTTTGGTGAGGGAACAGTGTTTGTGGGGACAAGATGGTTTTCCTTATTTTGAAGTTGCAGGTTGGTGTTACTGGGCACGGTCACAGCCATCATCACATCTCCACATTCAACACTAAGCTAACGGAACAACTAAAACTCCTGACACACCCTTCGGATGGACTGTCCACCTCCCCTTGATGAGAATAGTGGCTGAGACTTTATTTTCTCTTTATTCCTTCATTGGCCAGGCCAAGCCATCCCTAATTGCCCCTGAACTGAGTTACCTGATCGGCCGTTTCTGTGGGCAGTTATGAACCAACCACATTGTTGAGACAGAGCAGGTCCATGCTGTATGTGCTGCAGAGCCACCAGCTAATGTGGAGTGTTGCCATTAAAATAAATAAGTGACGGCGCAGTCAGCCCCTCTCTGTAACACAGAAACCTATGAAGCTCAAGTCTAAGTATCCTCTTTGGGGATGGCCCCAGCCCCCGGAGCATGGAGGAAAAACATCCAGGTGAGATTTTTAATAACACTCGAAGATAGCTTCCTGACAACATCACTGATACTAGCTTTACTCACTGGCTTTAAATTCTACCTATTGTTTGTGATAGGATTTGAACACAGATTGTTCATTCTCGTCTCCTCAGTAGCTTCACCACCACAACATCATCTCCCCAAGAATAGGCAGCAAACATAAGGCACTAATAACCGAAGAAGTATTTTAAATGTCGACACATTGAGACAAAGGTTTGTACAAGTCTTCATGACTGTGAAAGGGCTTATAATTGACAAAGCATTTAGTTCCTGGCAGTAACCATTCACGAATAGGTTTTGTTCACTGTGGAGTAGCCTAATGAAGAGTCTCTGAGCTTCAGCCTTTTATTTAAATGAAGGTGCTTAGTAATAACACTGTGCTTGCACAAGAACTGCTGACTCTTAATTTTATTAAAGAGTTTGGACATCTTGCATTCCATTTAATGATTAAAGTGCCTCGATTGTTCAGCTTTGTCTGGAATATGCATTCTCCCCAGGCCCCGGCTTCATAATGCTGTATCTTTGTCCATAGTTAATCGTTCTGACGTTATAGTCAGTTTATGCGTGACTTGCAAAATTGGCCACCATAACAAGTACAGGAAAGAGAAGACGGGGTTTTGGGGATTTTTAAAATCTTGTTTTCCACACATGTTACTTTGGGCAGCTGCATGTTGATTTCCTATTGCATTCCATGTGTTATGGACCAGGGCAGACCCCCTCAAACCACTGTAAGAAAGTAGCTCTGAGCCTAACTTTTCCCGTTGTTTTCAGCAGATGTAAGGGGAATACTCCAGGAGCACCGCAGCTGGTCCAACCACTGAGTTTTAATCAAAACAATTTATTTATATGCAAACAAAAGAAAACCGAATTTAAAATAACACAACTATTTAAAAATCTAATCGACACAAAAGCACAACTTAATAAAGAGCTGTTCCGATTTCCTGCAACATCCCATAACACCCCCTTGGCAAAAAGGTAAATTCAAAGACAGGTTCTTACAGGAGAGAGATTACAGAGAGAGAGAGAGAGAGCCAGAAAACCCCTGTTGATGCAGGGAGCCCTTCTTCCCAGCTGCTTTTTTTGACGATCAGCTTCAAACAGACTGCTTTCTAACACCAAACCAGGAAAACCCCTGAACTGGGAGAACTGGCCACTCCTCTCTCATTGTACAAATGTTTAAAAAATAACTTAAAAACCTTCTCGAGTAGATATTTCCAGAATTATTGGAACCTCTGCCTTGACAACCCCCCTCCAAAAAAGCCAAGGACAATATAGCCTTATTAAAGGGGCATTTTGTTGTGACAAAATGAAGCTCACTAAACTGCATTAGTTCTAACCTTCATCATTCTGACAACTCCCTTACACTGTGATCGCTGAAACAAGGGAAAGCTCATGATAAGCAAATGGTAATGTACTGGGTATCTATCTAATATATCCAACATGCCAAGGGATTGGATTCCGCTGGGAAACTTGGGAACATTTTGTTGCAATATCATAGAAACTGGGTTCACTGCAAATCATTTCTGTGTCCACCAGGTTATAATTTAAAATTTTTCTCACTTAACAATGGCAGCGATGTTATGTGACTATCACATTTCTGTGAAGCACCAGTAAACAATACTAGGAGTAATAGTGACAATTAAATATTCATTGGTGCCATCAGGAAATACCATCTAGAATTTGCCAGCTGTAAAGACAAGTCAGTGTTCAAGAGGTTGAAAGACTGATTCACATTTCCTGATCAATGTTGGTCCTGTCAGAGGCCAGTGCACTCTCTAGCAGCCCAAACAAGAATCAGAGACATAGTAACCAATAGGTCGGTGTGATCAGGCATGAAAAAAACTCATCCTGCTCTGTTTCTGCAGTAGAAAATGTTTCTTTCATTCCATGCTCAGAAGGCCAGGCAGCATCAATGAAGTCGAGTGAGTCACGCCAATATTCTGATGATCTAGAGTTGTGGTGTTGGACTCTGTGGAAAACCCAACAAAGCTGACTCCGAGTGAAGTGCCTCAGAAATGGATGGGCAATAGCTCTAGGCCTGGAACCCTTCCAAAAAGTCAGAGGATTTGGAGGATGCTCACTCACTTAAACTTGTAATTACCCTGGAAACGTTAAGGGTTTAACAAGCTTACCTAACTCCTGGGTAACTGTTAAACCAAGCCCTGGACTCACCATTGGCCCCCATTGCTACAGACCCTAACACCCCTATTCCTCCAGGTGTGACACAGCCGTCTGATCAGAAACCAAATCCCCTCAACTCAACAACATGCTCTCAGCCCAGCACACTGGATCCAAAGTGAGCCCCCACCACCACTCTCCCCCTCCCCCCCTGCCCCCAATCCAATCTGACCTCTCCTACAGGGTCTGAACCCCACCCCACCTCTATCTGAAATGATATTTCCTCCCCCCCCCCCCCACCAATCTGAAACTCCCATCCCTCCATCTACCATTCCCAGTGCCAGACCCTTGTTCACTCACCCCCACCCTCTCCCACCTTCCTGCAGCTGAAAGGATCCCAGTCTGATCCTAGACTGCCCTCAGTCTTGACACTCTGACCTACCCTAAACATTCATTCGTTGACACCCTTGCACAACCTCACCTGCCTTGCACCCTATACCTCTTAACCTGCCCTCCCTCATTAGCCTTCAGAGTGCCCACTGGGCATTTTAACTGCAGAATGCAGCTCTGAGTGCTGTGAAAGGGGACATGGTTTTCACCCGCCTCACCGGGCAGAAATGTGTCCTGACCAAGTGCCAGTAACTCACTGAAATGCTAACCCATGGGCTTCTCAGGTACCCTATCCAGAGAGACCCTGAAACCGCTGCAGCCACTGGAGGAGAGTTGGAGACAGCCAGTGGAGAACTAGGATGGAGAACAGCAATGAACATCCATACAAATATACAAGGTAGAGGCAGGAATAGTCTATTCGGCTCATTACACCTGCTCCATTGTACAAGACCCTGATCTGATTCTGGTCTCAACTCTACTTTCCTGTCATCCAGAGACCCAGGCAATGTCCAGGAGATCTGGGTTCAAATCCTGCCAGAGTAGACAGTGCAATTTCAGTCCAATAAAATCCTGGAATAAAGAGTCCAACAATGACCATGAATCTATTGTAGACATCTGTTCACTAATGTCCTTTCAGGAAGAAAACTGTCATCCTTACCTGGTCTGGCCTACATGTGACTCCAGACCTACAGCAATGTGATTGACTCTTTCCTGCCCCCTGGGCAATTAGGGATGGGCAATAAATGCTGTCCGAGCCCATAACACCTCATCCCATGAATGAATTTTTTAAAATTGTGGAGGTCCTAAACTCTGGAATTCTATCGCGAAACCTTTTTGCCTCTCCAGTTCTCTCTCGACCTTTCTCAACAATGGTTTGGAGATGCCGGTGTTGGACTGGGGTATACAAAGGTAAAAATCACGCATTACCAGTTTATAATTCAACAGGTTTATTTGGAAGCATTAGCTTTCAGAGTGCTGTTCCTTCAACCACCTGATGAAAGAGCAGCGCTCCAAAAGCTAGTGCTTCCAAATAAACCTGTTGGACCATAACCTGGTGTTGTGTGATATTTAACTTTCTCAACAATCTACCACTTTGGACAAGCTGTTGGTCACCTGCTGTAATATCACTGCTGGCCTGGTAGCAATCTTTCTGTGAAGCAGACCAGGACACTTTATTGTACTAAGGATACTACGACAATGTTGAAAATCACACAACACCAGGTTATAGTCCAATAGATTTAATCGTAACATCGAGCCCTCCACAATCACATGATGAAGGAGCGTCACTCCGAAAGCTAGTGTGTTTCCAATTAAACCTGTTGGACTATAACCTGGTGTTGTGTGATTTTTAACTTTGTACACCCCAGTCCAACACCAGCATCTCCAAATCATGACGTCAATGTTGATTAGTGTTGTATAATAAAGCGTGTACATTCTTTTCTTTAATCTTTTATCAAAATAAGTTACCTACTGTGACTCTGTCTTCTGAACAGCATTCAGAGATCAGCTTTCGTCATAAATGGAACTCTACAAGAAATATAAACTGATTACAAAACTATCGACCTATTACTTTGGCCATCTGCAATACCTGATCTGAATGTCACTGAACAGAGGAAACATTGTGATCACATATTAGAAAAGATTAAAACATGACTCAAAATGAAGGCAGAAATTCAATCTGTAAAACAGTTTGAGCGTTCTTGTTGTGATTTATTATAATCATCATCTACTTGATTGAATTGCTGTCTTTTAACTCCTTGCCAGCCACCTAGTATGCTGTATACAATCCAGGAGTACTGCGGCTCTCCAGTAAGAGTTCTGTTGATTCTTTTTTGATCACATAAACAATATTTACATATGAGGGCTTTGACTGTGCAGAGCCCATTGACTGCCAAAGGGCCTGTACTGCGCTGTAATGTTCTAAGTTAAGGAATGGGCAGATATCAGGTTTTTGATTACTTCTATGGGGCCTGAAAGAGCATATTGCTCCCCCAGTACATCTCAAACGCCATTTCAAGATGCATCTTGACACATTTTCCTGAGCAGAAATACAGGGAGGGCCATGAGGAAGACTTTTACTGCACACAACTGCCAATAACTTGGAACTCGTTATCTTTAAAGGCGGTGGAAGCTGAGACAATGAGTTATGTTAAAAGCAAATTGGTCTTAAGGGAAATAAACTGGCAACATCTACTGGGGAAATGGGACTGATTGGATTGCTTTACAGACAGACAACAATGACTCAATGGGCTTAATGGCTTCCTTCAATGCAATACAGAGGAACCTCAATTATCTGCCATTCAATTAACCGAATTTCGGATTATCTGAACAAGACCACAGGGTCCTGATGCTTGGCTAACTATGTTATCCAGCATTCAATTATCCAGCATTCGATTAACCGAACAAAATCCTCCCCGCCTATGTCCTTTGGATAATCGAGGTTCTTCTGTACGGAGTCTGAGCATGTGACTGGATAGACTCAAGCCCCACCTCTATCAGATGTACTGTGTTCTGTAAGATTCTGGTCTGGGAGTCACAGATTGCCTCAAAAAAGAGGGATTGGTTATAAAGTAGTTTTTAAAATATGTTCCGGTTTACATATGATATGCCAAAAAGACTGGAAAGACTTGCAACCCACAGCAGATAAGAACGTTGGCCTGGTCGCAGATTGGACAAGTGCATGAATGAAGCAAATCCCCAAGGGCAGAGGTGTCAGTCTCATTTATTCTCATCTTCTTCAGCTAACCAGAGTGTTAGGCCAGAGACAGCACTTCGTCACCTCAAGAAATCTCATTTTTCTGCTCAGACGTGTGGAGTTTGCACATTCTCCCCGTGTCTGCGTGGGTTTCCTCCGGGTGCTCCGGTTTCCTCCCACAATCCAAAGATGTGCAGGGTCAGGTGAATTGGCCATACTAAATTGCCCGTAGTGTTAGGTAAAGGGGTAAATGTAGGGGTATGGATGGGTTACGCTTCGGCGGGTCGGTGTGGACTTGTTGGGCCGAAGGGCCTGTTTCCACACTGTAAGTAATCTAATCTAATCTAATCTAATCTAATCTAATCTAATCTAATATTATTCCTTTTGAAGTCCCTTCATACATCTTATTTCTGGTAGACATGCGCCCATGGTTAATTCATGGATCCATTAGCAAGGGACAGATATTTAAGGTACACACAACCTCTTGCTTCCTGAGTCCAGTGCCACAGCTTTCCACCTTGTTATCAACCTTGTAAAGGAGTGAAACTCTTAAAGACATGTGAAGTTGCAGAGATTTCCTACAATAGTATTCCCTGGGAGTCTCTGTACATTCAAGCTCAGCATTCCAGACAGTCATGGCTGATCAATTTCCAGTAAGTTTCAAGTGTGTCCCAATTTTTTCTTTGAATTCACTCACGGGATGTGGGTGTTGCTAGCTGGTCAGCATTTATTATCCATCCTCAATTCCCCTTGAGAAATGGTGGTGAGCTGCCTTCTTGAACTGCTGCAGTCCACGTGTCCTTAGGAAGGAAATCCCAGGATTTTGACCCAGTGACAATGAGGAAACAGTGATATATTTGCAAGTCAGGATGGTACATGGCTTGGAGAGGAACTTGAAGGTGGCAGTGTTCCCATGTATCTTCTGCCCTTGTCCTTCTAGATGGAAGTGGTCTTGGGTTTGGGAGGTGCTGTCTGCGGATCTTTGGAGAATTTCTGCAGTGCATCCTGTAGATAGTACACACTGCTGCTACTGAGCATCGGTGGTGAAGGGAGTGGATGCTTGCGGATGCTATGCCAATCAAGTGGCTGCTCTGTCCTGGATGGTGTCAGGCATCTTGCGTATTGTTGGGGGCTGTATCAATCCAGGTAAGTGGGGAGTATTCTATCACACTCCGGGCTTGTGCCTTGTCGATGATGGACCAGCTTTGAGGAGTCGAGGTGACTTACTCATCACAGTATTTCTAGCCTCTGACCTGCTCTTGTCGCTACTGTGTTTATATGGTAAGTACACTTGGGTTTCTGGTCAATGGTAACCCCAAGGATGTTGATAGTAGGGATTCAGTGCTGGTAACACCATTGAATGTGAAAGAGCGGTGGTTAGATTGTCTCTTATTGAAGATGGCCTGGCATTTGTGTGGCGCATATGTTACTTGCCACTTGTCAGCCCAAGCCTGGATATGGTCCTGATCTTGTTACATTTGAACATGGATTGCTTCAGTATCTGAGGGGGTAGAGGGGAATCTAAGTCTGAGAAGCAATTTGAATGGCTAAAACTGAGGATTGAGGGAAAAGAAAAGCATTGAGGATGAGGTCAAAGGGTTGCAAAGCCATTCCTCCATCAGAGGTGCAGGCACGCCCCTTTCCGAGACATACAAACTGCAGTGTGGGGCAGGTTGCCACTTCTGGTGATATGATGCCTCACATTTGTGTGTGGTTAGCCCTGGCAGGCACCAACTTGGAATAAAGCCTGGGCTCATGCCAGGAGGATTTTTGAGCTATTGTTAGGCCAGAGAAGAAGGAAGACATTTTTTTAACCCTGGACCCAACTGCATTATATTTGACCTGGGAATAATTGACCACAACAGTAAATATTTAAAACAGAAAACCTATTCATTTCTCTTACAGTATGTCTGCAGTAGTGAGTAGAGCTGATTGTCTCTTGATTATGTCTCTTGATTATGTCGCTTGATTAAACTTAAAAATATAAGTGTTAATTTATCCCGGAGCAGTGTTTTGTTGAGGAATAAGATTGTGCTATTTTCTGGATCTGTAGATTGAAAGAAGCAAAAATGGCCTTTAATAGAGTGATATGCCCTTCTTGTTTGATGTGGGAGTTTAGAGAGTTGAGGATTATATCTGCAATAAATGCCGTTGGTTGCGAATCCCATCAAATTGAATGGATTGGTTGGAGAGACAGTTAGAGGCAATGAGGAATTGACAAGAGCAAGGGATTGTGATGGATGGCAATTACAGGAAGGAAGAAAAGTCTCAGATACAGTCACATAGATGGGTTAACTCCAGGAAAGGTAAGAGAGGTAGGCAGGTAGTGCAGGAGTCTTCCGTGGCTATCCCCATTTCAAACAAGTATGCTGTTTTGGAAAATACAGGAGGTGATGGATTCTCAGGAGAATGTAGCACGAACAGCCAAGTTTCTGGTATCAAGACTGGCTCTAATGCAATGAGAGGTACATTGGGTTCCAAGAGATCGATTGTGTTAGGGGACTCTCTAGTCTGAGGCACAGACAGATGTTTCTGTGGCCAGCAGCGAAAAATCAGAATGGTGGGTTGCCTTTCTGGTGCCAGGATCAAGGATGTTTCAGAGAGGGTGCAGAATGTTCTCAAGGGGAAGAGGGCCCAGCAGGAGGTCATTGTCCACATTGGAACTAATGACATAGGAAGGGCAAGGGCTGAGATTCTGCAGGGAAAATGTAAAGAGTTAGGATGGAATTTAAAAAGGAGGTCTTCGAGAGTAGTAATATCTGGATTACTCCTGGAGCTGCAAGCTAGTGAGGGTAGGAATGGGAGGATAGAGCAGATGAATGCATGGCTGAGGAGCTGGTGTATGAGAGAAGGATTCACATTTTTGGATCATTGGAATCTCTTCTGGGGTAGAAGTGACGGATTCCACCTGAATTGGAAGGGGACTAATATACTGGCAGGGAAATCTGCTAGAGCTGCTCAGGAGGATTTAAACTAGTAAGGTAGTGGTGGTGGGCGGGGGGGAGGGGGGTGGCGGGGGACTCACTGAGGGAAATAGTGAGGAAAGAGATCAATCTGAGACTGCTACAGTTGAGAACAGAAGCAAGTCAAACAGTCAGGGCAGGCAGGGACAAAGCAGAGAACAAGGTAAGACTGATAAACTGCATTTATTTCAATGCAAGAGGCCTAACAGGGAAGGCAGATGAACTCAGGGCATGGTTAGGAACATGGGACTGGGATATCATGGAAATGACAGAAACGCGGCTCAGGGATGGACAGGACTAGCAGCTTAATATTCCAGGATACAGATGCTACAGGAAGGACAGAAAGGGAGGCAAGAGAGGAGGGGGAGTGGCATTTTTTGATAAGGGATAGCATTACAGCTAGGCTGAGGGAGGATATTCCTGGAAATACATCCAGGGAAGTTATTTGGGTGGAACTGAGAAATAAGAAAGAGATGATCACCTTATTGGGATTGTATCTAATAGTCAGCATGAAATTGAGAAACAAATTTATCAGAGATCTCAGTTATCTGTAAGAATAATAGGGTGATTATGGGAGGGGATTTTAACTTACTAAACATAGACTGCAACTACCAGAGTGTTAAGGGTTTAGATGGAGAGGAATTTGTTAAGTGTGTACAAGAAAATTTTCTGGTTCAGTATGTGGATGTACTTACCAGAGAAGGTGCAAAACTTGAACTCTTGGGAAATAAGGCAGGGCAGGTGACTGAGGTGTCAGTGGGGGAGCACTTTGGGGCCAGCGACCATAATTCTATTCGTTTTAAAGTAGGGATGGAAAAGGATAGACCATATCTAAAAGTTGAAGTTCTAAATTGGAGGAAGGCCAATTTTGATGGTGTTGGGCAAAAACTTTCAAAAGTTGATTGGGGCAGATGTTCGCAGGTAAAGGGACGCCTGGAAAATGGGAAGCCTTCAGAAATGAGATAATGAGAGTCCAGAGACAGTATATTCCTGTTAGGGTGAAAGGAAAGGCTGGTATCTATAGGGAATGCTGGATGACTAGAAAATTGAGGGTTTGATTAAGAAAAAGAAGGAAGCACATGTCAGGTATAGACAGGATAGATCGAGTGAATCCTTAGAAGAGTATAAAGGCAGTAGGAGTATACTTAAGAGGGAAATCAGGAGGACAAAAAGGGGACATGAGATAGCTTTGGTAAAAAGAGTTAAGGAGAATCCAAAGGGTTCTTACAAATACATTAAGGACAAAAGGGTAACTAGGGAGAGAATAGTTAAGGCGGCCTTTGTGTGGAGCCACAGGAAATGGGGAAATACTATGGAAAAGGACATGGAAGATATAGAATGTAGGGAAATAGATGGTTACAACTTGCAAAATATACAGCTTGCATATTACAGAGGAGGAAGTGCTGGATGTCTTGAAATACGTAAAAATGGATAAATCCCCCGGATCTGATCAGGTGTACCCTCGAACTCTGTGGGAAGCTAGGGAAGTGACTGCTGGACCCCTTGCTGAGATATTTGTGTCATTGATAGTCACAGTGAGATGTTGGAAGACTGGAGGTTGGCTAACGTGGTGCCACTATTTAAGAAGGGTGGTAAGGACAAGCCAGGGAACTATAGACTAGTGAGCCTGACGTCAGTGGTGGGCAAGTTGTTGGAGGGAATCCTGAGGGACAGGATGTACATGTATTTGGAAAGGCAAGGACTGATTAGGGATAGTCAACTTGGCTTTGTGCGTGGGAAATCATGTCTCACAAACTTGATTGAGTTTTTTGAGGAAGTAACAAAGAGGATTGATGAGCGCAGAGTGGAAGATGTGATCTTCAGTAAAGCGTTCAACAAGGTTCCCCATGGGAGACTGGTTAGCAAGGTTAGATCTCATAGAATACAAGGAGAACTAGCCATTTGGATACAGAACTGGTTCAAAGGTAGAAGACAGAGGGTGGTGGTGATGGAAGGTTGTTTTTCAGACTGGAGGCCTGTGACCAGTGGAGTGCCACAAGGATCAGTGCTGGGTCCACTACTTTTCATCATTTATATAAATGATTTGGATGTGAGCATAAGACGTATAGTTAGTAAGTTTGCAGATGACACCAAAATTGGAGGAGTAGTGGACAGCGAAGAAGGTTACCTTGGATTACAATGGTTTCTTGATCAGATGGGCCAATGGGCTGAGAAGTGGCAAATGGAGTTCGATTTAGATAAATGCAAGGTGTGCATTTTGGGAAAACAAATTTTAGCAGGACTTATACACTGAATGGTAGGGAGTGTTGCTGAACAAAAAGACCTTGGAGTGCAGGTTCATAGCTCCTTAAAAGTAGAGTCGCAGGTAGATAGGCTAGTGAGAAAAGAGTTTGGTATGCTTTCCTTTATTGGTCAGAGTATTGAGTACAGGAGTTGGGAGGTCATGTTGCGGCTGTACAAGACATTGGTTAGGCACTGTTGGAATATTGCATGCAATTCTGGTCTCCTTTCTATCGGAAAGATGTTGTGAAACTTGAAAGGGTTCAGAAAAGATTTACAGCATGTTGCCAGGGTTGGAGGATTTGAGCTATAGGGAGAGGCTGAACAGGCTGGGGCTGTTTTCCCTGGAGTGTCAGAGGCTGAGGAGTGACCTTATAGAGGTTTATAAAACCATGAGGGCCATGGATAGGATAAATAGACAAAATCTTTTCCCTGGGGTGGGGGAGTCCCGAACTAGAGGGCATAGGTTTAGGGTGAGAGGGGAAAGATATAAAAGAGACCTAAAGGACAACTTTTTCTCTCAGAGGGAGGTATGTGTATGGAATGAGCTGCTAGAGGAAGTGATGGAGGCTGGTTCGATTGCAACATTTAAAAGGCATTTGGATGGGTATATGAACAGGGTAGGTTTAGAGGGAAATGGGCCAAGTGCTGGCAAATGGGACTAGATTGGGTTGGGATATCTGGTTGGCATGGACAAGTTGGACCGAAGGGTCTGTTTCCGTGCTGTGCGTCTCTATGACTCTGCAATCAGCACCACCAGGACAGTTCATCAAAAAGTGTAAGGTAAAAATAAAAATCTAAGTTTTGATTTGAGCAGCGCTGAGGAGACCATGTGCTTGTTTGTGGGTCTGTTAGTGACTGGTCCTTGCTGCACTGAATGTAAAAGAGCAGCAACAGCAGCTTCACACACTGTGTTTACTAAATTCAAAAATCAATTTCCCTGACATTTTAACATGGCATTTGAATCTATGGGCGTGTAGCGTTCGCTTAGCTCAGGCTCTCTCTCAGCAGTATGCAGGAGATGCATTTGTGCGACAATTGCTTGTAACATTTACGATGGGATCCTCGATTGGTTTGATGACCTCAGAATAACCCCAGTGAAAAAGGCTGCAAACATGCCATCTGGGG